>NC_135346.1:57927883-58227883 GCF_023851605.1 Tamandua tetradactyla | reverse complement strand
TAATGCCTGAGCTGGGACGGGGGTCACAGGGTAAGGGCATAGAGGGCACTCACCTAGCACTAACCTGGGCCCAGGTACTCTACTTAACTGCCAGGTTTAAATCTCCCAGCTGGTGTGAGCTTCCCATCACACCTAGAATAAACCCCACAGGCCTGGCATACCTGCCTTCTGCTGACCTCACTCACCTCACCCCCTACCCCCACAGCTCCTCCCACACGATGCTCCTGCCTCCTTAGCCAGCTTTCCGTTCTCTTAGCACCCTATCCCCACCCCCACCCCCTTCCTGCCCCAGGACCTTTGCATTTGCTGTTCTCTCTGCCTGGGTTGCTCTGCCGCTGTTTATACCAGGCCAGCAACTTGGCATTCAGCTTCCCAGAGAGGCAGCCCCACCCCACCCCCACCTCCCAGCCATCTCTCTCTCTCTATCACCACCACCCCCTTTAATTGACTTCACAGCAATTATCACCGCTTTCAGTCACCTTGTTTCACTGACTTGTTTGTGAGTTGATCCTCTGCCTCCTCACTCCGGTGAGAACAGGAACCTCGCCTGTCCAGAGCAGCTGTGTCCCAGCACCAAGAACGGCGCCCAGCACCCAATTGGCACTTAATCAATATCTGTCGGAAGAATGAATAAAGGAAGAAATCAAGGGACAGACGATGTGTGAAACAACTCACCCAAGGTCTGGCAGCTGGGTGGGGCCGGGCCTGGCACTCTCATGGGTCTGGCTGGAGATTCTTTCCCAACCCTGGCGAATCCCACCAGCTGGAATGGAGGGGGTGAGGGTGGAGGTGCAAGCTGGGGACAGGCACCTGCCTGTGGCAGCTCCTGTCTGAGCTGAGTTCGGGGAGCTGTAAGGCAAGGTGCCATCTGTGCCCTTGGATGCAGGATCTGGAAGAAGCTGACCCAGGGAAGGAGGCCCTCCTTTCGGGTCTCCCAGTAGCCGAGGCAGGGATGTAAAGCTCCACGGCTTGTAGATGGCAAAGATGGCACTCGAACCCCAACAGGCTGATGGCCGCGGAGTGGGCAGTCAGGGGAAATTTTGTCCTCAGAACCATGACATCTCAGTCCAAGAAAGTGATTCTTAAACATTTCAGGCAAGAGAACTCTCTGGAATTGCCATTTAAAATGTCAATCTTGTGGCCCTGTCCCAGTGACTCTCTGTGGCACTGAGGGGTGGGGGCAGGTGGTGGTACATCTAACGAGCGCCCCAGGGGACTGGGATGCGGGAGCTACAGGGACCCAAGCACTGTTTTCCGGGCTGGGGGAGCAGTGCATCCAACAGCGTCCCCTCTGAAACTGTCACCCCCCTCACCTTGGTCTCCAACCCACCCCCTCCTCTGTCTTCTCAAAAGTGAGGTGAGAAGGATTCAATCAATGCCAGTCGCTGGCTTTTCTGCTGTCAATCGATGAAATCTGAAAGTCTCCCGCCGGAGCGTCCCGGGAGCTGGGGGGAGTGGGACAGGGGGAGGAAGGAGAGGTGCCTGGTCGAATTCTTCCTGAGATCCTGCCCCTGGCCTGGACCACTGGGTGGCCAGTGTCAAGGGAGAAGAGTGGCTTTGAAAAGAACCGGCGGAGACTTGGGTTCCATGGAAAAGGCTCCCTTTCCACGAGGCCCTCAGGAGACAGTGTGCTGACCCCAATGCCACTGCCAGATCTCCTCCTGGGAAGGGAGATCCAGAGCACTCTGGCCACCCTCTTCTGCCCTGTTCCATCAGACGGTGGTTGCAAACTCGGGAAACAGCCAGGTCCCTTCAGAACCCGGCCTGAGGAACCCAACAGCTGAGCGAGCCAGGCTTTCCCACACAAGACAAGACCCCAAGAAATGATGCTTTCCCAGGAGTGAGGTTCACAAGCCATATCCGAAGGCTGTTCCTACAGAAGGTGTCCGGAATGAGCAGGGAAACTGTGGCCGTTTCTGTCCCGCCTCATCTAGATGTGTAAATGCTTGGTCTATTTGCTGATATAACCGATCTCACTGTATGATAGTCACGTATCTCACAAGGATGGGGCTGGGGTGGCCAGAGGAGCAGGTTTGGAAATAAATATAGTGACCATTTATTGAGCAACAGCTTCAATCCAGGTGCCTACTAAGATACAAGAGCAGTCTTATCTGCGGGCAGTTCCAAGTGTCAAGTACCAGAGGTGCTGCCAGCTCGCAGATAAGAAAACGAAGGTCAGAGAAGCCCACATGCCCCCAGAGCCCAGCCTCCCTCCCTCCTGGAGGATGCACAGTCATGGAACCTGTGCAAAATGGAGATGACAGCTGCCGGGACCTGCCCCATCTCAGGGAGCCTGCCTTCATATTGTTAAATATGTTGACTGTCACCCTGGGTTTCAGGGGAAAGGATATGACACAGATCTGGTATGAAGTCCCCACTAAGCTATAGAACCCTCTGTCTCTGATGAGGCTACCTGGTTCAGAGGAAAGATCCAGAACAGAGCTGTAGGCCATCAAAGATTCAGCTCTGCCCATCCTTCTAAGCCTCCGTTTCCTCACTGACCATAAACAACCCCAAAGAATGACGCCTCCTGCCTACCTCACAGAGCTGACAGTGATGGGAACCTCTAGGTGCCTACTGGGTGGGTGGGAGGGGTACGGGGGGGGGGGGAGTGGAGAGGGCCCTGCAGGATGCTTTGCAGTGTGAGAGCTCAGAGACTCCCAGGCTGTGGCTCCCACCAGCTCCCGCCCCCACCCAAGCCCTTTCTTTCCTGAGGACCTAGGAGCTTAAAATGAGTCTTCATTCTGAACCACCGCAAAAAAAAAAAAAAAAAAAAAAAAAAAAAAAAATCATTAGAACTTTTCTCATCAGGGACTTGTCTTCAGCCATATTTGCCAAACCCCCCATGCCGGGGTCTACCTTCCGTTATTTGCCTTTTGCTTTTTCTCTGTCCCAGCCAGCTTTCCTCGGAGTCCAGTTGCCCAGTTTGCGGGAAGCCTCCCGCTTGCGGCTCTGGCTGCATGTAAGCAGCGCCCACAATCCCGCACCCGGTGCCTCCCGCCTCGGGGAGCCGCGGCAGGACGGAGGAGACAGAGGGGGAGGATGGAAGGAGAGATAGGAGAGAAAGAGAGGGGGACGTTGATTGCCGAGATAAACAAATGTGAGGCCAATGACCCGTGGCAACCTCGCGCCTCCCCCCCTTTCCACCCCCCACCCCCGCCCCAAGGAAGAGAGATGGCTGGAAAAATGCAAAACCCAACCACATGATGGGGGAAGTTGGGACCCTGCTGGGTATTTGTTGTCACCAACCCCCACCCCAACTCTGGGGGAGGGGAGAGAGGGAGGGAGCAGGAGAAAATTCCAGCACCTAACAGGTGAGGTTGGCAGAAGGGGTCTGTGAAGCCAAAACTATGAAAACAGTTAGGAGGGAGGGGTGTGTGGCTGGGAAAGAGGAGAGAGAAAGCTGGTGCTGCTACCTCAGTCCTGTCTGCCCCTTGCCCCACTCCCGCGGTGCCCGCTGGGTAATAAGGGCTGGGGCAGCTTCTAGACACAAAGAGGTCCCTCCTGCACGAACACCTTTTTGTCCGTGAGCAGGCGATGATAGATAGAGAAACCAGCTCAGAGAAGGTGGTAAGTAGCCCAGGGTCACTGGGAAAATTAATATCATAATTGAGAATAACAACTAGGCTTCCTATTTGCCAGATAAAATAGTACCAAGGATGTGCCGAAAAAGCCAGAAAAAGGGATTTTGAAATCATTTTTTATTCCTCTGCAGATGCAGTTGGTGTTGGGTTTTTTCCCTCCTCTCCCCCAGGGATGGTGTAGCTGCCACTGTTTTTTTTTTTTTCTCCCTGTCCTTTGGTGCCTGAGATCCTCTGTCTCCCCCAGGGTTGCATTTCCTCCCTCTTTCCAGGGCACCGAAGTGCTCCTTCCACCAGCTTCCCCAGTGGCACACTGACCCACCACCAGCGCTCCCCTTACCGGGAGTCCCCAGGACTGCAGCAAAGGGAGTGAAGAAAACACAGCCTTTTAGCAGCATGAGGCAGAAGTTCAAATCCCAGCTCTGTCCATTCCTGGGCCCTTAAGCAAAGAACTTAAACCTTTGAACCTCAGTCTTTCTTCTCTGCAAAATGGGGCGCTCTGAAAGGTCATTACAAAGATCAAATGCCACTAACATGCCGGCAGTGTCCCTGCCCCAGCTGGGGTGACATGGAGCACAGCCATCCCAGCACTGCCGGAAACGACGTCATCGCATGCAACAGATAAACTGCACGAGTGTTCAGGGCAATTTATGGGAGAACTTTCAAGAGCTATGAAATTAATTGGAGGGTGTTAACTGTAGAAATAAAGTACCAGAAGAACATTACCTCTAAAGAATTAGAACAAAGCAATTAGCGAGGAAGATAATGGTCTAGAGAAGGAGTAAGACACAGGCAAATAAATGGAGCTTGAGACCCAGGTAGGGGCAGCCCATCCATCTAGGAGCCCGCTGTGGGGGAAAGAGGGCGGGGTGCTTGTGGAGCTTGGGTGGGGGGAGCTGAGCTTGGAGCCCAGAAGAGGTAGAGCCGGCAGGGGTGGAGCCTAAGGGCCTCATTAACCCTTTGAGGTCCCCATGAGTACAACCCTCTCCCCTTGGGGTTTCTTCCACCAGGCCCACATAATCAACACCAGGTCCCCAGACAACTCCCAACAGGCGAGTGCTGAGTGGGGACGCTAGATGTGGAGTCTCGACTCCGCTCTGCCCTTTACAGGCTGTGTATGAACTTCGGCCCATCAGTGAAGTAGACTGGAGGCAATGAACTCTAAGCTCCTTTCTAGATTATCAAGGTGTACAAGCACTCTGGAATATCAGGATGGGGTATTAGGGCAGGTGGGATGGGGGAGGATCGGTTGCTTAGACTGGACCAGGAGGGGTTGGAAAGACCATGAAATAAAATAGAATGGAATCCCAGCCCTGCCTGGGTATGTGGCCTTGGTCTAGTCGCTCTACCTGGGTAAGTTGGAAAAGCAGGTGAATGAGCACTGACCCACTGTTAGGAGTTACCAGTCCATAGGGTGAGGCTCTGCTCTAGGCTCCCTGCCCTCTGTGCAGCTCAGATAGAACTCAAACCCGTTCCTACTTCCAACCTTGACCCCTTGGAGTGAATGAAAATAATCCACACCAAGGAATGGAGTGGATTAGGGGTTGGGCCTGTGACCTAAGCCAGACCAATCAGAATGAATCTCAAGACTTTTGCAGACTTTCCACAGACTTGCTCCCCTCACCCCATGTAAAACAGGAAGGATGTGGTCACAGAAACTAAGACATTCTCCCAGGGAGTCCTGGATCCAGCCATACCTGAAGCCTGACTGCTTCTTAAGCCAGCAAGTGCCCTTGATGGCTAAACTCAGCATACACCGTTGGTTTATTTAATAAAGCTTCCCCCGTCCCACCAAATCACCAGCTCCTTTGAAACTGAGGTTCCTAAATGCCCCTGCCTGGCTCCAGGGTAGTAATCTCTACCTCTGGCACGATCCTGGGAGCAGCAAGCACGTGGCCATTGCTGCCATGTCCAGCCTCTCCTCTTACTCAGGGTCTCCACACACTCACCTTTCTATTAAGCATTGCCAGGAGCCAGCCCGCTCTCAGCTCTGGGCCCCCATGCATCTGGGCTCAGAGCTGTGTTAAATAAAGACTGCAGCCCTGAAACTGTTCAAATGGATCTACGTCAAAGAGGACAGCCAGGGGATGCTTTTAAATACGTAGTAACCAAGAGCCCCTCCTCTGTCTACTTTTAGTATGCCTCACTGCCTCACCCCAAACCCTGTCATAAATTAATTCACACATTAATGCCTTAATATGTCTCTCCTCTAGTTTTAAAGGAGGAACAGAATGTCGCAGCTGGAAATTTTTAACCCAAGGGACAGATTTGGGAATGGCAGCATTTGGGCCCTCTGTGGCAGACCCATGAAATAAATGTTTTGGGACAGAGGGACTTTTCCAATCCCCCTCGAGCCACACCCCTCAGCCCCTACTGCCCCCATAGTTTTAAAACACCCACCACGAATCCCCACATCCTCTCCCTTCTCCCCAGGAGGCTGCAGCGCAAAATCCATTCTGGGCAGAGATTCCAGTTCAGGTTTGTGCTTTCCCTCCTCAGGGAGGAATAGAGAGGGACAGGGCCCTCTAAGAGATGGGTACCTGGGGCCAGGATTTCCTACTTGGGATGGGATCCAGCACTGCAGGACCTTGAAGGGGAAACTTCCAGTGACAGTTGAAAGGTGAACCAAGCCCCTGAGACGTCAGGCGCCTGAGACATCAGGGCTCCCCCGGGGTGATGTTGCATCTGGCCAAGTGGTCCCTCCACTCCCCCACCCCCCACCCACCCTGTGTTGGAGTGAGCCAGACTCCCACCCCCCAGTATGCTCGCAGCTATGCTCAGCATCCTTGCCAGGACCCAGGCTCCAGCCTAAGGGCTTCAGGGCACATTATTTCTTGCAACCCTCACTACTAGCCTATGGAGCAGATACTAGTATTATCCCCATTTTACAGAAGAGGGAGCTGTGGGCCAGAGAGGGCAAGAAGCCTGTCCAAGCCCAGCCAGCCAAGGAGCAGCAGAGCCAGGGTTCAAGCCCAGCAATTCTAAGGCCGTGACTCCTACCCTGCATGGCCTCCCTGTTAAACTATGTGCCCATGTTCCTGCATTCACGGCGTGCCACTTGTTTAGGTGACCGTGTGCTCCTGTCGCAGGCCAGGCCCTGGGCTGGGCAGGGTACAATCTTTATTTCATTTAGTCTTCAAGGCCACCCTGCAAAGTTGACCCAACAAGTCTCATTTTACCAACGAGAAGAGACGTGAATGAGCACGGACCCCTTGGCTGGCCATGGTATTATTGGGATTCGAACTTGGGTCTATTTGACCCCAACACCCATGCTTTCTGTCAATCAGGGGCCGAGAACTGCTGGGTCGTGATAGCCTACAATGGTGTCTTTTTTTTTTTTTTTTAATGGTGAAATAATTGCAGAACCATAGGAAATTGCAGAGATAGCTCAGAGAGGGCCTCTGTACCCTTTACTCAGTTTTCCCCTGAAACTCGAGTACAATATCAGAATCAGAAACTTGGTGTTGGTACGAGCCATGTGTGTGGTTCTATGACATATTATCACAGTGTATAGGTTCTTGTAACCACCAAGGCAATCAAGATGCAAAATGATATCAACCCAAAGACCTCCCTCCTGCTACCCTCCCCTGCCAACCGCTAACCTGCTTTCTGTCTCTATACCTTTGTCATTTAGAGAATGTTCTATAAATTGAATCATATAGTGTGATGGTTGGATTCTGGTGTCAACTAGACCAAATGATGATGCCCAGTTGTCTGGTCAGGCAAGCACTGGCCTGACCGTGGCAGCAAGGGTATTTCATGGCTGGTTGAGAAACCGGAAGGCTGGGGTATTAAATCATCAGTCAGTTGACTGCATCTGTGGCTGATGACATCTGCAATCCACTGAGGCGTGTCTCCCACAATGAGATAATCCAATCAGTGGGAGGCTCTTAAGGAAGCAGAGAGATTCTTTCACTGCTCTGCCAGCCAGGCTCACCGGTTAAACTGGCTGAACCGGCTCCCCTCCTGTGGAATTCATCCAGATCTGTCATTGGAACCACCAGCTTCACAGCCTGCCCTACGAATTTTGGACTCTTCCATTCCCATGGTTGCATGAGACACCTTTATAAATTTCATATTTACGGACTCCTCCTGTTAGTTCTGTTTCTCTAGAGAACCCTAACACATGGTCTTTTGAGATTGGCTTGCTTTCACTCACACAGGTCTTATTTTAAAACATAAAATCAACCTTTATGAGTACCTATTATCTGTCATGCATCTATTCTTTCCTTTCTGGAATGTATCACATATTAGACTCTTTTGGTGTAGATGACAAAACCCCAACTCAACCTGACTACATGTCCTAAAAGGGAATGGATTGGCAATGGTAACTGAAAAGTCCAGAGTCACGCTGCTTTCAGGCTCAGTTGGATCTAGGGGCTTGCTGGGCCTTTTCTGTTCTCTTTATTGGGGCTCCCTCCCTGGCTGCCACTAGCTCTGACCCCACACCCAGTAGTTCCCGCCTTACATCCTGTCAGCTCCTGAATCCAAGCAAAAGGAGCACTTCTTCCCTTAGAAAACGTTCCAGCAGAAGTCTGGCCCTGATTGGCCTAGCTGGGTGCTCATCTGACCCAGAACCAATTACAGATGGGGGTGGGGAAGTTTTCAGTGCCCTAATTGGCCAGTCCTTGGTCATGTGGCCTCTCCCAAAGCCAAGTATGCTAATCACAGGAACTGAGACTGGAAGGGTGGTTCCTTAAGAAAAAATTGGGGTGCCTCTGTCAGAGAAAAGGGGAGTAAATGCTGAGCCTGTGAGCGTCATGATGGTGCCATCCGACTCATTTATCTTTCAAAAAATAGGAAGAAACTAAGGCTTGGAAAGGCTAAGCAACTTGCCCAAATTCAGAACTCTAGGTCTTAGGAAATTGCCCTGCTGGGGCTCTCCTATTCCAGCAGTCTCCCACCCCTGCTGGAGACACCCACCCTCCCTTCACTTCTGTGCCCACAGGCAAAAGTGGGAGGCTCCGGCAGCAGCAAACCTGGGGTGACACACAGCTCTATGTGTCATTCGGGCAGGTACACCACGTTTGTGACTCAGCAAAGGGCCACACGTGGGGCCTGAAGAGGAAGCCAAAAGCGATGCTTAGTTTTATGTCAACTTGGCCAAGCTGTGGTGTCCAGTTGTTTGGTCAGATACTGGCCCAGTTGTAACAGGGGAGGTATTCTGTCTGTACTGGGTTAATCTTGTATAGATTAGCCTCCACGTGTGCTCGTCCAATCAGTGGGAGGTCTTGACAGCAAGAACCGAGGATCCAGAGGTCAGAAGAATTTCAGCCTTAAGATTTCAATATCAGCTGTGCAGAATTTCTAGCCTGCCAGCTTCCCCTAAGGAATTCGGACTCAAGACTTCAATGCCACCTTTACCAGAATTTCCAGCCCGTAGCCTGCCCTACGGAATTTAAACCTTCCAGCTCCTACAATCGCGTGAGCCAAGCTCTTATAATAAATCTCTTTGCACATCACACACTCACGTACACACAAACATATGTACACATATGCACACGTGTGCATACGTCCTCTTAGTTCTGCCTCTCTGGAGGACCCTGGCTGGTCCTCGGGGACGCCAAGTGTGCCCGTCCTGGAGCACAGGCTGGCCCCGAGCTGCTCACAGTCACGGCCCCAGGCACGTGCTGACCCTGGCACCCGATCCACATGTGGACTGCCACGTGGCTCCGAGAGAGCCGGGGAAGGGACGGCCACCATCCAACAGCGGGGACAGGCAGATGGAGCCAGTGACTCAGCACGGGGGCCAGATGTGGCCAGCTGAGAAGAGTAAACAGCAAGGCTTGAGGCCAAGCCTGCCCCCGCGCCCCCTCCCCGGAGCCAGGCGGGGCCCCGGGCGGTGACAGACAGATGGGGGAGGAGGGGATGGGGGAAATGAATGGCCCATCACATGAGCCGAGTGAGCAAAACCAGACAGATGGATTCATTAAAGAAACCGGCCTGCAAGAGGGAACGGGGCGGCGCTGGAGTGGGAGGAACCGGGCGGGCTCCTTCCTACCTGCCTGGGTCGGGCCCCCAGACCTGGGCCACTCCAGCTGGGGCTGGGCCCTGCCCTCACCCGCCTTCACTCTAAGGTGGCATCCAGAGGTGGGCCATATGGCGGGAGATGCCATATGTCTGCTGCTTGGACCAGTGGTTCAGAAGCACAGGCAAGGGCAGCAGGCTGTGAAGCCCTTGACCTGACTTCCTATCCCAGGATCTCTGTTCCCTTTCCCCAGCCTCTCACTGCTGTCAGTGCTATTTGTGGAGCGCTTGCCATGTGCCAGCTAATAGCATTCTAGGGGCATCACCTCCACATTATGCTTACTGTTCCCTCTACCTGGAATCCTCTCCCTGCAAGGTCCCCGCAAGGCCAACACTTCCTCCAAGAAGCCCTCCCTGACTACTCCATCTACAACAGCTGCCCCCGCCCCAGCTCTCCATTTTAGTTTTATTACGGCCTCATCGCTCCCTGAAACCATCCCGTTCATTTACTTATTGGCTTTGTCCCTCTGCTAAAGTATAAGTTCCTCGAGGACAGAGACTGTGTTGACATCTCTCATGGGTGCATCCCCGTGTGTGGAACAAGCGCCTGGCACATAATAAGTGTTCACTAAATGTGCATGGAATGTACTGAAGTTTCACAGCCCGCTCCCTGCTTCATTTCCCCTTGGCACTAAGCACTAAACACTGCACGTTTGCTTTCTTCATCGCTTCTCCCGTGACTAGAACAGAAGCTTCGTGAAAGAAGCAAATTTTTGTCTGAATCCGGAGAGCTTTCTTGGGTCTTTGGGCACATCCCATTACCACACCCAGTTACAGAGGAAGGTGAGGGGAAAGAAGCCACCTGCTCACTCAGAGTGGGTGAGGCCGAGCGGTGGCCAGGACCCAGACTACCTGGTGCCCAGTCCTGCTGCCCATCTCAGAGGTTCGCCCCCCACCCTGCTCCTCCCAGCTGCCAGGCGATGCCACATCAGCTCCTGCAGTAGTCGGGGTTCTCTAGGGAAAAAGAACGAATGGAAGAGATCTGTAAATGTGAGATTTTATAAAAGTGTCTCATATATCTGCAAGGATGCAAATTCCATAGAGCAGGCCATTAGCTGGCAACTCCAATGAAAGTCTTCCATGAATTCCCCAGGAGAGCCTGGCTGGCCATAGTGGAGAGAGGGATTCTTTCTTCTGACTTTTCCTTAAAAGTCTCCAACTGATTAGGTTAGATGTCACCCATTGCATAAGGCACTGCCCTTAGCCGACTGCAGATGTAATCAGCCATCGATATAATTAATGTGCTGATGATTTAATAAACCAGACTTCCGGTTTCCTAACTAGCCATGAAATGCCCTTGCAGTAATGGTTAGGCCAATGCTAGCCTGACACTGGGCACACAGCCCTAAACTAACTGCACACAGCCCTAGACTAACTGCAGCCCTAAACTAACCTATGGGGGGTGAATAAGTAGCCCCCAAAGACAACAGGACCTAATCCCTGGAGCCTGTGACGGTGGCTTCATATGACAGAAAGGGCTGTGCAGGTGTCATTAAGTTACAGATTTTGAGTTAGGGAGGTGATCCCAGATAATCTGAGTGGGCCCTAAGTGGAATCCAAAGTGTCCTTATTAGAAGGAGGCAGAGGCAGCTCTGAATGCAGAAGTCGGGGAGACGTGATGATGAAAGCAAGGAGTTGGAGTGATGCGAGAACAAGATCATGGGCCAGAGAATGCAGGAAACGGACTTGCCCCCAGAGCCTCCAGAAGGAGCCAGCCCTTCCGACACCCAGTGAAGATGATTTCGAACTTCTGACCTCCAGAACTATAAGAGAATAAATGTGTGTCGTTTGAAGCCACTGAATTATGATAATTTGTTCCCCCGGGTAATACAGCCCCGTCTGCTCCTGAGCAGACCTAGGGATTTCAAGCCCTGTGTGTTTCACAGAATCCCCTCCTGGCCTGCCCCCTGCGGCAAGCAAGGAGCATGTCAAGGGGCAGGGACAGAATAATCACCTCGGGAGCTGGCATTCACGGAGTGCTTCCTGTGTGTTGAATGCAGACCCCTCCTTGTTTCCTCCTGGCCACATCCCTGTGAGGTGAACTCTACGAAGAGGCTCAGAGAGTCAAGGTGATGTGCTCAAGGTCACACCCCAAGTAGCAGGGCTGGAATTTGAGCCCCTAGTTCTTTTTTTTTTTTTCCCACCGTTTTCTGCATCATTTAAGGCCGTCTGGCTCAGCCAGCATCTCGGAGCTGCTGGCCCACAGGCACTCAAACACCCTGATGCTGCTTTTCGGCAGCTTCTAAAAGAGCCTCAGCACTGCCTTCTTTTTCTCCATTTGTAACCAGGCATTCTCTTCCAGTTAATCACATACCAGAAAGTCTCATTCTGTCCCGATACGCCCACAAATGTATCTGAGATTGCCTAGGAAGTGCAAAAAAAAAAAAAAAAAACACTTTCTATTTGCAGTCCTCTAAGGCCCCTCCAGCAAAACTTGAGATGGTGGGTGGCTAACGAGTGGCCAGCAGGCCCTACCTGGCCTGCGGAAGATTCTGCTTGGTACTCACTACATTTAAATTAGCGTCTGGCATATAATATCAGAAGATTTCATATAAAAATCTGAATGTGCAACTCCTTTTCAAAATCCAAAGTGGGGATCACATTTAAGACCACTTCTGGGCAGATCAGGACAGGGGTGACTATGCTGCAATGACAAACACTTCCACATCTCAGGGCCTTCCCACCGCAGGTGTTTATTTCTTACTCGCCATGTCCAGTGGGGTGGGGGGTGGGGGGCAGGGGGCTCTGCCCCAGGCAGTCACTTTGAGACCCAGGTGATGGAGGTGACACCATCTGGCTTTGCCAGGTGCTGCTTCTTGGAGAGAGAGAGACAGGAGAAGGGCACATGGGCATTGCACAAGCCTTGGCATATGGGACACATCTGACATCCGCTTACTTTTCATTGGTCGGAACTAGTCACGTGGCCCAACCTTACTGCAAGAGGGCTGATAAGTACAATCTTCTGTGAACATTGGTTACTAGTTCAGATACCAGTGAACACTAGGGATAAGGGTGGCATGGAGCTGCGAGGGGGCACAGAGGGGCAGCAGTCTGGGTTAAGGCCCAGAGATTGGGGCTCTGTCCTGCAGAAGTTCCAGTCCTGTGAGGGAACCTTTAGAATGTGTATTTGTAGGAAAAGTAGGAGCTGCTAAGCCGAATTGAGGCTTAGCTTCCCCAGTTTGGCAGCAATCCACTGGAGCTGCATGGGCACCGACCCACTCAGGGTTGCTGTGTCCAGATATTCAAGGTGTACACTCCACAGTTCCGGAAGGCATGTGTTATAGTTTCTGGGATTAGTGCTCCCCGCATCTGTGCCATAGAAGCCCTTCCCTCCCTAGACAGACAAGGGTGTGCTCCAGTTGGCCCAAGTGCCAGGCCAGCCTCTCCACTGGCGCCCCTGTGCCATTCCAATTGTATCCCCTGCTTTAGGGTCACTAAGTAGATCCAAAGCAAATGAAACTATCTCATCAATATCAGCTCCCTGTAGTATAAAGCCCAAAGTTCTTTACAAGGCATTCAAAGAGTTTACAAATGGCCTTCAGCTTCATTTCCAGCACCCCCCCACCACAGCTGCTTTGTACCCCTATGCTCCTGACAGTAATTCCCAAAGTGAGTTAGATGGCCCTCAGGTGCTCCACGGAGCAAATTAATTGGGGAAGTAGAGCACACTGGATCCCATTGTAAAGAGTCACAGTGGACGCTGGTGTAATAAAGGCTCTGACAAGTCTTGCAGTGAAGAAACCAGTTTGACTTTGTCTAATCCAGTGCTTGCCAAACTGTGCCTTTTTCTTACCAGAACCCATGATGTCCCTGGATCAGACATCCCAAATACACTCTGCCCCTGTATTTATGTTTACACTGCTCTCTTTTCCTTGCACTTCTTTTTCTCAAATCGGCTTAGCAGCTCCTACTTTTCCAACAAATGCATGTCCTAAAGATTCCCTCACAGGACTGGGACTTCTGCAGGACAGAGCCCCAATCTCTGGGCCTTAGCCCAGACTGCTGCCCCTCTGTGCCTCCTCGCAGCCTCCATGCCACCTCTATCCCTGAAAGAGGGACATTCTTGGCCCCTGGCACTAACCAGGGCTGTACTCAGTCTTTCTTAGGTGCCAGGGTGGGCAGGACCCCTGGACTCAGTCACCCACATCACACCCATCCTTAGAGCCTCTCAGGAGTGGGTAAATGCCAGTTTTTGAGGTCCCCACAGGTTAAAAGCACAAAGGGTAAGATAATCTGAGGGATAATTTAAATGCCTATATTCAATCACTCCTTCCACCAACACGTTTAGGGAGCCCCAGGTAGGTGGCAGGAAGAATTCCAGGCACTAAGAAGACACCAGTGAATAAAGCACACAGGACCTGTTTACACAGCCACTTACATTCGAAGTGAAGTAGAGAGATAATAAGCAAACATTTAGTATGCCCGATGGTGACAAACGCTATGGGGAAAAGGGGGGTGGGTGGGAATGCAGGAGGCAGGGGAAGGGGGGTGGTTCTTGTTTTGTATGGGGCGATCAGGAAGGCCACTTTGGTACAGTAACCCCTGAGCAGTTATCCAAGGGAGAAAGGGAGTGAGTGAGGCTTGTGGCTATCTATGGGAAGAACCTTCTAGATGAAGAGGACAGCAAACGCAGGGGTGGAAAGTGTGCCTCTACCAAGGGTGGCGAGGCGAGCCCGGGAGATGGCGCGACGAGGGGGCTCACCCCAGCGGGGTACAGGGGAGGTAGGGAGTATGGTGTGACTGGGCTCTGGAATAACCTTGAAGAGACAGCCACCGGGATGGCCGAGAGAATCTAAGGGAAGCGTGAGAGAAAGAGCGGAACTACGGATGACAAGCAGTTACCGTTGTCTGATGAACGTCTTCTCTTTTCCATTTCTGACAGGGCTATAAGTCTACGTGTCACCTCATCTGGAATCTGAATCTGACACTTGTTATTGCGTGGGGCGCAGGCCTGCCAGGCCCCCTTCCACCCTGGTTAGACACACTGCTGGTCTTCATGGCACCTCCTTATACCCAGTGGCAACCTGGAGGCTCCATTTTACGGGGAATTAGATAAGGGACCAAAGTCCATCAGGGTTCAGCAAAACCCTGGGTCCTGAGTGTGACCGTGTCCTGCCCCAGGACATAAGGCAAATGCTACCTGCCAGTGCCACAGGTGGGCAAGAGCCAGGAGAGGTTAAATAGCCTGCTGTCTAGGGCATGGCAGAATTGACCCAAGATCCATGGGGCCAGCAACCACTGACCAGTGCCTTGACAGAGACCTGAGGTCAGCCTGCTGGGAGGGGAGGGCTTGAGTGGGTTCACCTCCCACCATTGCATCCCACCCTCCTGGAGACAGAAGAGGGCTGCAACCCAGAGCATCTGCTCCCTGCTGCCTCCCACCCTGCCAGCTCAGCTGCAGGTCTTGCAGTTTGCAAGCTCTGCCCTGGAAAAAAAGGCAATGGAGGATTCCAACAGGGGCTTCAACCCCTGGCCCTAAACTATGGGATAAGCCAGAGGCAGTGGCAACCACAGTAGCACGACCTTTCACATGGGAAGCCCCACCTCCAGCAGACTAGCTCGGCCAGAGGAAGTCAGATGGGATTGAGTGGGCTGAGTCTGGAGTCTCCCTGCCCACCCCCCTTCCCATTTCATCGTCCTGGGCAGGAATGGGCTCTGGAGGGACTGCGGGAAGGGGAGGGCACAGCAGTGGTTGCAGAACCCTTTGTGGAGAAGAGCCTTCAGGGACTTAAAGACACCCACCACCCCAGCTCTCCATGCCAGGAGAAGCTGCCAGGACGAGGGGCAGCCAAGCACTGGAAGCTCTCAAAGCCAATAGTGAAGGGGCAGCAGGGCAGCCAGTCCCCTTCCACTGACCAAGGGCAGAGGGCTTCTGCCTGCTTGCCCATGCTCTCGGGACTGGGAAGAAATGGGTAGTCAGCCAAGAGACCCACATTTTCCTCCAGGGTTTGGCCCCAACTTCTGTGTGACCCCAAGAGAGTCTGGTCATTAGTTTGGGGCAGTGGGAAAATGGGGTTAGGTCTTAATGGTCTCCAGGGACTCTTGGCTCTGAGAGTCTCCATCTCCATGCATAATAGGAACCTCTGTAGACTCACGATCGTGTCATTTATAAACAGCCCCATGTGCCAGGCACAGCTACAGGCTCCTAGATGACTCTGCCCAGAGGCCCCAATTGAGGCTTGGACCCGGCCTGGCACATCTGATGTGAGTAATGAACATTTTCTGTTATGAGGATCATGGTGTTGCCCCCCCCACACACACTGTTCAGAAGAGAAATCTACAACCTGGAGGGGTTGCATGAGTAAACAAAGGTTTCCCGTAGGAACCCCTTGTGTTTCGGTTTGCCGATGCTGCCAGAATGCAATACACCTTCTGGTACATTACTATGGATTGGCTTTTATAAAGATTTGTTAAGTTACAAGTTACAATTCTAAGACCATGAAAATGTCCAAATTAAGGCATCAACAAGCGGATACCTTCACTGAAGAAAGGCCAATAGCATCCGGGGTTTCTCTGTCACATGGGAGGGCACATGGCGATGTCTGATGTCCTTCTTTGCCGGTTTCAAATGGCACTCTGAGTTTTTGCTGTCTCTTACGGCTCTCCTCCGGCATCTCCAAATGTCTGTGTTCTCTCCAAAATGTCCCTCTCTTAAAGGACTCCAGTAAGCAGATTAAGACCTGCCTTGAATGTCTCCGTGGCAACAACCAATCAAAAGGTCCCACCCCTCACAGCTTTTCTGGGGTACATAGTTTCAAAACACACCTTGTCACCCATGGTGAAGGCAGTGGTCACAGCAAGCAAGCGGCAGTGCCAGAGCCCCAGAGGGCTTCCCGGCCACACACCCTGGGGCCAGCTGCCCCTTCTGGGCTGTCTGACTCTCGCTGCTCCCCACAGGCCCCGCTCTGCCTCTACACAGACCGCAGCTCTGGTTTAACTTGCCACCTCTTGGGGCCGCCTGGCTCAGTTTTCTCTGATCTGGTCACGGGTCTGCAGTGGCCAGCTACAGGCTACAACCCACCACCCCAGCTGCAATTCACAGAGTGAACTGGCGGTTGGGCCAGGTGGTACCCAACTCCAGAGGCCCTAAACGCAGGTGCGCCCCTGGGAGCCACCTGGTGGGTTCTAAGCATTAAGGTTTATCTGGAGACAGTGCATGCCCTGCTCCTGGGGGCGACTGCCCCGGAGTGCGGCCAGTGGGGAATGAAGGGGTGGGGTCTTTATGCCGCAGCCCCTGGGGTCCTTCATGGAGGCTTTCAGGTCCTGTGGAAATAATGTCCAAGTCCCCCAAAGCGGGTTCAGGCCTGGTGCACCTCCGGTTCCGAAACCCCTGGTAAGGCCAAGGGTTTTCTGTGAAGCTGTCCTTCTTTGCAGCTCAGAATGCCTCCTGTTCGTTTTGCTTGAGGGCAGTTTTAGGAAAAGGTTTCACTGCTGCCTAGAAAAGTACCTAATGCAAGATGGGTGGTGGTGGTGGGGGAAACATAAAAGCAAATCCACGTGGTCCTCTCTGCAAAGGGCTGCCGAGCCGGCGCACGCGCTGACACAGGCAGATAGATGACCCGCAATTACGCGCCAGGAGCCCCCGCTCCAGTCGGCCTGGCCCCTGCTCGCTCCCGCCTAGTCTCCAAGCAATCTCCGACTTTTTGTGCATCTAAAGCAGAGATTGTATACGATTTCTTTCTCTGGCAGGAGCGGCGTCCGGGAGGAGGTGGGGGGCCGTGGCGTGTTTATTTCTGAACAAAGGCAGGCGGAGAGGGAGCCGGAGCGCGGCCCTGCCCCCGCCGCCGGCTCCACGATTCCCTCCTGGATGCCCAGATCCTTTCTTGCGGCTGCAGAGGGGAGATTTTACTTGTGCGTGCCCTGCTCGGCCTCTACGCGGGGCCCGAGATGTGCGGGCTCCTCGGCCAGGCTCCCGCGCGCCCCGGCAGGTCCCGGCGGCGTCAGTGGAAAGTGGTTCCCCGCGCGCGGGCGGGCAGCCCAGGAGGCGTTTAAAAGGTGTGTGGGAATCGGACAAGGTGGCTGTCATCGCCCAGTTCCCTGACCCCCGAGGGACCCCTCTGAGGAGTCTCTCTCTAAACGAAGGCAGGATTTAAGGAGTCCAGTTCCAGCGAGGGGTCCCCTAATCCACCTGGAGGAGATGGCGGACCGTGGGTGTGAGAGGGGATGCCCGCTAGAGATTCAGCCTTCCTGGTGTCCAGCCACCCCATTCTCTCCCCAGCACCTGTTGGTTGCTATCTTAAAAGGAATGGACTGGGGTGCACCGGTGGTTCAGTGGTAGAATGCTCACCTTCCATGTGGGAGACCCGGGTTCGATTCTGGACCATGCACCTAAAAAAAAAAAAGGAATGGGCTGGCCTTAAGAGACAGCGCAAAGAGCCACAGTATGGAGCAATTTCCCAAATTCGGCCATCAGCTACCATTTGCAGGAGTTTTGTCACCTCTGTATACTACATTTACCTTTAAAAAGCAAACAAAAACAGGTAATACAATTACATAGCTCCAAAGTAAAACAAGATTCCAAGGTGAATGGGAGCCAGTATTTCTGCCACCCCAGCCTCTGCCAGCCAGCTCCCCACATCCTCCCACCCTGAAAGGCAAGGATGTTTATTAGCTTTTTGAAGACCTTTCCAGAATATCTTTACTGAAATGAAAGCAAGTATGAAGGCACACTGTTATTTTCCCTTTTGTGCAAAACACAGCATATCCTACAGGCTGCTCTGTGTTTTGTTTTTCTACTTAATGCTCCACTCTGCACAAATGGAATGACATATGCATAAGGGTATTCGCTGTACTACAACCGCGAAGATTGTAAATGACTCAGGTGTCCATTAACAGGGAGCTGGCTAAATCAACTATGGCATGTCCATACAATGGAATATTCATAGCCATATATATATAAAAACCAAGGGAGGATGATGAAGTACTCTACATTCTGATTTAGAAAGTCCTCCAATCTCCAACCTACATTAATTGAATGTGGGATAAATTCCCCAGAAATGGGACTGTGAGGTCAAAGATACTTGCCTTTGCAGTTTTGATAGATACTGTCCAATCTTTCATAGTTTCTGGATTTTTTAAGTCATAACTTGAAAGGCCTTTTTATTTACTTAGTTTTTTGAAAATACTATTTTTTAAAACTTAATAAATTTATTTTAAAGGGATCCCAGAAAAAGAAAAAACAAAACAATGTGAAAACGGCGTTGGACCAGTCGGCATCTTTCAATACCAGCAACACAAACCGATTCTAACAAACAGAAAGGGTGTTTGCAGCACGGAGAGTCCCCAGGGTGGCTCACATGCTTAGAGCCTGCAAACCCCGGAGGAGGCCCAAGATCTCTACACAGAACTGACCGAACAGATACCACTTGGCCTGGACTCTGTTGCTGCTGCCTCAGGAAGCCAGATGAGGCTGCTACTGCAGCCAGCACTGCCACCAACCATCCACAGACAGATTCTGGGTGGCCCTGCTCCTCTGTGACCCTGGCTAGTTGTGATAGGTGTGACTGACAGTGGACCCCGGCATCGGGAAGGCCCCAAGCGTGAACGTCCGGCATTTCAGCTTATGCAGAGGGAGGTGAGAGAGCCATCTCCAGACACAGGAAGGGATTCAGGTACTAGGGAGGCCTGAAAGAATAAAAGTCCTCCCAGAAGGCAGAGCTGCATCCCTGGAGAGACAGTGTGGGGGCAGGATGGGGGCACCAAATGTATCAAGCTGGGTAGAGAGAGGGTGGGGTGCTGCACCAAGGACAGGGGAATGAGCTGAGGGTAATAGGGACACAGAGTGGGTCAGGAGAAGCTGAGTACAGAGCTTGCACCTCCAAACTAAGCTCCAGAGGCATCTTCCTGGGACTGAAGGCGTGGGTGGGTACACCCGTGGCAGCAAGGGTCAGCAGGAGAGCTCGTGGGCTGTCTGCATGCACCTTATAAGTCCCCAGGGATACCTGGACCCCACTTTGGGGAACTTGAAGTGGGAATTTATTTTCCCTTTCGCCAGAGATTCCAGGCGAAAGCTGACCCTCATCCGCACGCGGCCCCTGGCAGCCACACTGCATCCCCGCAGCCTCTCCAGCGCCCCCAATTCCACACTCTTTCCTTTTGCTACTCTTTTCCTTGCTGCTCACCCTGCCTGATGGGAGTGTCCCAGGACCCTGCTTCTTCCAGGCAAAGTGGTAACTTGAGCGACCGGAGGAGGGATCTGTAGCCCCACTCCCCCACCCCCACCCCCAGCAGCCACCACCACTCTGGGCACGCGTGTTTCCTCCATTATTCAGGGCTCGCCCATCTCAACAAAACACACAGATCGGGGCTGAAACTGGCACGGTTTTCATCTGTAACTCCCAACCCTCCTCTTTTCTCATGATGCCTTTGCGTTTGATCTTCTGCAAATTTGCCTCTTTGTTCTGCAGACAGAATCATATTGCCAGGAGCTCCCGGGGTCCAAGGTGGCATAGAAGGCCAGGGAAATTCTCTTTAAGTTTAAAAAATAAAAAATAAAAAAAACACCCCCAGAGAAACAAGCAGGCCACCTCCATGTGGAAATGTCACAACTTACCATGAACAGCAGCTCAGAGCAAAGAACAAAGCAGGCCCCAAACCCAGTTGAGCCTGGTGGAGCGCCTGATAACTCTCTCCCTCCCTGGACCATTGGTTTCCTCTCCGTATTCCATATTCTAGACTTTCAAGTCAGTTAGTTATCATACCTGGCGCTGATGAGGCTGCAGAGACACAGGCAATAGCCGGGGGTAGCTCATGCTTCTAGAAATTTCCAGTGCCTGTTTACTTACTATTGGCTCAAGCAATGTCACTGAAGGTACCAGGCCTGAGGGAGCCAGGGGCTGAGCCCAGCTCAAATTACCTAAGCAGTGCGGCTATTGACTCACATCCTGAAGAGTGGGGGGTGGGGGGGGGTGGGGGGGTGTTGGGGGGTGTGGGGGGGGTAAAACTGCTTCAGTCGCTGCTGGATCCAGGGGTTCTAAAAATGTCTTCTGAAACAGCACCGTGCCCCTCCCCACTCAGAGCATGCATGCTTGCAGCCCCTTCCACTTGAAATGGAATCCCCTCCCACAGCTCTCCCCTCTCTTCATTCAAGTCCCTGCCTCAGAGAGTTCCCCCCTCCCTAAGCAATCACACTCTCTTGGCCACTAGGTCTCACCCCTACGCGTTATTTTTCTTCGAAGCACTTGCCACTTCCTGAAATTATTCTATTATTCACCTGTTTACAGCTATGTCTATTTGTTTTAGGGTCTGCTTCTCCCGGCCCGAGTGTCAGGTCCATGAGATAGGAACTTCGTCTTGCTCATGGCGGTCTCACCTAAACCGGGAACAGACCTGGCACATAGCCGGGCTTAACAAATTGATGCAGAAGGAATAAATGAGGGAACAATCTCCCTGTCTCCCCTGGCCTTGTTCTCTTTGAGTTGGCTCCATTCCCAAATGGGGTCACACTGTATAGTGACAAAACAGCTACAGGCGCTCATAAGTTGCATGGTCAATACTGCATCCTCGCTGATATTACGTCAACAATATGACATCATCCTTATTGCATCATGCTCACGCCCCTGGGTTCAATGGGAACAAAGGGCCCCTCCCCCAAATGTCCCAAACGTTGCAATTCATTGGCTCTGACTGAGTCGTGTGACCTTCCCTGAGCCAATCAGGCAAGCAGCGATACGATGCTCTGATTGGCCAGGGCTGAAGCCTAGTCTGCACCCTGGAAACAGCACTGGGAGGTGGTCATTTACCCAGGGGAAAATCCTAGAATCAAAGGAAGGGGCACAAGACACATCAGGCGTCGCTGCAAGCTCCTCAGACTGGCAAGGTTTTATACCAGGCCCTGGAGAGTCCAAGATAAATAACATTTTAATAAACAATTGCAGAACGAGGACGATTCAATCCTTATCCACTTAAGAAAGTGGAGCAGACAGAGCCGGCTTATCATAGAGCATGTTTGACTGAGGGAAGAGGGGGCTGTGGGGACACATGGTAGGGGAAACCCCGCGTCCTTCCACTGAGCTGGGTGGGGTGGGACGAGGAGGTTTTTGGTAGGTCAAAATGGACATAAGAGCTTGGGACCCCTTGAGCCAGTGTTCCATGAATTTGCTCCAAAGAAACAAATTCTATTGCTCAAGAATGGTCGCTGCACCATTATTTGTAATAGAAAAAAAAAAAAAAACTGGAAACAGCCCAAATGTTCCCCAATAGGGGACTGGTTAACTAAATTATGAAGCATCCACTTGATGAAATATTCCAGCGCCATTAAAAATGATCATTATGAAAACTACAGAGCAGCAGGGGAAAAGACGTGTGTTCTGCTGCGCAGGGTAGGCACGGAATACAAAACTGTGGCGTGGGAAGCACCCACTAGGAGCCCGGTCTTGCTCATGGAACGCGCAGACTCACGGGAACTGATTCCTGCCCCCCCGGGAAGCTTCTGGTCCAGTTGATGGGAAAAGGCATGAAATGTCAGCCGGGTGAGAAATGCAATAACAGAGGTAGAGGGACGAGTTACTCAGGGTCCAAGAAAGCTGCCTTGGGAAGTGCCCTTGGAGCCAGATTTTATGGGGAGTGACTACAGGGGTGGGAGCTATGTAAACAGGTGGGCATTTAAAAAGGGCTCTGAGGCAATACACAAAAAACAAAAATAGCGCCCTGGGGTAGAAATATGGGTGATTTTTCCCCTCTTTTTTTTTTCTGTGTTGTAATTGTTTTTATAATAAAGGCAAGCAGAAAACACAGCTCAGATAGGGGTGAATAATTTTTACCACCAACATCCAGATCTGTAAATCATCGATGATTTCATAAGCACTTTATCTCCTCAACTGAGCAAGGAAGTAGGGAGATATTTATTGAACATTTTGCATGTTGCTTGGCCCTGGGCTTTGCAGTGAAGGGAAGAGGCACTTAACATTTCTAGTGGGAAGAACAGGACATCCACTTAGGAGACAGTGAATATTTTTTAAAATATTAAAATAATAGTGCAAGATAATTTTGGTGCCCACAGGCACCCCGTAGAATAGACCTGGGTGAAACTACAGGAGCAGATACAGCCAGAGCAGACGAAGGATATGCATGCGGCAGTCTGCATGCGGTAGAAGAGACACTTCTAAGCCACAGATTGTGCTTGTCTTTGGGTAAGGGATAGGACGTCAAGCAAAAAGAACTAGGAAAAGTGGGCAAACATCAGTTCAGAAGGCAGATCAGGGCAGAGGTTGTGAAAAGGTTGCAGGCAGTGAAGGTCCTTGTCTTAGTTTCCTAGAGCTATCATAACAGAACCACAAGCTGGGCACGCTTAAAACAACAGAAATGTAGGTCTCGCAGCTCTGGAGGCTACAAATCAGAAATCAAGATGTCTGAAGTGCCATGCTGCCTCAGAAGTCTGGAGGGAAGACTCTCATTCATGTCTCTTTACTGGCTTCTGGAGACGGCCGGTGATCCTTGTGTTCCTTGGCTGGTGGCAGCATCACTTCAATCTCTGTCTCCGTCACATGGCTTGCTCTGTGTGTATGCGTCTGCGTGTGTGCGGAGTCCCTCTTCTTATAAGGAACCAGTCATACTGGACTAGGGTCCACTCTCATCCAGGTCAGCTTCATTTTAACTCAACACATCTCTAAAATCCCTGCTCCCAAATAAGGTCACCTTCAAGGGATGAGGATTAGAACTTGAACTTATCTTTTGAGGGGACATAAGTCAACCCATAATGTTCCCCCTTTGGGGGAGGTTCCAAGATGTAGGCTCAAAGGCCTTGGACAGGACCCAACAGCATAGAGAAAAGAGCATGGTGTCACATTAGGAGACCCCACCCCATGCCCAGATCTACCATTAGCCAGCTGTGTGTATCATTCAGAGCTCTTAGCTGCCAGTGGTCCAAATCCTGCTAAGAACCCGGCCAGTGAGGACAATGCTGCCAGCACCCTGACCCTGGCCATCATAGCTTGCATGGGACACAAGCCTGCCCACTGCTGCCAGCCACCCGGAAGATTCTCCCTCACCCTTCTCCTTTGCTCACTAGCTCCTGACCCAGGTCTGTGGTCGGAACATCTCACTAGCTGGGCGTGGGCACAGGCTCATAGCCCAAGCCCACTGAGGCAACCGTAAAGTTGCATGTCTGGCATAAGAGAAGACTTTCCCCAAACATGGGAAGGGATTCAGATACACAGTGACTGTCCAGCTCCATAGCCAGCCACTGACTCTCCTCTCCATCCCCTCATTTGAAAGATGCAGAGGGTGAGCCTAGAAGGCGGACTGAAGGTGCATATTTAATCTCACTTCCTTCCAACTCCATTCAAACTATATCCATTGGTTATTTTTTTTAAGCAGGCAGAAAATGTATTAAGTACACATGCAAAGAGGAGCATGCAGGCACTCTCACAAGAAAACAGAGGCAAGAGGCCCTGGCAATCTGCTTTAATTGCTTAGCTTTTCTTACCACCCCTCCCCCTTCCTTGTTCGGGGCTCTCTCTCTCCTACCTTCCCTCTGGATGGTGCCTGGCGGTAGGTAGTGCATTTGGGTGGGTCAGCTGCCACAGTGTGTTTTGCATGGGGGTAATCCCAGGCAAGATGTCTGTGCAGTTCAGCTCTTCCTGACCTTAATTAACCTTTCTTGCTCAAGGGTTTCTTCACGGTATCTTCTCTCCCTTCTAGGTCCCTGCTCTAGCCTGCCTCACCTTCCCCTCAGAGAGCTCTAGCCCTTTAATCGTAAGGGTTGTTGAGGAATGAAGGTCTCTCTTCTGTAGCTGCTTCCTGCTTGTCAGGGGGTGCAGGCCATTCCTGAATGGCCTAGAACTTTCTGGCTCTCTGGTTAGATTGAGAGGGGAGGAGTCAGGATGGGTGGTTGGAACAGCTGAAAACTCTTGCATCAGCATTAGTTTGCCACAACAGCCTTCTAGTCTGGAAGAAACAGACTTAGTGAGAAGCTTTAAAATGCAGGGGCTAGGGCTCATCGATAGCAAGAGGAGGACAGAAGCGAGTGGCCTCAGGAGAGATATTACCCATGAGAGACTGGGGAACAGGGAAGGGAGTGACCATCCTTCAATTCCAAGAGGGAATCCTAGCCGGGCAGCTCATTCCTACTCAACTAGGGAGCGAGAGGACGCATATTAACCACTGATTTTTTTTTTTATTATTAGCCACTGATTTTTAAGGACATAAACTTGTTAGAGAGATAAGAGGGGAGGAGATAGCAACAAAATTTTGAAAGTTGTAAATAAAGGGAGAACTGATAGCTGACTGAGTAAACTTGGGAAGATAGCATGGTATACCTTTTCATTCTTTAGAAGAGATCCAAATCTGTACACCTGGAAATGGGAATGAATGGGGGTTTACAAAAAAAAAAAAAAAGAGTGAAACAAAACTCTTGAAAAACAGCAAGACTCTAGATCCCTTCCCTTACTCCAAGCTGTTAGGTAACTGCCCCTGCTCTCCCCAGAAAAATCTGGGATTTACTCTCTAGAGTCAGGGAAATAAGGCACAGTTAAGATCTTAGGGACCGTGTAAATATATCTCAATGAAACAGCACTGAAAAAGAAAAAGATCTTAGGACCCATACTGAAAAGAGGGGATACAGAATACCAGAACTCCCTTCTTCTACTCAGTTCCAGAATGCTGGCAGTCAGACCTCTCCTCCAAAATTCCCTCTTCCAGGAATCTGATCAGCCCCAAATGAAAGTCCTCTAGATTCTGACACTAGCAGATTCTCAACAAATGGCCTGTTAAGATCTCAGAGCTTCCAATTAGCATTTTGCTATTAAATGGGGATTTGGGATTATCAGATATCCAGGGAACTCCTTGATCATAGAATAGAGTAGACAAACAGAGTGAGGGATGTAAAGAAACAAAGACCACACAAGGTGAAGAAAACTTTTAAAAATTGTTATCAATAACCTCAGAGAGATAAGAGGAGGTACTACATCAATGAAGCTCTAATAAAAGGAACATTCAGAGGACTAAAAGAGAGCATTTGGAAATTAAAAGCAGAAAGCACAGATTTTTTTTAAATGAATAGACTGATTAGAAGGGAAGTGTGAGGAAATCTCCCAGAAAACAGAGCAAAAAGACCTAGAAGAGGAAAATAGGAGAGAAAAAGTAGGAAAGTTGAAAGAATAATTCTAGAGGTCCAACATCTGAATAATAGGAGTTACTGAAAGAGAAGATAGAAATAACAAACAAGAGGATTCAAGAAAATTTCTCAGATATGAAGGACAGAAGCTTCCAGATTGAAAGGACTCACAACTGTGCACCCCAATGGATGAAAAAGGCCCCACCGCAAAGCACATCATTGTGAAATTTCAGAAGCCTGGGGACCAAACAGAGAGTTACAATGTAAGATGTAGAAAATGTAGATGTAGAGAAGAACAATCTCAGAATTCTGAAGGAAAATTCTTTCCAAACTAGAATTCTATACCCAGATAAACTATTCATCCTATGAGAGGAGAGGAAAAGACATTTGCAAGCAGGCAAGCTCTCAACAAATTTAACTCCCTTCTTCCAATCTTTCTCAGGAAACCACTGGAGAATGTGCTCCACAACAACAAGGGACAAGGAACCTCAGGACATCTGCTGAGCCCCAGGTATGGAGTCAACCAGTCCAGATTGGAGACAGTTTGAGAAGGACCAGTGCAGCAGGGGTCCATATCCCTCATTGCCTTTCCTACCAAAATGAACAGGGAGGCACAGTGAAAATCAGCAGAACCACTCCTCCTACTGACAAACTCTGGAATGATGCAAGTACATGGCTGAGATTGAGGGAGGCAAAGAATTATGTTTCTAACGTGAATGGCCAGGCTGAAGCTGGACCTCTTGACAAGAGTCCTTTCATGTGCGATCTCACAGAGCACCATGCAGAAGAAAACACAAGTTAAGGATCTCTCCTCTATGCATGCACCCCTCAGTATGTACAGACTCTCTGGCAGTGCCACTGAGCAGTGAGCAAAAGTAATGATCTCCCTTCTCTTAAAGAGCAGAAACATAAAACGTATTAGATCATTTCAAATCATTCTAAGTGTTTTGGAAAAAAATCAAACAGGTTAATGGGTCCAGAGTGGCTGAGGAGGTTAGGCCAGCCTTTCTGAAGGGGTAACATTTGAGCTGAGACCTGCATGAATAAGATGAGCCAACTGTGCAAAGAACTGGGTAGAAGTGATAACAGATGGGGGAACAGCATGTGCAAAGGCCCTGAGATGGGAATGAGCTTGGCATGTTGAGGAAGCCAAGTGGAGAGAGAGGACGAAAGCAGTAAGGGATGAGTTAGGAGGAGGGTGAGATAGGGGCTGGACCAAGTTAGACACTGGGGGCCATGGTGAATGAGTCTTCAGGGGAGTTTTAAGCAGGAGGATGCCTCGACCTTATTTACTTAATGCCACTATCAATGTCTTTGGGCAGAGATGGCTAACTGTCTTCCAATATCTGTTCTCCCTTTCTTCCTTCCTATGGAGCTCTGAACAGAGGGCTTAGCTAAACAACAAACAAACAAACTACATTTCCCAGCCTTCCCTGCAGTTAAATGTGGTGGTGGCAATAAATTCTGGCCAGTGTGAGCAAACGTGTGTGGGACTTTTGGGAAGTCTCCTTTAAAAGAAGGGGATGGCACCTCCCTAACACAAGGTGTTAATAATAGGGTAGTATATGGGAAACCTGTATTTTATCATGATTTTTCTGTAAACCCATAACATCTCTACTTTAAAGAAAAAAATGTAAAAAAAAAAAAAAAGTGGGATGTACCCTCTCTACTGTTCCACTTTTCTCCTCCCAACCTGACAAGATGACTAGAAGTTCAGCGGTCATTTTGGATCACAAGGTCAAATCGAAGCCATGTGCATGAAGGGACAGCAGACAAATAGAAGGAACCTGGGTGATGACCACAAATGGCTGTATCAGCTCTGGACTGCCAAGCTCCAGATTTATTTAATACGAGAAAATAAACCCATCTGAGAATGAGCCATCTCCTTTCAGCTCACCTTGAGTCATCGCCAGGTAGGGCTGAGGTCTCACATCTGACCCTTGGAATCACTGATAGTTTGGAGGTGCGGGCTTCCCTTCCACTCAGGCTGCAGGCACCTCAAACACTCCTGCTACCTTCTCAATCTCAGAGTGTAAGATATGAGGCTTCTGCAGGGAGGAAAGGACTTCCCAGAAAAGGGCATCCTTGCTAAGGCAGGGACTCCGTTCTCGTTGAGGCTTCTCTCTCCTGGCTCCATGTGGAGTGAGAGTAGTAAATGAGTAAAACGACAAGTGTTTTTCCATGTTTAAACTTTTGTATCTTGATCCCTCACTTGGCAACCGGAAACCCAGACTGTGTGTGTGTTTTTTTTTAAACACACATAGAACTCAGCTTCCAGAGCTGCAATTTGAGCACTCCAAGCTTCACCAGAATCATTTGAGGGTTGGCTCATTAAAAATGCAGATTCCCAGGCCTCTCCCCGCCCCCCCCCCCCCGGATTCTGAATCAGGAGACGGACAGAGCTCCTGGCGTTCCCTCCCAGCCTCCAGGCCTGGCCCGTCCACCGCATAGCTCAGGCTCATTTCTGGACATCTTCCTCCCCTAACAGCGGATGCTGCAGGTTCCACCTCCAAAACCGCCCAGGCTCTGAGTTTTGGGGGCTGTCACTTCCCATCTATTCTTCTCCATTCCAGAAGAGCATCCTGGGGGGTGTGAGGGGGATTGTGTTGTTTTGTTTTTTATCATATCAATCAGAACATGGAATTCCCCACTTTGAAACTCTCCAATGACTTCCTGTTACACTTGGAAAGAATTCCAAACTCAGTGTGGTGGTCCTACCCTTCCCCTGACATCCTTGCTCCCGCGGCTTGGGTCACTTCTTCTTTATACATTTTTATTGCAAATCTTCACACACATACATTCCATACATGGTGCACAATCAGTGACTCACAATATCATCACACAGTTGTGTATTCATCACCAGGATCATTTTTTAGAACATTTGCATCACTTTAGAAAAAGAAATAAAAGGAAAAAAGAAAAAAACTCAAACATCCCATACCCCTTACCCCTCCCTCTCATTGACTGCTGGTATTTCAATCTACCCAATTTATTTTGCCATTTATCCCCCCTACTATTTATTTATCTGTTTTCTTTGGATGTGTATGGTGGGGGTCACATTTCATTCTTTTTCCATGAGAGGATCCCCTTATTGCAGCACCATTTGTTGAATTTTTGTTTGGTTTAGTTTTTCATTTGTTTGCTAGGAAAGTGAATAGGCCAGGAATAGAACCCAGGTCTCCTCATGGCAGGCGAAATTTCTACCACTGAACTACCCTCGCACCTCCGCTATTATTTCATTTTTAATCCATTTATTTTACTCATCTGTCCATACCTTGGATAAAAGGAGCATCAGACACAAGGTTTTCACAATCACACAGTCATACCATAAAAGTTATATCTTTATACAACCATCTTCAAGAATCAAGGCTACTGGAACACAGCTCTACAGCTTCAGGTACTTCCCATCAGCCTCTCCAATACACCATAAACTAAAAAGGGGATCTCTATATAATGTGTAAGAATAACCTCCAGGATAACCTCTCGACTCTGTTTGGAATCGCTCAGCCACTGACGCTTTATTTTGTCTCATTTCTCTCTTCTCCCTTTTGGTCCAGAAGGTTTTCTCAGTCCCTTGGTTCCGGGTTCCTGCTCTTGCCCGGAGTTCTGTCCCACGTTGCCAGGGAGGTTTACACCCTGGGAGTCATGTCCCACGTAGGTGGGGAGGGAAGTGAGCTCATCTGCCGAGAAGCCACGTCGGCTTCAGTCACTTCTTTCTGTCCCTGGAAACTTCTGAAGTCTGTTCCCACCTTGGGGTCTCTGCCCTGGCTGCTGCCTCTGGCTGAAAGACTCTCCTCCACTTTCTCATCACAGTTCAGGTCTCACCCGGGCACCACCCTTCCTTCCAGAAGCCACTCCTCTCCTGTACCTCAGTTGTATTGTCTGTTCTGCAATTGGCACTAACCAAATGCTACATGTTCATCAATTGGCTCATCTGTCTATTCTCCTCCTTCCCCCACAGGAAGATAAGCAGGACCCGAGCAGGTGCATCCATCCCAGATCCCCTCAGCTCAGAGTGACACCTAGTAGGGACTTTATAAATATTTGCTAAATGGATGAACAAGGATGTGCAACACCTTTCCACCCCCGTCTCAATAAATCCCTGCAGCAGGGGACTGCGGGGGTTGGGGGGGCTCAGAGGTGAGGCCCCAGCTGACCACTCGTCGGAGGTGGGGGAGGACCCGTGCGTGGCGCTTCCCTCCCTTTAGCTCCCAGCCCAGGTGCCTCCTCCCAGCCTCCCTCCCTAAGGAGGCAGCTCTCCCTGTCCCCTCCCCGTGTGGACAGACCTGCATGCCCAAGTAGTAAAAAAGGATTCTTTGAACTGCTGCCTGGCCCGGATTCTGCCTGCTCTTTCCATTCAGAAGATGTTTTTTTCTTTCTCCCCAAGCTCCTCCTGGTGCTAAATCATTCTTCCCAATTAACAGGAATGCTCATTACCAACCCAACCACCTCCCATTAAGCAAGAAATGTGTCTCTCCTGCGGAAGCTCCCCTCTGCACCCCACATCACTCCCTGGACGTGGAGGGTGGGGGCGGGGCTTGGCAGCAAGGGTTGGGGTCTGTTTCCAAGGAGCCCATCAAAGCGGCTGCAGGCGCCGGTCCCACACCCCACCTCAGCCACCAGCTCAAATGCTACGCAGGATGCCTTCGCATCCGAGACGGTTTTGTGTTCCTGCCTCCAGAAAGAAGTCTGCAGGTCGGATTTGTGGCTGTGTTTTAAGAAGGTGATTAGGGCAGTGACATTTGTAAAGCAGCAGGAGACTGGGACTCATTTACCGACGGAAATTCTCTCAGAACTCCGTCCTTCCACATCCCTTCATGTGGATGAGAGCTTTTACAACAGCCCGTGGATGACCTGGGCCTCCGGTCTGTTCTCAGGCCTCCGGGGCTCTCGGCTGCCCAGCCAGGGACTTAGAGCCGGCCTTGAACCTCAACAGGTGTGTGCAATGCCTCCACTCACGCAGCGCCTGTAATCGGCTGCTCACGAGGCAGTCTTTAGGGAAAGGGAAAGTGATTAGAAACCTGGAATGAGATGGACTGTCCTACAGAATGTGTGTAATAGATATTAAATAACAACGGCAATAATTTTGCCTGCATCTGACGAGTTGTCTTAAGGAGGTGTCAGAAGCCCGATTACAGACCGAACGGTGAAAAAAGTAACATTCGGCCGCTTTAAAAATCCCTCTTTGGCTCATTAGTGGGGTGTGTGCCTCAGAGAAGGGGAGCTTTCCTTCAACTCTGGAATGTCTAGCCCTGCAGCAGCCCCACCAGCTCACTTCTGGGTCCAGGCAGAATTCCTGAGACTTTCTCCTAAGGGCCAAGGGGAGCCCTTGAGATCCCAGTGGAGGGAAAGCGCCTATTTAATCTACAGGAGTGTGTGTCTCGTTATTCATTTATTTATCAAGCTCCCACCATGGGTGGGGCACCCTTCTCCAGGCTGCGGACTCACGGGGAAGACGAAAGCCATAAGTTCCCTGCCTTTTCGGAGGTCGGGGGGCTGTAGGGGAGATGAAAACAAACCAGCCCAAAGATACTACAGATAAGTGGCATGGAGAAAAGCTAAGCAGAAGGTGGTTATTTGCTGGCTGCCGAAATGCAATATACCAGAAACGGAATGGCTTTTAAAAAGGGGAATTTAATGAGTTGCTAGTTTACAGTTCTACGGCAGAGAAAATGTCTCAATTAAAACAAGTCTATAGAAATGTCCCATCAAGGCATCCAGGGAAAGATACCTTGGTTCAAGAAGGCCGATGACATTCAACGTTTCTCTCTCAGCTGGAAGGGCACATGGCGAACGTGGCGGCATCTGCTGGCTTTCTCGTGGCTCTACAAAAAGGGACTCTCTCCAAAATGTTTCTTCTTTTACAGGATTCCAGCAAGCAACTCCACCTTCAGTGGGTGGAGACACACCTCCATGGAAATCATCTAATCAAAAGTTACCACCCACAGTTGGGTGGGTCACATCTCCATGGAAACAATCAAAATGCTCCCACCTAGCAATATTGAATGAGGATTAAAGGGCATGGCTTTTCTGGGGTCCACCACAGATTCAAACCAGCACAGTGGTCATGGAGAAAGACAGCGGGTAGGAGGCCACTTTGGCTGGCACGTTCAAAACACGCCCCACTAAGTCACTTGACCTCAAAGTACAGACCAAAACCAGCAGTTTCAGCATCCCTGATATTTGTCAGAAATGTGAATTCCTAAGCTACACCCAGGCCTGAGGATGGATGGAGAACTGTGGGGCAGGGTAGGGGTGTGGGAAGAGAGATAAAGTTCAGGTGGACAGCTAGGCAGCCAGCTAGCTGTGGGCAACCATTCCAGCCTCACTCAGAATGGTTTTGCATCTCTGAGCCTCCTGTTTAAATGGGATTCCTCAGGTGTAATTCCTCAGGCTGATATTTGCAAAGCACCCGATGTAAAGTAGCCGCTCCCATCTGTAGTAGCTGAGACGGAGGCGGCAAATTTCAAGCCACCCTCATGGTTCACTTTACAGGGTGTCTTGAGCACCTGTTAACCACAGGAAGGAAGGAAGATGACATGATTTCCATCTGGGTTGATCCTCGTGGACGGGAGGTATTTCTGGAGAACAATACAGAGAGCAACGCACAGCACAGCAATGCACACACAGCCCCGATGCACGGACCAGGACAGGGTCACCGCAGGCTTGTCATTGCTCTCTGCCCAATTTCCTGCCTGGCATTCTCTTCTTGGAAGCAGCATTCCAATTTTCCTGCTCTCTCAGACACTGTGGAGCTCCTCTCCCCTGGCTGCAGGAACACACAGGGGACCAGGCCTGGCCATTGACCCTGTGCCAGCCCTCCCGCAGGCCAAGAGATGGGCTTGGGGATGGGCTGTTGAGCATTAGCCCCACGGCTTTGGCTGACCCATTGGACAAAGGTTTCTCTTTCCACCAGGCTTGCTAAACCAGGGGTGGGGGGCCCAGGACTGCTGGAGCCATCTTGCCACTGCTTGGGGTGGGTCTCCTGAGAATGGCGCACAGAGGATGGCAGAACTTAACCCATTGTAATTGGGTTTCTGTCACTGGCAACCAAAGAGTCCTGACAGATGCAGAGGGTTCCATGTGGAGGGATAGAACTTGTGCCTCCGTGAAGGTTCTGAGTCAGTGGTTGGGAGACACGAGGGTATAGATTGGGTGTGGTGGTTTGAAGATGTTATGTACCCCAGAAAAAGACCATGTTCTTTTAATCCACTCCTGTGGTGCAGCCCTATTTAGGTGGCACATTTGGATTAGATTATTTCAGTTGAAATGTGAGCCACCCCATTCAAGGTGGGCCTTAATCCTCTCACTGGAGTCCTTTCTAAGAGGATAAAGGACGCACAGTAAAAGCTCAGAGAAATCCCAGAGAAGCTAAGAGACAAGGGCACACCCACCAGAGAAGCTGAGAGAGGGAGCCAATGAAGGCAAAAGCTGAAAACAACGAAACCCTGGAGAGAAGGACAAGCCATGTGCCTTGCCATGACAGAGGAGTCCCAAATGCTGGCTGCATGTCTTCAGAGTCCAGGTATCGTCCTGTTGATGCCTTGAATCGGACATTTTCATGGCCTAAGAACTGCAAGTTATTAGTTAGTAAATCCCCATTGTAAAAGCCAACCCACTTCTGGTACATTGCATTCCGTCAGCTTTAGCAAACTAAAACATTGGAGAACGGTAAGAAGTAAGATTGTGTATTGCTATGGGCAAGTGTTCGTTGCTTCTCCAACATCCATTCCTTCCCCCCTCCCTTCCTCACAGAATCCCACATTTTCCCAGCCACGCATTTGGAAGGAATTGACCCCATGTGCAGCTAGAGTGGTGGGCCCAGTTTAGCTTAGCCGGTCAGGCTTTCCCAGCTCCCACGCACTCGTTTCAGCATGACCAGGAGGAATGAGAGCCAATTCTGGGGCTTTAATTCAATTCTGGAAATCTTTCCTGCTGGGCATTAACAAAGAAGCATGTGGCCTTGGAAGCCTCTGGTAGCTAGCTGTCTTCCAACCACAAGGAGAGAGAGTCTGCTGAGAGTGGAGCCTGTTCAAAGGCAGAGTCAATAAACAGAAGGACCGATCATGTGGTTGGAGTCCTGGATCAAGCTGCACCTGAAGGAGGAGCTACCCCTGACTCTGGACTTAAGTCAGTGTGGCTCCATTTTCCATCATGTGTAACAAAAGAATCCTGCCTACCTCAGAGGGGATGCAAGGCAAGGCTTTATCCAGCTTTCCACCAGAGGCAGAGGCCAGCACTCCACCCCTTTAGTTTGTACCTTGCATCCTCCAAGAAAGCATTTTGTTTTTCTAAAATTCTCAAACTCTCAGAATGCAGGGGGCCTCTCTAGGAGCTTGGAACTGAGACTCCTGGACGGGCCCGGGATTGATGGAAGGCTGCAGTGCAGCTGGAGTGAGCCAGGGGCCCCAGATGCCCTGGAGAAGCTAATAACTCCCCCTGGATCCTCTTCTGGATCAGCCTGATCTGGGCAAGGACAGCCATCAATCCCACTTACCAGACCTCTTATTTCATCTTTTAGCCAGCTGTCTGGGTGTCACTCCGTCCTTAACACAGAGTTATGAGAGATTGAGTGACCGGGCCTGGGCCAGCTAAAGAATTCCTGGGTCCGAGGCTGTCCATTCATCAGGGATAAATCTCAGTGGCTTCAGGGGATAGGGTAGAAAATGATTTATTGGACCCAGGGAAGGGGGGCTTTGCTGTCAGCCACCAAAATGTCAAAGTCTAGGAGAGGGGCTTGGTGACGCGGGGTGAAGAGAAGACTCTGCCTTCCTGACTTCTGCAAGAAGAACCACCTCCAGGAAGCTATGGTCATACTTTCAGTCAAGTCATCAGTTTCTTTGGTAATCACGTGGCTTCCAAGGCAGGGGAACCCTGGAAGGTAAGGAGCCCAACACTCCCCCAAAGAAATCCAAAGAATGTTTTTACAAAGTTGCATTGGGATGTGTCACCACCTGGCTTAAAACCCCTCCCTCAATGGCCACTCCTTACAGTTAAAACAAAATCCCAACTCCTGACCCACGCTTATAAAACCCTTCTTTATCAAACCTTCACCTCATCTGCCATAGCCCCATCACCCTTTCCTCAGCCCCTGCCTGGTCTTAAAACACTTGCTCACTTCTGCCTCAGGACCTTTGCATCACTTCCCCCTGCCCCTGGACACACGTCCCCCGGGGTTCTGCATGGCTGGGCACCTCTCTGAGTTCAGGGCTTTCAGAAAGACCTACCTGGATCCCCCAATACAGTGGCCCTCGTCAGGCTCCCACGGTCACCTGGCCCTGTTTCATCCCCTTCCTCGTGCTCAGCATTTACCAAAATAACCTTATTCCTTCCTTTCACTGGAGGTCCTGAGGGCAGGGCTTTGTCTGTCTTAGCCATTGCTAGGTCTCCAGCCAGCACGTGACGCATTGCTGGCACATTGTAGATACCCAATAACTAGAGGTTGAATAAATAAACTACTGTCAAGCTGCATCCCAGGTATGGGAGGTAAGCAGCTGCTACAGAGCTGAGCTCCAGGACAAGGCATGTCAGTGGGGGGAGTGGGGAGCTGCTAGCCAGTACTGGGCACTTCTGTCCCCGGTACTGTGGGACAAAGGCTCTGCAGTGTGGCCACAATCAAGACCCCTCTGTGAGACCGAGGACGGGCTCTGTCGGTTCTGGGAGGGATGGCCAGTGTGTCTCGCACTGGAGGTTGCCATGCAAACGCTTCTCTGTGCACAGCCAAGCTCCCCCACCTCTTAAAGTTAGAGACAGAGATGTGGAGATATGAAAAGGTTGTGGGAGTCGATGAAGTATTGACCCATGGCTATGGTGCCCTCGGCCCGGGGTAAGGAAGGGCTTTCCGGTCACCTCCACTTGCCCTCTGCTTTCTCGCGTGACTCACTCCTCCAACCCCTCACTTCTAGCTTTGCTCCTCTCCAACCTGATTCCATCCATGTGGCTGGGGGCAGTCTGCACAGGAGGCTATGAGAGAGAAGGGACAAGAGCCATGCTGCGGTCATCCCAGGAATCTGTCCCCAACAGGGTGGCCAGTGTAGAAGTCACAGGTGAGGAGTTGACAATAAGCACATATCGAGCACTTACTGTATGTCTGTCAGACTCAGACAACCGAGCGCTCCCCCAAGGGAAGGTGTTATTAGGATCCCATTTTATGGACGTAAAAACAAAGGCTCAGGGAGGTGATGTGACATTTCTGGAAACCCACAGCTAGTAGGAGGCAGTTCCCAGATTTTATCCTTGGGGGACTGAACCCAGAATTCAACCTCTGAACCACACTGTCATCCCCGTAATTCTAAATGAACAAATGCTGCAACATCTGTGAATTGAATGGTTGCTGGGTGCCAGGCATGTCCTTAAAATTATCATTTCAGATTGGGAAGCCAAGGGGTTGAAGGGGTAGTGCCACATACCCAACGGGACCCTGAGCTGGTAGCAAGGGGTGAGCCTAGGGGCAGGGTGGCCTCCAGCCCAGCCTCTCCAGGACGACCTCCTTACACATCTGTACCATCCCAGCAGTTCCCAGGGTTGAAGGAAAGGCAACGTCCCCTTTCTCTAAGCCCCAAGGGGCCAGGCCCTGGGGAGGGCTTCGAGGATACCCAACGACCTGACTACAACAAATGCTGGCAAAGGGAGGCTGCAAGACACTCTGGGACCACAGTCACCAAAGGCAGATCCGGGGGGCAGGCTGGGTCTCCTTCCATCGCTCACACGGGCAAGGGCCTGAACTTCCCTGGGCCTCAGTTTCCTCATCTGAAATGTAGAATAACTCTTCTACCCCCTCCCACCCTGCCCTGCCCACGCACAGAAGACTTCGCTGCTGTGTGGGAAAGTGCCCCCTACACGTTTGGCTTTACCGTGAAGATGCTGATTCAGCATAAGCAAGCCCAGCCTTAAGGAACACGTGCTGGGCAGACTCAGAAAAGTTAGAGTCAGTATTTACTGTCTTCCTCCCCCTCCAACTAGATCCTCTTAAACGCCTTTCAAATGGAGAGGAAATTATAAAACTTTAATTTAAATGCAGTTTTCTAGGAATGTGCCAACTGTAGGCAGTGGCTTAGAGCTGAGCAGGTATCCCAGAGCCAAAAATAGGCCAGACTGGGGATTGCCCTTTGGCTTGCTGTGAGGACCTCTCCCTGAGGCCTCTGTTTTGGCTCTCTCCCTCTGTCTACTTGCTCTGCCTTTAGCTATTGCCAGGGAACACGCGGCAGAGCACAGGGGTGGGCTGGGGTACGTATCTCATGGTGCTTTTAGGCCACGTGGGCAAGACAACCTGGCACAGGGAAAACTTAGCTCTCCTTCTTAATTCCAGACGGATGGCCCATGCTTCTCTGATAATGGCTCCCCCATGCAGCTCATTAAAGCTATAAAACTAATCCAGCAATATCTCTGTGTTGGCATTAGTCAGCTACTGCTGCAATGATGCTGCGAAACAAACAACCCTTAACTCTTCATGACTTAAAACCACCAACATTTATTTTTCTTGTCTATACTCTGAGGGTTGGCCGAGGTGGCCCCCCTTTGGGCCACAGCTCTGGTTCAGGTTTGTTCCATGTGTCTTGCATTCAGTGACTCCCCAGGGACTGCTCTTCTCACAGTGGCTGGAAGAACCATTCTAAGCCACACAAACATTTAAAGCCACAGCTCGCGTCCTATCCCCTAACATTCCAGTGGCCACAGTGAGTCACATGACCAAGCCTAACATCAAGGGGGGAGGGGGAAGGGGAGTACCCTCGGCTCATTCTTGTGGGAGCCACGGCAAAGTCATGTGGCACCCTCGAAGTCTAAGCCCCTATGTTAAATCAAAAGCAGAGGAACCGAAAAATAAAAACAAATAGTCCCCTGGCAGAGGGCATGACTGTATAATTCCATTACAGGGAAGGAGTAGTTCCAAACAGGCTGGAGTAAATTTAAGCAGATTACTGCCTTCAAGTCCATTTTCCTTTGGGGGAACTCACCCCTCTGCTATCTGGAGAGGAGGCTTTGCTTATAATTTGGGTGCGGCTGGCCCCACTTCCAGATCTAGAAAACCTGACACCCCACCGCATGGCCACAGTTGATTAAAGGATAGGCATGTGACCTAATTCAGGCCAACAAGAGATGCTGCATCCCATAAAAGAATCCCCAAAATTCCTCCCTTTCTCATTGAAAAGAACAAAGAAACATCGAGTTCGAGGAGCTTCTAGCAACCAGTTTATGACCCTGGGGGGAATCAGCGTCAGGATGAAGTGTGAAAAATACTGCAGGGAATCAAAAAGAAATCAGATCTTTGGAGAGATGTAACTTAGCTTGATCAAACATGACCTGAAACCTGATCTATCACTTGACTTTTCACCTACATGAACAACTACATTCCCCTTTTAAGACTCGCTGAGTTTTCTTCCCCATCATTTGCCACCCGAAGATTCCTACGTGATAGAGATATCAGAGAGGAGACAGAAGAAGAGAACTGAAGTCCCTAGCTCTCATCGTCCCCCCACACACCACTGTATAAGCCCTAAACTGGACCTCAGAGCATCACTGGGATTTTGGTCAGATCTGCTTTGCATACTCGGGGCTAGCCCGCTCCCCTGACCTGTCTGCTGTCCCAAACAGTCACCCTCCTCATGGAAATCTGTTTTCCTTCTGCCTGCAGCCCTCCAGTCTTTAGCTGGCCCCAAAGCCCAGGGAGTCTGGAGCCGCTGCTTCATACATCAAAGAAGCTTTTGCGTGGAGGGAAAAATGTAGGTCATTTTTCAATGTGTATGGTTATCTTCAAGCAACCCTGAATGCCAGAAGCCGGACTGGGGAGGCAGGGGTTGATAAATGGGGATTTGTCTCAGAAGGAGCTCGCTGCCTCTGCCTCCTCTCCCCTCCCAAGGTGGGGTTAAGATTGGGAGGGGGGGGAGTGAAATCTGGAAAAATGCCATATGCGGGGATCCCCACCCTCACCCACACACACTATAAGCAGCCATGAGCTTGCCTGTCTCTGGCCCCGGAGCACTGTCCCCAGCCTTTAGCCACCGAGATAAAGAGAGAACTTTCCTTCTCCTTGTAGTCATCATCGCTGTTTCAAAACATCTTGCTCGGTGAAACACAGGCTCAAAAAGGCCAGGCCATTAACTTATTTATTCCGAACGCCTCAGCCATCCCCGGCTGCTGGGGAAGTCAAAATGCAAATCTGTGCCCAAAGAAAAATCGAGAAAATTAGTGCCGGGTGACAAGGAGAAGGCTAACCGTCCTGGCTCCGGGCTAGGCAGACCCGTGGAGCCCTCGCAGCCGCCGGCTCCTCCTCCCCGCTCAGCCCCACCCGGAACGGGCTGGGCGCTCCGTCCGCTCCTGCCCCTCCTCGCCGGGGGCCCTGCCCGGGCCCTCCCCGCGCCGCCCCCCGCGCGGCCCCGCAGCGCCCCCTTCAGGCCAGAGTCGGCCCAGGGCTGTGACTCCTTGAGGGGCAGGGGGGAGGGGCGGGGAAGGGAGGTGGGGGGGACAAAGACAAACGCCCACCGACGGATTAGGAGGCCACCGGCGAATTTCCACCAGTGACCTCAAGGTCGGATTCGAACCCAGGTCTCCCGAGATGCGCGTGAAGAAAATGCCTAAATTAAAATGCTAATTACTGTCCTCAGCAATCCCTTACCAGACAGTCGCGCTCGCTTGTATCTATTAACACCTTCCGGCCGCAGCCCCCGCCCCACCACCCCCACCCCCACCCCTGCTCACCGGGAGACAAGGGTGATTTAAAGATTCAGGTGCCAGGGAAAATAAAGCTGCAACTACGCCATGGAGCTCAGCCAGCCTAGGTATCACCCCACCTCTCTGGAAGATGACATGAGGAGAAGCCCCACCCATCCACCCAAGGGCTGCAAACGGGGGTCGGGTCCCCAGGTGGAGCCTTTGGGCTTGGCTAGGCAGGACATGGTGAAACCAGCCAGACCAACCTGGTAAGGCAGGTTTTCTGTTTTAAACTACCTGCAGAGGTATTTGGGCTCACACAGCACTCCCGCGTTTTCTTAGTTAAACATCGGGGTTTGGAGAGGGCAGGCGATGAAGCTGCGAAATCTAGGCACCAGAGACCTATGTGAGAGTCTGTCCCGGACATTTAAGGCTCTTCCACCATCCCTGGACTCCGATCCTACCCCCAAGATTCAGATTGGAGGGACAGGAGGGTTTGCTGCTAGGGAAAGCATGGCCCTTGGGCTGTCTGCTCCTTGGAGAGCCACAGGACCCTGGCCTCATGGTTTCTCTCACGTCACACTGACCTCCAGGAATAAGGTAGAGCTGGTCTCAGGGGAGTCCTGGGGGCCTTGGCAATGTCCCTGGAGGTTCTGCCCTGGTTAAGGGATTAGGTGGCCAGCAGTAAAGAGGGAGGGGATAAAAAAGGAGCGGGGAATACAGAGTAGAAGAGAATTCCAGAATGACAGAGAAAGAGCCCTGTGCCGGCACTCTCCTCTTTGTTCACTGAGGACCCCAACCCAGTGAGGGCAGCGGCAGATTCAAACGCTCCTTCCTGGCCTCACAGTCCAACCCCACGGAGGGACGACTTCCAGGGGCTTTGAGGGCACCCAGCACCCCGTTATGTTACTGTCCCGCTTACATAACCTTCACTTCTGAGAAGAGCTTGTCTGGAATCCCTGCGCTCATGCGAGCTGGGACTGGGTCTGCCTGGCATTCCCCAAAATATGGCTCCTGGCACACAGAAGGAGCCCCGTGATTGCTGACTGAGCTCTGAACAAATAAATTACTGGCAGGATGTGAACAGTGTCATACCCGGTGAGGGGTGTCCTGGGGCCAGCTCCTCCGGGGAACCAGTTGTTAGAGATTTAAGATTGGCAAGCCAGCTGATAACCGGTAGCCAGCCGTGGTGGGGGTATTTATACCACAGCACCACAATCATCAGATGCAACGAATCAGGGCTTTTTGTCCTACCTTCCCCACCCCAGTCCACCTCCCACCAAAAGCAAACCTTCCAAATGCAGGAAAAGTTCAAATACTCCCTGCATTTTATCCCCTCACTCCATTTGCTTTGATGCACATGCACAGCCCCTTACAGTTTTAGCGAGCCCCAGCACACACCCCCTACCTACCTCATAAGGCCAGGCCCCCTGACCCGCTTCCAGAGACCGTACCTGAAGGGTTAATTCCCCCTTTGCTTCTCACTCCCTTCCTCTCAAAGCACCACCTGCCAGCCCCAGGTTCTGGCCCCAGGCGGGGTACAAACACCCCCAGTGATGAATGGCCCCGAGAGAGCAGCTGATGGCAGCCTTCCCCTCCCTCCACCACCTGTTCTGTCCCAGCTGGAGGGAGGGGAGCTGGAGGAGGGGCCTTCCGTCTGAGTAGGAGTCATCCATCCTAAGTAATTAGCTGCCAAAGAAAACGCAGACCTGCCATATGGGAGCAGAGGTCCCCCCCAACCCGCCCAGCTTCTCCAAACTCCTCCTGCCCCAGGCTTGCCTCTGGAGGCCACTGGGACAGTCAAACTAAGGAAGCTGGGAAGCCATCTGCCAGGGCCCAGATGAAAGGCTAAGACACTCCTTTCAAGGCTGCAGCTGTCAGGTCCTGCCCTCACCCAGCCCACATCTTCTCGCCAAGGCCGGGGCTCTGGGCCTCTCAACCGTCCCCTCTTAGCAGGGGAATGTGAGGTGTGCTGGCAGACATCATTGGATGCCTGGCCAGTGTCCATTTCCCTCTTACCTGATGTTGTTCAGCTTGACTCTTGGCAGCCCCGTGTCCTCTGCCTGTGATTTGGTTAGGGGCGGTCAGTGGATGTGGTTCAGTGACAGCCAATGACACATGAAGGGAGGTCAAAGGTTTCTTTGCTCCTATGAGAGAATCAGGGGAGAGTTGCTATTCTATCTCTGGTCATTATGGCATCTGGATGCAACTCCTGGAGCTGCAGCAGCCATACTATGACCATGAGGTGTGCTAGAGAGTGGGCGGGGCTGAAATACCAACAAGGGCAGAGCAGAGGCAGGAAAAGGGTAGAGATCTCTGACAACATCACTGGAACTCTGATTTCCTATGCCTGGAGCTTCCCTCCTGCAATCTGAGATAATAAAGATCCATTTGGACTTGGATTAGTTACCTGCAGCCAAAGTCCTGCTGACTGATGGAGAGTGAAGGCTGAACATCATGTCCCTGAGTCAGGATCTGATCTTGGACCCTGTAGGTAACTGGGTTTTGATCTTGTGCCTGACACCCACGCCCCATCCTCTTCTCATTTGGGTGATTTCCCTTGTAGCAGGTGCTGGAGGTGCCCCCACCAGAATATAGACCAGCCCAGCGTCCAACCACTAGCCTGACTGCCAATACCTGCATTTCTTTGCCTGAGGACCTTTCTCTGTTGCCTGCCTAGCCAGGGGCAGCCTCCAACCAAATCTGATGGAAATTGATGTATAAATACTTGCTCCCAGATTTCCAGGATTAAGCTCTAGTGGCTTAACTTTGCTTGAGAAAAAGTAACTTTCCTTGAGAACATTTGTTTATTGACTGCTCCCCAGTCCCCTTTTACCTCCCAAATAAACTACTTTCACCTAAAACCCTGTCTCAAGGTTTGCTTCTGGGGAAACCCAAAGTCAGTCTGCCTCCTTCCAGTGCATTACTGATGCCTGTTGTGTGCGGGACCCTGTTCCAGGACCTGCAGAGACAACAGGAAACAGGACGTACTGGCTCCCTGCCTTGGGGTCTCATGTTCACATGCCTGGAATAGGGATGGCAGGCAACAAACAAGCAAATAATATAATTTAGATGGTCTGAAACACAATATTAAAAATAGAACAGATGATGGTAGTGACAGGGGAGGGTTTGCTTTTGATGGCGAGAAGAGGAAGGAGAGGATCTCTCCAAGGCCCAGCCAGGCAAAGAGCTATGGGAAGGGGATTCCAGACAGTAAGTGCAAAGGTCAGGAAGCAGGAGTGAGCGTGGCAGGTCTCATGAAGAAATACAAGCCAGGGAGGCAGAGGGCTGGTAAGCCAAGAGGAGGCGGAGGTGCAGAGCATCTCAGTTTGCCAGGGCTGCTGTGACAAATACCACACACTGGTTGCCCTAAAGACGGAAATTTATTGACTCTTGTTTGGGGAAGTCTAGAGGTTCAGAATCAAAGGCCAAGCTTTCTCCCAGAATCTGTAGCATTCCAGTACTGGCTAGCCACCATCCTTGAGGTTCCTTGCATGCATCTCTGCCTCCTGTCACATGGCCATCTCTCTTTCCTTGTGTCTGCTCTTCTGGGTTCTGCTGACTTCTTTCTCTGGTTTCAGGCTTCTGTCTATTAGGACTCCAATACATGGAGTACAGTCCACTGTGATTGAGTTCGACCACACCTACAAAGGATCCTAGGAAATCCTATTCGTAGATGAATGCATACCTCAACTGATACAACATTTTCAAAGGGTCCTTTTTATAATGGGTTCACACCCACAGGAGCACAGATCAAAATTAAGAGCATGTCTTTGGTTGGGGGATGTGACTCAATCTACCACAGTGAGGTAGACGGCTCCACAGGGGGCATGAAAAAGAGTTCAGAGGTGGGGGAGTCCACTGCAGGGCTGTCAGCCGGGGGACAACTAACCCAATCCAAGGCCCCAGGGTGCTGGCTGGATTCATGTAAGAGTGGATTAGAGGGTCCAGGTGGGGAGATGCTGGTACCTGGATCTCCTCTGCGTTTTGTAGGGAAGGGAAGCTTCCATTTGACAACCTGTTCCCTCCGTCTAGGACCAGACTCTGGGCCATGTGTGCTGTTCCCCCATCCCCGTCCAGGGCTGGGGTGAACCCCAGACCAGTGCCTGAATCCTTGCTAGCTCTGGACACTCACAGAGTGCACACTGCCCCCACCCCCACCCCCATGCCAGGGATCCCCCTTGCGCTCATGGTTGGGTATCACCCATGGACTCCCAGCCCCCGCCCTTGCCCCCACCCACCCACCCCCCTGCCTAGTTACCCCCTGCCCCACTTATAAGCAGGTATCATTGCAGATCCCAGCTCCTCTCCTCCAGGCCTCCCCATCCCAGCCCCAAGACAGGATGAGCCATGCTCACAGAGCCCTGCCATGCCCTCAGTCCTTGAAGGGCCTGGGAGGGAACAGCCCCTGCCAGGGCCAACAGCCCTGATCATTCAGTGGTGCTGTGGGCTCGTGCAGCAACTCTCCTTGAGTTTCTTAGAACACACTGCCCACGTTACTTTCCATTCGCTATCTGTTGTGAAACCCTTGAGAGGGCTGAAGGCTTAGCCCTAGTTTACCGCGGGCTGTGCAGGCAGAAAGTTTGCACATTGTTCTGGAGCACAGAGTATTAGAGCCTGCGGTGACGGGATTCTGAAGTAGCGTCACAACGACAAATCGGCACTGTTAGGGAAAGACCGGGACGCTTTCTATGGAAACAAGCTGAGAGTTCAGAGCTGTGCATCTCTGCCGTGAAACACACCGTGCTGCAGGCCCACGGGGCTGAATGCGGCGGGGAGGCAGGAGGAGAGCTTCCTCTCAGTCTCCCCCGGGCGGTGAACCCAAGGAGAACTCAGAAAACGTTCTGCTCCTTGAGGAGAACTCAAGGGGAACCAGGAACCATGTTCTGGGTCCAGGGCAGGAGCAAGGATAGAGAGCAAAGGAAGGAGAGAGAGAACAGGGATGTTTCACCTCTCTCTGCTTCAACTTCCATATGTGTAGAATGGGGAATATAATTCCCATCTCACAGGGCAGCTGGGGAGATCATGGATATGAGCTCATTTAGGGAGTCTGGGGCATAGACTCCTCGATATCCCCCAATGTCCATTCTCCCCTCCCTCTGATTTTTAGCTGGGCCTATGGCTAGCTGGAATGAAGACTCTCTTCCCAGCCTCTCTTGCAGCCGTTCTGGCCACATGATTAAGTTCCAACCAGAAGGCTTTGAGCACAAATATAGTGTGCAATTCTGGGAAGTGTCCTTAAAGGAAGGACACACCCTTCTTTGTCTCTTTGCAGCCATCTTAGACCATGAAGTGGAAGCTACTTGAAGAAAAAAAAGATGGTTGAGGGCGGGCCATAGTGGCTCAGTGGCAGAGTTCTTGCCTGCCATGCCAGAGACCCGGGTTCGATTCCCGGTGCCTGCTCATGCAAAACAAAAAGAAAAAAAAAAACTGGTTGAGCAGCAGGAAGGAATGATCCCTGCTGACTTTAGGAAGCCCCCTTCTCGCGATGGAGCCACAGAGAAATAAACCTCCACTCTGGTGAAGGCACCGTTTCATCTTTGCATGTTTTCTGTCACTCACAGCTGAACCTAATCTTCGTCCCTTTGGACTAGACCCTAGATCTGTCTGTGCCCCAAGCCCAAGCCCATCCCCCTCACCCCACGTCTCTACTGAGTCCTGACTGGGTGGGTGCTGCTTGAGAGGTGCCAAAGACAAGCCCAACAAAGACAGGGGGACCGTGGCTGGGACAGCCCCTCCATGGCTGGCGCTGATGCCTGGTCCACGCAGGGTTTTCAGGGATGGGCTGGAGGTTATGGGGGTTGAGGGGGACAAGAGAAGAGCTCGTAGGAGGGAAAAGCTGAGGACACACGGGCTGGCTGGCTTAAATCTAGCATGTGGGAAAGGAGGCCGTGAATCCGCGACAAGAGGTCTAGCGAGTGGCGCCCTGGATCCAGAACACAGACAGGCAAGGGCTCGTCCTTTCCCACACCCGCTGGTGGGCCACGGAGTGGATGTCTGTGTTTCTGCAGCGCAGCCACGGTCCATCCTTTTCCGTGCTTACAGCGCCCCATTTTCCCCCCTGGGAAGGGCCCCCATCCCCGCTTCTGGGACTTGCCACGTGTGTGACTCAGGCCTGGCCAGGCAGAGCGCGTCTATTTCCCCGGCCCATCTTGATTGGTCAGGGATGAGCATGTGACCCAGGCAGAGCCAATGAGCTGCTGAGTCGGGAACGGAAAGTCCAGCCCCTCTCCTGCCCCCTGGCTTTGAACCTTGGGGGTGTATGCAGCCTCAGGACTAGGCTAACGTGGAGATGCACCGCCGGGATCGAGAGACAGAGCAGGGAGTTGGATCCAGGCCTGAAGCCCATCACCCCCAGACAGAGACATTATAAATACATTTCTTCTCATCACCATCCAGAAATACTTGCCTATGCACATTCTAGCCTGTCTGACTGAAATGCTGTTCCTTCTCCAGCTGGCAAAATCCCCTTTTAATGTCTTATGGCCAGTTTCAACTGTCCCTCCCCTGCAAAAGCCAGCTTTGGCCCCCTGCCCCAATTGAGCATGGATCACACTGAATGCTAACCATTCCTGGTCTCCACCACCCTTATGGGGTCCCACCAGGCCAGGACCCCCGTCTCCTTCCACCTGGCATCCAGCACCCACCAACCAGTAGAAGCTCACTCAATGCTGGTTGAATAAATAAATGAATGACTGCAGAGAAGCAAGCTAATCGTTCATCAAGTTTATGGATGACATGAAATTGGGAGCAGTTTCTAGCCAGAGGTTAGAATCATAAAGCAGATTGGCTTTTGCAAATGAGAACATGGCAAAGCAGTATCGGAATTGGATGACGTTCATTAAGTAACTGGTTTGAAGAAGTCGTAGCCGGGAGTATGTGAGAGCGACGGATGTAACGGTTCTTGTGTACGTCCCAAGATGAGATGCGGGTGGCAGGCTGGACGCAGAGAGAAAAGAGTTGGCCAGCAAGTATGAGGCTTAAAACAGGTCTCCCCGTTGAAGTAGATTCGTGGGCTTGTAGCAAGCGAGACTCTGGTGAGTCCTTCTGCCTCAAGCCACTCCTAAGTGTGTATTTGGGGAGACATAAAAGATGACGATGAAGCAAGAAAAAAAAGCATATAAAATAGTTAAAGGAAAGACAAATCAGATTTCTGAAGTCAAGTAAAAATAAAACAAAACTGGGGTTACTGCATCCGGAGGGAAAAAAGAGAGCTAAGAAACTTCCCCAATTTGACTTTAATAAGGGAAGCCATCCATCCCCTACCCCCACCCCCCCGGAGTGGGGAAGGCATCCCGGCTCTCTCCTGGAGGGTCCCTTTGCCTCAGAAAGAGAGCGAAGAGCAGGAGGTGGTATCCGCTGCCTCCCTGCCCCCACTGCAGCCTTCCAAGCTGCTGGCCCCCCTGCTGTTTATGCTTTTATCGTTTGCAATGAAAGACGATGATGTGTGTGTGCTGTATTGATTGTGCCTCTTAGATTTTTATGTCATTGTGGAAAGCGGCAATTATGATCGCCGGCTCTGGAGGGTGCAAACAGCCCCTGGAGAGGATGTGGCAGAGCCAGGAAGCCTCAGGAGGCAGCCCTTGGGGACTGGGCTCAGTTGCTGGAGGTGGGGGAATGAAGGGACGGCAGGAACCTGGTCTTTTGAGTCTGAGGAGGGGCAAGCATTCCTAATCACTGGGACCCTTTAGCCTAGGCTATAAACACTTAAGAGCCTGTGGTATGCCAGATGATTGAGTGATTGCAACACGCCCCTCTGAAAGCCCTCCGGTGGCTTCTCTTTTGCATTTAGAATAAAATCCATTCTGCTTACCAAGATATATACCGTCTGCTCCCTGCCTACCCCTCTGATCTCACCCCCCCCCCCCCATGTCTCCCCTCCTTACTTCCCTCCAGCCATCTGGCCTTCTTCCTGGTCTGCCTGCCCAAACTTGACCCTGCTTCAAAACCTTTGCACTGGTTGTTCCCTCTGCCAGGAATGCTTGTTCCCTATACAAGTACCTGCACTTGTCCTAATCAGATCTCAGCTCACACATCACTTCCTCACAGAGCACTGTGCTGAAGACTCCACAGTCATGTCTGCATCCGCCTCTGTAACATCACCTTCTTTCCTTCTTATCACTTTTCCCCCACTTATAAAATGATAATCTGTCTCTCCTATGAAAATGTAAATATAAGAAGAATAGGAATATTTATGTCTTGTTCGCTGCTTTGCCACCAGCGCCTAGAGAAGTTTCAGGCACACCACACAAGTATAATGAATATGGATAAATATTATTAGTTCTAGTTAACTATAGAGGAAACTGAGGTTTAGAGAGTGTGTTAGTTAGGACTTGTTCTTACCTGTAAGTACCAGATTATCCACCTACTATCCAGAGGTGGGCGCTTACTGACATTGGTCCAACTGGTCCGTGACATTCTCATAGGCCAAGAAGCTTTCCATCTTTCTGCCCAGCTTTTCTTAGCACATTGTCCTTAGCTTGTCCCTCTTGGTCACAAGGTGGCAGCTGCTGCTCCTGACATCACATTGGCATTCAAAGCAGGAAAAAGGGGAGAAGGTAAAATTCTGACGTAGCTGAGTTGATCCCCCCTTCTTACTGGGCCTTTTCCATTCACAGAACACCCTTCAGCAGACTTCTGCTTCCAGCTCATCAGCCAAATCTTAACTGAACTCTCTAGGCTCCATGGTAGAGGAAGGGCAAAGGAAGAGTGAGTTGAATTGAGCCAACCTCAGTGACAACCACAGAGAGGTTAGGTGACTTGCTTATGGCTGCCACACAGCTATAAGCAGCAGAACCAGGGTTTGGGCCCATGTCTGATTCCAGGGTCCATGCCCTATTCCCCTGGTTCTTCCTTCCTGGCATCTAGGTCAGAGGGAAAAAGCACTAGAGCAGAACCAGAAATGCCTTCAGTTCTTTAGCCTAACATTGCAGGTCTGTCTAAGCTGCCCTTTGTGGATCATCTCCCAGTGTTCCTCTCTCTCTCTCTCCCACAACACACACCAGAACTCCGGCCACAACAGTCTACCCAGGGCTTCCTAATCCCACCTGATCTTTCTTCCTCTCTCCCTTTATGCATGTTGTTCTTTGCCCAGAGCCCCTGATAACCTCATACAATCTGCTCATCCTTCAAGACCAGCTCAAATGTTACCTCCTTTAAAGCTTCCCCTTTTCTCACTCATTTATTTGGCACTTACAGTGTGCCCATGACAGTTCTAGACGCTAGGGACCCAGCAGCTAACAAGGAAGGCAAGTTCCTGCCCTCATAGAGCTGACATTTGAGAAGAGGAGATGAATAATAACCAAGCCACAAAATAAACAATGTATTTTATAAAGACTGAGTGTTGTGACAAAAACAATACAGGGTGATGTGCTAGAGAGCAATTGAGGGGCTATGGCAGGGAGAACAATGATGTTCCCCCAAGATAGTCACATCTAAATCCCTGGAACCCATGAATCTGTTAGATTGTATGGCAAAGGGGAATTAAAGTTGCTGATCAGCTGGCCCTGAGCTGGGCCTAACATAATAACAAGATCCTAACATTGGTTCGATTGCACAGTGGCATCTTTACAGGCTGAGGAATGCTCTTTCTCCCCAGTTTTTCTTAGCTCATGACTCTTAGCCTGACCCTCATGGTTACAAGGTAGCTGCTGTTGCTCCTGACATCACTCTGGCATTCAAAGCAGGAAGGAGGTCCAAGGATCCTTGTTGGTGGAAGGGGGAGGAAGAGAGAGAGAGAGAGAGAGAGAGCATCAGCAGCAGGACTCAGCCCAACATCTCTGGCTTTGAAGATGGAGGAATGGGGCCACAAGTCAACAAATGTGGGTAGTCTCTAGAAGCTGGAAAAGGCAAGGAAATGAGTTCTCACCTAGCGACTCCAGAAGAAATGCAGCCCTGCCTAACACTTTGATTTTAGCCCAGTAAAATCTTCCAACCTCCAGAACTGTAAGGTAATAAATGTGTGTCTTTTAAACTGCTAGATTTGTGGTCTTTTGTTTCGGCAGCAATGGGACACTAATACAAGGATGTTACTTTGTTGGAGAGAAGGCTCAGAGAAGGTTTCTCTGAGACGGTAACAATGAAAGTGAGATCTGAATCTTTTTACATCCTTCTATAGTCACATTATTACTGTCTTTATAAGAACCTCAAAAATAGAAATCTTACTCGATTTAGCTTTGTAGACCCAATAACTGGAGATCCAGCAGGGTCCAAGTCTCAGTAATTTTTATCCTCACGGCATTTTTTTGTTTCATTTTGTTAATTTTTAAAATGCTGTAAAATTGAACTTTCTGTGTGTATGTGTTTAGTCTATGAATTTCAAAAACATGTATAGATTCATGTACTCATCACATATGGGATAAAAAACAGTTCCATCACCCCATTCAATCCCCGCATGCTATCCCTAACCCCTAACCCCTAACAACTAATGACCTATTCTCCATCACTGTAGCTTTGTATTTTCAAGAATGTCACCTAAACAGAATCCCACAGCACGTAACCTTTGGAGACTGGCTTCCTTCACTCAGCCAAATGCCTTTGAAATTCACCCAAGTGTTTGCATGTAACAATAGTTTGTTCCTTTTTACTGCAGTTTATTCATTCACCCACTGAAAAACATTTGGGTTGGGTTGTTCCCAGTTATTGGCAATTGCCAATAGACATTCATGTTTATAAACATTCATGTTCATGCTTTGTTTTGTTTTTTAACATTTGTTCCCCCTATTATTTATTCCATCATGTTCTACTCGTCTGTTGACAAGGTAGATAAAAAGAGCATCAGACACAAGGTTTTCACAATCACACAGTCACATTGTGGAAGCTCTATCATTATACAATCATCCTCAAGACACATGGCTATTGGAACACAGCTCTACATTTTCAGGCAGTTCCCTCCACCCTCTCCATTACATCTTGAATAACAAGGTGATATCTATTTAATGCGTAAGAATTACCTCCAGGATAACCTCTCAACTCTGGAATCTCTCAGCCATTGACACTTTGTCTCATTTCCCTCTTCCCCCTTTTGGTCGAGAAAGTTTTCTCAATCCCTTGATGCTGGGTCTCAGCTCATTCTAGGATTTCTGTCCCACGTTGCCAAGAAGGTCCACACCCCTGGGAGTCATGTCCGACGTAGACAGGGGGAGGGTGGTGAGTTTGCTTGTTGTGTTGGCTTAAGAGAGAGGCCACATCTGAGCCATAAAAGAGGTTCTCTTGGGGGTGACTCTTAGGCCTAATTTTAAATAAGCTTGACCTATCCTTTGTGGGATTAAGTTTTATATGACATGTTCATGTTTCCGTGTGAACATAATTTTTCATGCCTCTATACCTGGGAGCGAGATTGCTAAGTCATATAGTAAGTCCATGTCTAATTTTATAAGAAACTGTCAAATTATATTCCAGAGTAGCTGTATCATTTTATATCCCCACCAGCATCATGTGAGAGATCCAGTTGCTCTTCATCCTTGGCAACACTTGCTATTGTCAGCATTTAAAATTTTAGCCATTCTAATAGATGGAGAGTGGGATTTCATTGTGATTTCTATTTGCGTTTCTCTAATGGCTGACAATGTTGAACATCTTTTCATGGGCTTCTTGGCCATCCCACGATCCTCTTTGGTGAAGCATCTGTTCAAGTCTTTTGCCCAGTTCTTAATTGGCCATTTTCTTACTGCTGAGTTTTGAGTGTTCTTTATATATGTTGGTTACTAATTCTTCATTGGATGTGTGATTTCCAAATGTTTTCTCCAAATCTGTAGCTTGCCTTTTCATTCTTTTAACAGTCTTTCTCAGAGCAAAAATTTTAATTTGGATGAAGTCTAGTTCATCCTCTCATAGATTGTGCTTTTGGTATCATGTCTTTGCCTAATCCCAGGTCACAAAGATTTTCTCCAATATTTTCTTCCAAGAGTTTCAGGGTTTTATATTTTGTATATAGATTTATGAATTATTTTGAGTTAATTTTTATATGAAATAGAAGCTTTATATCAGATTCATTTTTTTGCCTAAAATAGAATCATTCCATTTTAATATCCATTGTGCTTTTTATTATATTTCTTCATGCAGTTTTTTAGTGATTGCTTTAGGGATTATATCAGACTTACTTAACTTTTCCCAAGTTACTCAGAATTAATATTTTATCACTTCGTGTGGAATATAGAAACCTTACCACAGAAGGTTCTTTTCCCCACCCCCTTTTATGTTATATATATCTTCTATTTTGTATTTACATCCATCAGAAAAACACCAGATATTTTTTAAAGAACTCCATAGAAGAATAGTCTATTATTTTTGTCCAACTATGTACCATTTCTGCTTCTCCTCGTTCATTCCTGCCAGTCCAAGTTTCTTTTGGTATTATCTCCCTTCTGTCTGAAGAATGTGTAGGTCTCTCATCCACAAATTCTCTTAATTTTCCTATATCTGAGAATGACTTTTATTTCACCTTCATTCCCAAAGGATATTTTCTCTATAAAAAAGAATTCTGGATGATCATGAAGATGAATATGCAACTATGTGATGATATTGTGAATTACTGATTATATATGTAGAATGGAATGATAATTAAAAAAATAAAATTAAAAAAACTTAAGAAAAAAAAAGAATTCTGGGTTGGCAGTTCTTTCCTTAAGCAGTTAAAAAATGTTGTTCCACTTCCTTCTGGTTTTTGTGGTTTCTACTAAGAAAGGCACAGTCATTGGAACCATTTTCCCTTAGAGGTAACGTGGCAGTTTTCTCTGGTTGCTTTCAAGATATTTTCTTTGTCTTTAGTTTTCAGCCATTTGAATATGATGTACCTGGGTCAAGATTTATTTGTGTTTGTCCTGTTTGGGATTTGCTGAGCTTCTTAAAGTTTTGTCTTTCAGCAAATTGGGATAGTTTTCCACCATTTTTTAAAACTTTGTTATTGTATAATATAACATATATACATAGAGGGAAGTGCCTGAAACTGTAGAGCTGTGCTCCAGTAGCCATGTTTCTTGAAGATGATTGTATAATGATATAGCTTTCACAATGTGACTGTGTGATTGTGAAAACCTTGTGTCTGGTGCTCCTTTTATCTACCTTATGGACAGATGAATAAAAATATGGATTAAAAATAAACAAATAATAAGGGGAACAAATGTTAAAATAAATTGAGTAGATTGAAATACTAGTGATCAATGAAAGGAGTGGTAAGGGGTATAGAAAAAAAATAGGGGAAACAAAAGTTAAAAGATATTGGGTAGATGGAAATACTAGTGGGCAATGAGAGGAAGGGCTAGGGGTATGGTATTACGAATTTTTTCTTTTTTCTTTTTATTTCTTCTGCTGGAGTGATGCAGATGTTCTAAAAAATGATCATGGTGATGAGTCTACTACTATGTGATGATATTGTGAGCCGCTGATTGTATGCCATGAACGGAATGTTTGTATGTTAAGAATGCTTGTGTTTGTATGTTGTTTGGTTTTGTCAATAAAAGAAAAAAGTAAACATAACATATATACAAAGCAAAGAAAAAAGAAAGCAGTAGATTTCAAAGCACTCTTCAACAAGCAGTTACAGGACAGATCCCAGAGTTTGTCATGGGCTCCTATACCATCCTCTCAGATTTTTCCTCTGAGCTGCTGCAGAATATAGGAGGCCAAAAGGAATAAATTTTTTTTTCATCATCACAATCAATTTTTTTTCTTTTTTGTGAAAAATAACATATGTAACAAAAAAAAGCAATACATTTCAAAGCACAGCACAAAATTAGTTGTAGAACAGATTTCAGAGTTTGATAACTACCATTTTTTTCAAATATTTTTTTCTAGACCCCTTTTTTTCTCTCCTCTTCTCCTTCTGAGACTCCAATGGTTATGTCCCGCAGGTTCCTGAAACTGTTCGCTTTTTAGAAAGTCATTTTTCTCTCTGTCCCTCAGATTAGATAGCTTTCGTTGATCCATCTTCAAGTTTACCAACTATTTCCTCAATCATTTCCATTCTGCTATTGAGTCCTTGGAGTGAATTTACTTCAGTTCTTATATTTTTTCCACTCTGATATTCCATTTAGTTCTTCTTTCTATCTTCTGTTTCTTTGCTGATGCTCTCTGTGCATTTAAGAGTGTTCACTCTTGCATGTTGAAGCATTTTGACAAGAGCTGCCTTACAGTCCTTATCTGATAATTCCAGCAAGTGTGTCATTTCAGCATTGGCATCTATTGATTGTCTTTTATCATGTGAGTTGATATTTTCCTGGTTCTTTGTATGCTGAGGAATTTTGGTCTGTATCTTGGACTTTTGTTGATATTATAAGACTCTTGGTCTTGTTTAAATACTACAGGGAATGTTGATAGTTCCTCTTAGCAGGTGATTGACCCAGTAGGGTTCAGCTCACAAGTGCATAGCAGCCTTCTTTGGGTTATGGTTTCAATGTCAGTTCAATTTTCAAAGATTTTGCAGTGGTATTTGAAGTTGCACGTATACCAGCCTATGGCCAATCTGGGATTTAGGTGGTGGTTTATTCCACAGTTCAGTTCTCAAGTCTATGTATGCCAACAAGAGTCAGATCCATTTATATATGGTTTGGGGGAGACCCCAGGATGTCATAAGCTCTTCCTCTCTTTGCTCTCCCCTACACTCTCCAGTTCACTGAAGTTCCCCTTTTCCATCCACTCCTTGAAAGAGCACGTGCTGGGCCCAAGCAGCAGAAGGGCAGAGAGAGGAAAGGAGCAGCGATCCACACCCCCATCCCACCCCAGACACTGGGCCCTTCTGCTTAGAGGGGAAGTTTCCCCTTCCTCAGAATTGTAGGCTCCTGCCTGGACTCACTGCGGCTGCCACATGATTGATTGAGGGCCGGGGTATGAGAGAAAGAAGAAAAGGGACCAGAAAAAGAGAAAAGAGAGAAAAAGCAGGAGATCTCTGTACTCTCTCAGCAAATCAGGAGAACTCTTACTTGGTACAGAGCCGGAGGGCTTTTCTTGAAGCTCTTTCCATATCTGGGGCTGTGTGGAATGCAGGGGATATCAGAGGGGAAAAAATATAGTTACCACCACCCACTCAGTAGCACTGTGATATCTGGTCTTCTTTCAGGCTTCAAATAGCTGATTCGTGCATTCTGTCCAGGTGGTAAGCTGCATTCAGTGGAAGAGACAGGTGGAGTATGCTTACTTCATCCTGGTTGGCACCGGAACCTCCCCCATAATTTTCTAATGAATGCAATGCATGTATTCATTGGTGTCAAAGGTATTTAGTGAGCACCTATTATGTCAGGCATTGGAGAAGAGTGTTTATGCATCAGGCTTATGACCAGGCACCTCAGAATTTGAACCCCTCTTTCCTGCTGCGCGATGTTAGGCAAAAATCCAAACATCTGCAGCGTTCAGTTTCCTTGACCATAAAACAAAAGGAATCACAGTAGTTTTGCAAGGATGGGATATGATAATATCCATAAAACTCTTTATCACGGGACCCAGCACATAGTAAGCGTCCAAGAAATGATAGCTACTCTTTTGGTGTCATGATTATCATTTCTCTTGCTTCAGACTGGGTCCTGAAGTTGCAGAGCCCAGAGGTGGACTCTGCCTATAGTAGGCAAAAAGGAAAGATAATACTGGGTTGAGGGGAGGTTCACACCTGAGCTCACTCTGGACCCCACAGCAAGAGACAAGCCACAAGAGACAAGCCGCCCTTTGGGCTTCCACTGTGGAAGGCAGGAGCCATCACTGCCCTCCTGTGAAGACCACACCCAAAGGGGAACTTTCCAGAAGGAGGGAAATGGGGACAAACAAGCAAGGGAAGTGATGATGCTGGAAAGCCCTTCTCTCCCCGCCCCACCCCCAAATTAAAAACTCTTCCTCTTACTACTTATAAGGTCACAGATAATTAACCTAAACTTCTCTGCACCTCAGCTTTCTCACCTATAAATTAAGGATAATAATAGTATGAACTGAGGATTTCATCCAGTAACAGTAGAAAAGGACCATAACTCAAGACCAGGCACTGAGCTCGTGCTCAGTATAAAATATCATTATTGAGTGGGGCTGCTCATTCAATCCTCACAACTCCTGGATGTCACTGACCCGATTTCCAGGTAGAGAAATTTTTAGGGGTGGAGTGATTTGGCCAAGGGTGCACCAGGTCTAAGCCGGGTGGGACTGCTTTTAAAGCTGATTTCCTTCCCCACAATCCTGACTGGTCATCGAGATGGGAGGACATCAGAGCATTGCCAAAGGTGGGCTGGGCACCCAGGATGCGCAGCAGACAGAACTGCAGTAGGGGTGGCATTTGGGGATGGGGTCTTGTACACAGAAGAAGGTGGGAGACTCCTCCACCCGGAACCCTGCAAATGTTAGAAGCCGGGATGCTGCACACGGAGTGCGTTCGCTCACTTGTGCAAAGCGTATCTATCCTCAGCACATGTCTTGCTGTGTGCTTTTCTCATAAAAAAAAATTTTTTTTTTAAATCAGCTATTTGGACAAGCCTGTCAAGATGAAAAGTCTGTTTGAAAACCCACTAGTGAGTGCTCCCACCAGCATCAGGGGTCAGGGAGCTGGGAGGGAGTTCCCACAGGCCCTGTGGGTCTCGGGGGGCTGGTCCCCTCTCAAGGATTCGGGGGGGGCCAAGGCTGGGCTGTCAGCGGGACAAGAAGGCTGGGACAGGGGAAGCCGAGGACCGAACGGGACCCACGTGGGACAGGAGGTGCTGGTGCCGCAGAGGGCCCCTCATTTTCTTCCTTTTTATTGCCTTTTCCTTTTTTGTTTGTTTGTTTTTTCCACTTAAGAAAAAGCTGCAACAAGGACAGTGCATGCAATGGCAAGAATTGATTGTGTCATTCTGACCTTTGAGGAAAGAAGGGGAAAAAAATCAAATTATTGGACAGGGTCCTTTTAAGGAACTGCTGCTTTATTTTCTTATATTTTTGTCAATAACCGGTTTTGTTTTTTCCTTAAACAAGTGCTGCACTTTATAAATGAATTTTGCTTGGGCAAGACAAACACAGCCTTTGCATGCTTTCACTTCCTTCTAAAAACAAAGTGAGGGACTAAGATGGAGACATGGGCCCTAAGCACACACCAAAGACAGTTGGCTTTGGAATGACAACCAGTGTCCAGGGGGAGATGAGGGAGAGAGGAGAAGGGACAGAGCAGCGGAACTGTGGAGAAGGGGCCCACCCAAGACCAGGACGGGTTCCCAGGCCTGTTAGGATGCAGAATCACCTGGGGAGACCTCTTTAAAAAACCCAGATTGCCACCCACCCTTGAAAAGTCTGATTCAGTTGTCTGGAGTGGGTGCTTGACCTCAGAGGGTTTTTTGTTGTTGTTTTTTCTCTTTAAAAAAATGTATATATATTTGTTGAGAAATCTTCACACCCGGGCTTTTTAAAGCCCAGGTGGCTGGGTAGTAAAGTGACGGACAGGATCAGATTTGCAGCTGCTCACAGCCTGGCCTTCCGGCCATCCCCGCTGGGTGACTTTGGGTCTCATCCCACCCCACCCCAAGTGCCCCGGACTCCTCAGGATGCAACAGCCTCGCCCCTGTGCTTCCCCTGCCCGCAGTTCTGTGGTGGCTTTTCTTCTGGCAAAATCCCATTCAGCCTTAAAACCCTGGGCAAAGGGCAGGCCGTAGTGGCTCAGCAGGCAGAGTTCTTGTCTGCCATGCGGGAAACCCGGGTTCAATTCCTAGTGCCTGCCCATGTGGAAAAAAAAAAAAAGAACACTGGACAAGGCTTGTCCGTTCATACATGTGCTCACTCACTCATTCATTCATTCATTCAGTTATTTATGGAAAGTGTGTTTATTCAGCATCTGTATATGGCAGGCACTGTGCCAGGCGTAGAGATGAGAGAGGGACGCTCCTTGCCATCCAGAGCCCACGGTCCGGCCAGTGGGCTGGGGGTTAGAACTCTGACTCCTCTGTGCCTCGCACACGGGGAGCGGGTGTGGGGCAGGGTTGGGCCTCAGCAGGCCCCCTAGCTGGGTGAAACAGGGAGCCTGGGCTGTGGCTAAAGCAGGACACACCGGTCCCTTCTGAAAGGGGCTCCAGCCAGAGTCTGCTTTGCAGAATGCAGCCCAGTGTTGGCAACCAGTTTTTCCAGCGAGGCCAGAAACCCAGATCCTTATTTGAATCTCCTGGTTTCTAAATGACCACTCTCTCGGAGGAGTGTGTGTGTGTGTGTGTGTGTGTGTGTGTGTGTGTGTGTGTGTGTACAGGGAGTGTGGTTTATTTAAAAGCCAGCCTCCAAGGCAGCCACACAAAACCCTCCTGCTGGCGCCCTCTGCTGCTAGGTCTCGGCATTTCAAAGCCTTCGTGGATCCAAGTGCGGAGCGCGCAGCCTGTCTACCGCCGGGTCTGTCGACCCCGGGTGGGGTGAGGGGGCGGGAAGAGCTAGAATGTCCCCACCTTTCAAGGAGACCACTGTTGGTGGGTGATGCACTGTCCAGACAACCTGCCCCAGGAACCGCGCTCCCTGGGCCTCCGGCTCGGCTCAGACGCTTCCCTGGGATCACTCACCCCCACCCTTTGCCCCCCTTTTCCTCTCCCCGTCCGGCCCCCTCCAACTCCGCCGCTGCCGCCGCCCCAGGATGCAGGGCCGAGCCAAGCCGGTTCTCTTTCCTCCGCAGCAGCGTCTCCCAGGAATTGCGCGTCACCCTGGTGCCTCTGCGGACTTAAATAATAAATTGCCGCAGAGGGAGGGAAATTAAGCAATGCAGGGTGGGGAGGCGGAGGGTGCAGACGGAAAATCTGATGAGGAGTCGGCGAAGTGAAAAGCCGCGGGCGAGTGGCCCTAGGCCGCGGGGCTGCAGGGGGCAGACGGGGGACCGGCCTCACCCCACTGCATCCCCAGCTGTCAGGAGGAAGCTGCGAGTCCTGGAGAGGAGCTGCACTGCAGCCTCCATCCTTCTCGCCCAGGGATCGGGTTCGGTCCTTACGCCGCTCAAAACAAGAAGAAGCCCCAGGTCTGGCCCCCACCTCCTCTGCACGCCCTACACTCAGGCCATCGCAGACCCCTTTCCGCCTTGCTCACACACACTTAGCAGCCATGACCTCTCTCTGCTTCGCCCCCCGCATGGCACACCCGAGTGCTAATGGCGCTTCCTTGCACCCTTTGCCTTGCCTGCTTCGCCCGGTTCCCGCGTTCACTGGTGACGGGAGAGGGAGCCCAGGAGGGTGCAAGGTTAACACTTACGCCATAAGCAACTAGCTCAGAGGGGTGTGTGGTGGGTCAGAGCCGGCTTCTCCCCTCAGTCCCCGCTAGGAAAAGACCCCTCCCCCCCAGGCTGGGAGACCCCCAGTGAGAGGCCGCCGGCTCTGCCCTCTGCCGGCTGACAGGGGTGGGGGACGCTAGCCTGGGCCTGCGTGGAGTTTGGGGATCCCTCACTTGTGAGGGGAGGCCTGGGGAGCAGCGAGGTCCGCGGAGAAGCCCCCCCCCCACACACACACACACACACAGCCACCTTAAGAGACCTTTCTGGGAGGGCTCTGGACAGACAGGCTTGGGACAACTCAGAGGGTCCGGCAAGAAAGAATATTTGCCTTGGAATGAGATAGGCCATAGGGAGACCCCAACACACGAGGCAGACACCGGTGGTGGAGGAGGGCACGCCTCGAGGGATGAACCTGGAGACCTTGGGGTGGGGGGTGGAGGAGCCATGTGAGGGGTCAGAGACTCCTGGGGGCTCGAGATGGAAACTAAAGTCAGCTTTAGAACACCTGAAGACCATTCAGGTACACCTGAGTTTGTGACCCCGGAGCCCCTGCACGTGACTGTCCCAGAGATCTCCATAGGCAGGTGCTCCAGGGGGTCTCCACTGTGTGCTCCCCGCTGGGCTCGGTTCTGGAGCCGGGGAGGCGACCCGGGCTGCAACAGGCCGGGTGCCTGTCCTTGGGAGCTGTCATCCCAGGAGGAGAAAACGATCGGTCCAAAAGTTAAAAGTAATTGCATAAATTAATTTCGGATGGTGATAAATGCCTCTAAAAAAAGCTAATTTTAATTTCGAAAACCCGGCATCCTCCGATAGTGCTTCGGGGACTGCTTTGGAGGGAAAGCTTCCCTGAGAAGGGGACACGGGATTAAGTATCAGATGAGGGGGAGGGACTGTTCTGTGAAGGTCAGAAGAGAAGGCATTCCAGACGGAGGGGACACGGGGCTGAGAGGCCCGAGGTGGGACTCAGCTTAGTGTGAGAACAGGTGGCTGCAGCGAGGTGGGTGTAGGGGTTGTGGGGCGGGGCGGTGGATGGGGCGGGATTGTGGCGGGGTCGGGGAGGGGCTGACGGCGGGGCCTGGCGGCGAAGGGGGCGGGGCTGTGGGTGGGGCGGGCCCGGGTGTGAAGGGGCGGGGTCTGGTTGGAAGGGGGCGTGGCTGTGAAGGGGCGGGGTGGGTTGTAGAGGAGGCGGGGCGAGGCCGGTCCTGGGAGGTGGGAGTGCGCGGTGGGAATCCGCCTTTCGTTTTTGGTGTCCTGGAAGCCCGAGGCGGGGGCGAAGTTAAGCAGGGAAAAGACGTGACCTGGTTTACTTCCTTTAACAAATGACCCTGGCTACAGGGGAGACTGCAGTCACCCGAGGTAGGCTGTAGCGGGGTCCCTGGCGCTGCGGCGCCCACCCCGGCTCCTGGCCTCCCCCGCCCAGGCTGCAGTCCCTGGCCCGCTCCCCGGCAGGATTTCACCCGCCGAGTACTCAGGCCTCAGCCAAGACTTAATTCCTCAACACCGCATGACAAATAGTACAGGAACTTAATTTGCTGAGAATGGAACGTTTCCAGCAACAAGTTCTGGCTTCTTTTCTCTCTTTTCGCTTTCTCTCCAAATAGCATTCCCTTTTGTCCTTTTACCGTTTCTGACTTGCCTTTCCTCTTTTTCTCTTCTCCCCTGACTCATTCACTGCTTCCCCGCCCCAAATTAACACTTGTTCTTTCTCTCCAGTGAATGAATGAGCACTTTTCTTCATGTGCTGTGTGCTAAGCACATACTTGTCTAATATCTGTGACAATTGTCACAGGGCTCTGTCGATTGCGGTTGCAGAATCCCAAGCCAAACTGGCTCTGAACGGGCTGGCTTATGTAACTGGAAAGCCTATGGGTAGGCTTTCTCTACCTTCAGGCATAGCTGGACCCAGCAGTGCAAACCATGTTCCCAGGGCCCTATTTCTTTCAGTTTCTCAGTTCTACTTTCCTCTGAATTGCTTTCATTCTCAGACAAACCCAACCCTCCATGCTCCCTGCTCAGCTACCAGTGCAGTGTCGGTTCCTCTTTGCCAAAAGTTCCAACCAAGGGCCCGGGTTACAGTCTTGCTGGCCGGGCCTGTGTCACCTACCAACCTCTGCCTGAACCATTGGGACATGGAATTTTTCCGAAGGAGAGTCAGGGAGAGACTGGGCAGGCTGAGATACCAGAGCCTGCCTCTCTGTTTTTCTGTTTTCATTTCTATTGTGGCAACATATATGCAACGTAGCATTTCCTATTTTAACCGCTTTCACGTACACAATTCAGTGGTGTTAATTACATTCAGAATACTGTGCTGCCACCACCATCATCCATGAACAAAATTTTTCCATCACTCCAAATGGAAATGAGCCCACCTCGAAAGCTCAGACTGCTTAGGGAACTTGCCCAAAGTCCCCAGAGAGTTGAGTCTTGCTGCCCGTCTGCTGGCTCCTCACCCAGCGTCTGCACCAGGTGGTGCTAACTTAGCCCTGACCTCCTCTGGGCCTCTCCTCCAGCTCTCAGCTCTCCCCGGCTTCCCCTATTCACCCCCTCCTGCCTCCTCCTCACTCCCATTCCTTCCCAACCTGTGCCTCCTCCTACCTGCACTGCTCACCCAACAGGGGGCTCCAGAGTCTTAGGAAGATGGTGTCTCTGCTCCCCACTCACTTGCCAGCAAGGCTGGTGGGTCCCGAGGAGGGAGAGTGAGAAAGCTGGGCCCTGGGCTCGCCAGGTGGACACATCCAGGTGCATGCTGGCGTCCATCCATGAGGCCCCAGGAGAGGAAAAGCCTGCCATGGCTGCTTTCGTGGCCTCTGTAGGAGCAGCCTCCATCAATGCCATGAATTAAGCCATAGATTGTAGGTGTGCGTATTTAGGCCACCAACCCATGTGTGCCCAAATCGCAACTTTATTTTCCTATTGTGCGGATCTGAAGCTGTTGTGTACCCCAGGAAAACCATGTTATTTAATCCTCATACAATATTGTTCAGTGGGATCTTTTTTATTATTTCCGTGAAGATGTGACCCACCCAATTGTGAGTGGTAACCTTTTGATTAGGTGATTTCCATGGAGATGTGTCTCCACCCATTCAAGGTGGGGTTGCTCTGACTCTTTAAGAGTGAACAATTTTGGAAAAGGCCTCAGTGTTGATATTCTAGCAAGCAGTGGGGACAACCAAGTCAATAGGACAAGCTCTCAATCTTGGGATTTGTCCCTGTGAAACTTATTCCTGCAAAGGATAGGCTAAACCTACTAAAAATTAGGCCTCAGATCACCCCCAGAGAACCTCTTTTGTTGCTCAGATGTGACCTCTCTCTCTAAGCCAACTCAGCATGTGAACGTACTGCCCTCCCCCCAAGGTGGGACATGACTCCCAGGGGTGTAAATCTCCCTGGCAACATGGGACAGAAAGCCTGGGATAAGCCAGGACCTGGTATCAAGATGGGGAAGAGGGAAATGAGACAAAATAAAGTTTCAATGGCTGAGAGACTTCAGAGTTGAGAGGTTATCCTGGAGGTTAACTTATGCACTATATAGATATCACCTTTTTAGGTTCTGTGTGTACTGGAGTGATAGAGGGAAGCACCTGAAACTGTTGAGCTGTGTTCCAGTAGCCTAGATTCTCAAAGGCAATTGTATAAAGATATAATGTTTACAATGTGATTGTGAGAATATTGTGTCTGGTGCTCCTTATATCCAGGGTATGGACAGATGAGTAAAAAATATGGATAAAAATAAATAAATAAATAAATAATACAGGGGACAAAGGGTAAAATAAATTGGGTAGATGGAAACACTAGTGGTCAATAAGAGGGAGGGGTGAGGGGTATGGTATGTATGAGCTTTTTCTTTTTCTTTCTTTTGCTGGAGTGATGCAAATGTTCAAACAATGATCATGGTGATGAATACACAACTATGTGATGATATTGTGAGCCACTGATTGTACACCATGTATGGAATGTTTTTATGTCAAGAATATCTGTTTGCATGTTAAGTTTTTTACAATAAAACTATTAAGACAAACAAACAAACAAAAAGCTTCAGGGCTAACAAAGCCCACACAGCCAGGAACCTTTGCAGATGGGTAAGGAAATGCCCCAGGGAAGGCTTATGAAATGGGGAGAGAAAGCTAGCAGAGGTTGTCACGTGCCTTCCCAGCTGGCAGAGGTGTCCACAAGCCGAAGTCCAAAGCAGACCCCAGCCGCATGCCTTCCCAGCTGGCAGAGCTGTTCCGGACAGCATCAGCCTTTCTTGTGTGAAGGTAACCTTGTTAGTGCCTTCATTTGGGCATTTTCACAGCCTAAGAACTGTAAACTTGCAACTTAATAAATTCCCTTTTTAAAAGCCATTCCGTTCCTGGTATATTGCATTCCAGCCGCTTTAGCAAACGAAAACACCTAGTATCTGTATTTATCTTCTTTTTTAATAGACCTTATTTTGCAGAGCAGTTTGTAGGTTTATAGAAAAATTATGCTGAAAATAACGTTTCCGTACACCACCCCTGTCCGGCCACCACACCCACCCAGTTTTCCCTATTAACATTTTGCATTCATGTGGTACATCTGTTGCAATGGATAAACCAATATTATTAGAATTATATTATTAACTAAAGCCCGTAGTTTACATTAGGGTTGACTCTTTGTGTTGCATGGTTTTATGGGGGGTTGCTTTTTTCCTTTTTGTTTTATATATTGTGGTTGATTGAATTGTGTCCCCCAGTTTGGACAGGTACTGGGCCCCAGTCCACATTCTAGTGGACATGAAACCATTTCAGTTAAGTGAGTGTGGACCCATTCCAGATAACTGAAGTCCTTTAGAAGCAGAACAAAAGTCAGACAGAGAGAGAGAAGCTGCAGGAAGCAGCCCGAAGTCAGACGTCAACAGAACCCAGAAAAGAAAGAACATTCCACGTGCATTGCCATGTGACGGAAGAGTCAAGAAACCCCCAAGACTGCCAGACACCCAATCCCAGGAGGCAGCAAGCCTGCCAGTGTCTGAAACCATCAGCCAAGAAATTCCTTTTGTTCAGACAATCCATTATGGTATTTGTTTTAGCAGCTAGGAAACCAAACATATATACAAGCTGAAATGCGATGGAAGAGTTTTGGTAATAGTGGGCTGGTGATGGCAGCACAATATTGTAAGTGCAATTGATACCACCGAGTATATATTTGCAAGTGGTTAAAATGGGAAATTATCTGTATTCTTTATTTCAAGCCCCCATTTTCTGCTCAGCAGCAGAACCTACGTCTTGACCAATTCAGCTGTTGTGATTTAAGCTTGCTTGATTCCGGACTCCCCTCCACATCTCCTTTTCCTGGATTCCAGGAAAGGCGGTGGTGTCACAAGGTCAGGGGAGGCAGCAGATGGGTCCTGGGTTGATGTCGCCCCTGCTGGCACCCCCGAGGCATGCGCCGAGACATCTGGTTCTTGGCTGTCACCTCCTGTCCACACTGGCAGTTGATGACATGTCCGTGTCCCCATCTGGTCCCTGCTTATAAGGGCCAAGCCAATTTGGCCTGTCGCCTCCCCTCATTACAAGTGGAGGGACCCATTCAGGCCCTCCTTGGGAGACTTGGCTGCTCCCCCACAGCGCTCTGTGATTGGGGAAACTTGGGGAGGGCTCTCAGGAGGGGGTGGGCAGCAGTTCCTTGTTCCTGGGCTTCTGAGCCCCTTGGCACCTCCCTGTCGGCTACCCACCCCACTCCAGAGTGCAGGGTACCTGGGCCCCTCATCCCACCCAGGAAACGAAGCTCCAATGCCCTCTGCCATCGAATCCCAAATCCATCTCAGGGGCTAAGCATCCAGGGATGAGCCCCACCCCAATCTCCAAAGGCTATCAGCATCCAGCTCACTTGTTTCATTCCTTGCGCTTGTCTCTTTTCCAGCCAGACAGAATTTTCAATTGCGTCTACCTGTGGGGAGGTTATATGAAAAAGCATGCAGGTTAGATAGTCTTTCAGATGTGCTGTAGGATGGGGCCTGGCCCTTGAAAGCTGAAAAGCTACAATTTAACATTTTCTGTTTCTCTGCGCTTCTCTGCTTCCCTCCTTTCCTCAAGGCCAGGGTCTAGCTGATGTGGGGTGGTGGGGTGCCTATTAGGATAAAGAGGGGTTTGCAGGGCTCGGGGGCAGCAGGAAGCAGGAGCTCCAGCCCAGCAGCGGTGAGCAAGGCCGAAGCAAAGGCTGGGCTTGAAGCTGGAGGAAGGAAACGGCCCAGCCAGGGCTGTCTCTCATTTTTGAGGTTTATTTCCCCTGTTGCTCGCTGTCGGCGTTCAGTAATGCTTTGTTAAGTTCATCTTCAACAAAGCTGTGCTCAGGGCACCCAAGAAAACCATGATTCGCCTGTGAACCAGGATGGGAAAAGGGCAGCAATCGCTGCAGAGGCCTGAGGGGTGGGGAATAGAGAACAGAATAAGAGACCCCCACCCCAGGAAGTGAGTGAAACTCAGGGAAACAGCAGTTCAGGGTGAACTAAAGGAACAGGAGTCCCTTGCAAGGGGTTCCCAGTTCAGAGGAAGGCCTCGCAGCTTCAGATGACGGACTGGCTGCTTTGGCACGTCAGGAGGTGTGAACTTGGTCCCTGGCAGACACCTGGACTCTGAGCCCCTTAGAAATGGGTCAAGGGTCATTCAGTTCCAATGTACCAAACCGCATCTCCAACTGCATTTAAGCACAAGAGGAAATACGTGGACTCACATAACCGAAAAGGCCACGAGCCTCTGAGGGCCCTCCTTGGACAATTTTTTTTTCACTTAAGTAAAAAATCACTTTAACCGTTTTAAGCGGACAATTCCTTGCCATTGATTACATTGACAATACAGTGTAACCTTCACTATTATTTCCAAACTATTTTCATCACCCCCAACCCAAACTCATGCTCAGTTAGCAATGGGTCCCCATCCCCCTTCCCCTCACCCCCGATAACCACAATTCTGCTTTCCGTCTCTATGAATGTATTTATTCTAAGTATTTCATATACGAGATAGCATACAATATTTGTCCTCTTGTATCTGGCTTATTTCACTCGAATGAAGGTTCATCTGTGTTGTAGCAAGTGCCAGCACTTCATTTCTTTCTCCAACTGAATAATATTCTATTGCACAGATACACCACAGTTCATTTATCCTTTCATCTACTGATGGGCATTTGGGTGGCTCCTACCTGTGGCTGTTGTGAATAATGCCGTGATGAACATTACCATACAAATATCTGTCCGAGTCCCTGCTTTCAGGTCTTTGGGGTATAGAACCAGGAGTGGAATTGTGAGGCCGTGTGGTAATTCTGTGTTTACATTTCTGAGGAACCATCAAACTGCTTTCCACATCAGCCACATCATTTTACATTCTCAGCGATAATGTTCGACGGTTCCTATTTCTTCCCAGCCTCACCAACATGTATTTTCGGTTTTGCTTTGTTTAATTATTGTCATCCCAGAGGGTGTGAAGTGGTATCTCATCGTTTCGTAGTTTTCTTTGGCATTTCTTTGTTGGCTAATGATGTTGATCTTTTCATGTATTTAGTGGCCATTTGAATACCTTCTTTGGAGAACTGTCCATTTATCCTTGGGTCATTTTTTAAATGGATTGTTTGTCTTTTTGTTGTTGAGCTGCAAAAGTTCTTTGCATATTCTGGATATTAAACTTTTAAATTTTTTCTGAATATTTTCCGCCACTCTGTAAGTTGTTGTTGCACTTTCTTGATAATGTCCTTTGATGCACAGAAGTTTTTCATTTTGATAAAGCCCATGTGCTGGTTTGAAAGGATAATGCAACCCTAGAAAAGCCATGTTTTCGTCCTAATCAAATATTGTGGAGGCAGCCGTTTCTTTTAAACCCTATTCTGTATTTTATGTTGGAAAACTGGGAGATGTGACTCACTCAGCTGTGGGTATTAACTTTTGATTAGAGGGAGATGTGACTCCACCCATTCCAGGTGGGTCTTGATTAGTTTGCGGGAATCCTTTAAAAGAAGCAAGCATTTCTGAAAGAGACATGAAGCAGAGAGTCCTTGCCCGCCAGAGACCTTTGGAGATGAAGGAATATGACTCCAGAGAAACTTCACAAAAGAAGAAGCCTGGAGAGAAAGCTAGCAGATGTCACCATGTTCGCCACATGCCTTTCCAGTTGAGAGAAACCCTGAACTTCCTTGGCCTTTCTTAAGTGAACGTACCCTCTTGTTGGTGCCTTAATTTGGACATTTTTATAGACTTGCTTTAATTGGACGTCTTCTCAGCCTTAGAACTGTAAACTTGTAACTTATTAAATTCCCCTTTTTAAAAAGCCATTCCATTTCTGGTATATTGCATTCCAGCAGCTAGCAAACCAGAACAGCCCATTTAATCATTTTTTCCATTTGTTGCTTATGCCTTTTATGCAAAATCTAAAAACCCATTGCAGACCTCAATGTTCCGAAGATATTTCTCCATATTTTCTTATAAGTTTTATAGTATTACATTTAAGTCATTGGTCCATGTTGAATTAATTTTCATATATGATGATAGGTAAGGGTCCACATTCATTCTTTTGTATGATATAGAATTCTTGGTTGACAATTCTTTTTAAAAACAACTTTAGACATATCATCTCACTGTCTTCTGCCCCTGGCAGTTTCTGATGAGAAATATACAGTTAATCTTATTGGGGATCCCTTGTATTTAATAAGTTGCTTCTCTCTTGCTGTTTTCAAAATCCTCTTTGTCTTTGGATATTAACATTTTCCTATAATGCATCTTGGTTAAATCTCTTGTAGTTTGTTGAGCTTCCACGATGAAGGAAGATTTCATCAGATTTGGAAAACTTTCACTCATTATTTCTTCAAATACTTTTTCTGCCCCCTTTTCTCTTGTTCTTCTGGAACTACCTATGTTGGTATGCTTGATGGGGTCTGTTCTGGTTTGCTAGCTGCTGGAATGCAATGTACCAGAAATGCAATGGCTTTTAAAAAGGGGAATTTAATAAGTTGGTAGTTTATAGTTCTAAGACTGAGAAAATGTCCCAGTTAAAGCAAGTCTATAGAAATGTCCAGCCTAAGGCATACGGGGAAAGATACCTTGATTCAAAAAGGCCAAGGAAGTTCAGGGTTTCTCTCTCAAGTGGAAAGGCACATGGCGAACACGGTCAGGGTTTTTCGCTCATCTGAAAAGGCACGTGGCAAACACAGCGTCATCTGTTAGCTTCCTCTCCTGGCTTCCTGTTTCATGAGGCTCCCCGGGAGGCATTTTCCTTCTTCATCTCCAAAGGTCGCTGGCTGGTGGACTCTCTGCTTCTCATGGCTACATCATTCTGCTCTCTCAGAATCTCCTGGCTTTCTCTCTTGTCATTCTCTTTTATAGGATTCCAGTAAACTAATCAAGACTCACCCAAATGGGTGGAGACATGCTTCCACCTAAATCACATCTCCAGGGAGATGATCTCATTACAGTTTCAAACATACAATACAGAATAGGGGTTAGAAGAAACGGCTGCCTTTACAAAATGGGATCAGGATTAAAACATGGCTTTTCTAGGGGACATACATCCTTTCCAACCAGCACAGTGTCCCTCAGATCCCTTAGACTCTGTTAATCTTTCTTCATTATCTTTTCTCCTTTCTGCTGCTCAAACTGGGTAAATTCAACTATTTTGTCTTCAAGTTTGCTGATTCTGTCTTCTGCCTGTTAAAATTTGCTTCTGAATCCATCTAGTGAGTTTTTTAAAATATATTTTTATTATAAACAATTAAAAAACATACAAACATTCTTGTCATTGTTACAATCAGTGGCTCACAATATCATCACATAGTTGTGTATTCATCACCATAATCATTTTTTTGAATATTTGCATCTCTCCAGCAAAAGAAAGAAAAAACTCATACATGTCATGCCCTTTCATTGACTGCTAGTATTTCAATCTATTTTATTTTATTTTATTTATTTATTTATTTTGACATGGGCAGGCACCGGGAATCGAACCCAGGTCCTCTGGCATGGCAGGCAAGCATTCTTGCCTGCTGAGCCACTGTGGCCCGCCCTCAATCTATTTTGTAATTCAATTTATTTTAACCTTTGTTCACCCTATTATTTATTTATTTATTATCTGTATTTTTTACTCATCTGTCCATACCATAGATAAAAGGAGCATCAGACACAAGTTTTCACAATCACACAGTTATATCATTATACAATCATCTTCAAGAAACATGGCTACTGGAACACAGCTCCACAATTTCAGGTACTTCCTTCTAGCCACTCCAATACACCATAAACTAAAAAGGAGATATCTATATAATGTATAAGAATAACCTCCAGGATAACCGCTTGACTCTGAAATCTCTCAGCCTTCACTTTATTTTGTCTTATTTCCTCTCTTCCCCCTTTCGGTCAAGAAGGTTTTCTCAATCCCTGATGCTGAGTCCCAGCTCATTCTAGGATTTCTGTCCCATGTTGCCAGGGAGGTTTACACCCCTGGGAGTCATGTCCCATGTAGAGAGGGGGAAGGGCAGTGAGTTTGCTTGCCGTGTTGGCTGAGAGAAAGAGGCCATATATGAGCAACAAAAGAGATTCTCTGGAGGTGATTCTTAGGGCTAATTTTAAGTAGGCTTAGTCTGTCCTTTGCAAGGATAAGTTTCATAGGGACAAACCCCAAGATTGAAGGCTAGGCCTATTGATTTGGCTCTTCCCGCTGCTTGTGATAATATCAGGAATTCTCCAAATGAGGAAATTGAATTTTTCCCCCTTTCTCGCAATTCCCCCAAGGGGACTTTGCAAATACTTCTTTATTTGCTGTTCAAATCACTCTTGGATTTATCAGGACATCACACTAACCTGGACAAACCTACAAAATCTCATGCCCTATTCAAGGTTCCATGTATCTATTGAGTTTTTAATTTCAATTATTCTTTGCAGTTTCAAATTTTGGTTCCTTTTTATCATTTCTCTTTATTTTTTTTCAAAGAGTGCTTTCCTAATTTCCTTTAGTTCTTTGTATATGGATTCCTTTAGCTCATGGGACATATTTAAAACAGTTGATTTAAAGTCTTTGACTAATAATATATGTGCATCCTCAGGGATGGTTTCTGGCCATTTGCTTTTTTCCTGTGAATGGGCCATACATTCCTGTTCCTTTGTGTGTTTCATCCTTTTTTTGTTGTTGAGAACTGGACATTTCAAATACTACATTATCGTCACTCTGGAAATCTAGTTCTCACATTCCTCTGGGATTACAAGGGTGCTGTTTGTGGAGGGCTGGAGACACCAATTTGTGACTTTTCCAAACTATGTTTTGACCCAGATGGGAAATGGGAAGAGAAAAAGTAGATACTGCCTCCTCAATACTCCTCTGTTGCTTTTGCCCTGGGGTGGGGGCTTGGAACAGTGGCCACCCTCACAGCCAACCCCCCAGCCATCTGCAACAGCTGAGCGAAAGCAGGGATCAGCGCTCAGACCACACGCCTGGGGTTTTGAAGTCCTGGGTCCTACAGCCCACCGTTGCCCCAGCAAGAAGGTTTTCTCAATCCCTGATGCTGAGTCCCAGCTCATTCTAGGATTTCTGTCCCATGTTGCCAGGGAGGTTTACACCCCTGGGAGTCGTGTCCCATGTAGAGAGGGGGAAGGCAGTGAGTTTGCTTGCCATGTTGGCTGAGAGAAAGAGGCCATATATGAGCAACAAAAGAGGTTCTCTGGAGGTGATTCTTAAGCCTAATTTTAAGTAGACTTGACCTATCCTTTGCAAGAATAAGTTTCATAGGGACAAACCCCAAGATTGAGGGCTAGGCCTATTGATTTGGTTGTCCGTGCTGCTTGTGATAATATCAGTAATTCTCCAAATAAGGAAATTGAATTTTTCCCCCTTTCTCGCAATAAAATCTGCACCAGGAGCCCGGGCTGCAGCCCCATGCTGCCGGCCATGCGGCTGGGGGCTGAGGGATGCTAGACACTGCAGGATGGAAATTTACCCCAATCCTCCCCCTCTTCCCTGCATGCTGCAGAGGGTTCCACTCGACTCCTGAGTTTCAAAACAGTTGATTCAGACATTCCTGCCAGTTCAGTAGTTGTCTTGGTGGAAGGACTGATCCTTGGAGCTTCCTACTCCACCATCTTCCCACAAGCCTCCTCCGTCATGAGGACTTCTGCAGGATCTATGGGGAAGAAGGTGCTTAGCTGCCAGGAAGTGGCCTCTGGTGGCAAGAGTCTACCTGAGACAAGTCAACCCAGAGGACAGCAGAGATGAGAATGGAAAGATCTTCCAGCCTCTCTCCTGGAGGGTCCTGGAGGCCAGAGGTGCCCTGAGCTCACACCACCAGCTGTTGAAGTTCCTTCAAAAGCACCTCCTCCTGTAATCCTTGCAACGGGGCTCCCCAGAAGGTTCTGGAATCTGGAAGTCTTTCTTCCAAGACAGAGAGCCTAGACCCCACCATGCCACAGCTTCTTCCACATCCTTAATTATCCCTGAGGCCCTGTCCCATGGAAGACAGGGTCCAAGCAGGGAGCCTCAGCCTATACCCCATGGGCTTTGGGGTTGTCACTAATACTCAGTAGGGCCCCCCATGTCCTTGTGCTGCCACCGGGGAGCAGAGCCCCGGGGAACCCTCCTTGCCATGCCCCCTACCTCCTGCCCTATGCTGGCACCATCCATAGCCTTGGGTTTTGCCTTTACCTCCTCTCCTGCTGGCCAGCTACCCGGCCAGCCTCCTGGTGCCCCTCTGGTGGCCACCCTCCCTTACTTGATGCCCCCACTCTCCAGCCCACGCCTATGTCCCCAGCATCAGGTCCAGGCTCCTGCCTGGTGACCCTCTGCCTGGGTCACTGGAACTCTGCACACCACCCATTGCGGGGTCAGGACTGGGGGCCCTCTCAGGGCCAGGCCTCCCACCCCGTCTTCTGCTCTGATGTCCTGTCGATCAAGTCTTGATGGTCTGCGCTCTGCTACCCACCTCCTTGCCAAGACAGCCCCAAGCATTTGCCTTTGCACACTTCCTCTCGCAATCACTGGGAGGCGGACAGCTGTCCCCGGGCTGCTGGGGCATGGGGAGGGGCAGGTACTGGGCAGGGACCCTGCAGCTGGAGACACTTAGAGCAACATTGAGGCTGTGTCTCTTCCAGCTGAAGAGTCACCCCCTGCCCCCCACCCCAGCGAGTTCACACGCCCAGGAAGAGGACAGGATTGTTCATCGTTGTGAAGCTAGAAGGTACACAAGTGCTCGCCCAGGGAGCTCTGGGTGACCAAGACACAGGTAAAAGGGGGCACCGGGTAGCAATTCCAGGAGCAGTATCAAGACTCAGGCGAATCAACACCAGCAGAGCTCAGGATATACCACGAGGGGGAAAAAATCGAGAAACCAGGCGATACAGCACAAAGCTTTTGCAGAAAGAAAAACAATCCACACGAGAGTCCTACCTCTTGTAGGCCATATTTATATATTTGGAAAATCAAGGGGGAAAAAAATCTTAATAGTTGTTATTTCTGGGGAAGGTTAGAAGAGGCTGGAATTGGGGCTGGGGGTTCTGAGGGAGCTTTCTCTGTAATGCTTTTATCGTTTCAAAAATTCTTGCATGACACAATTCGTTGTAACCGAAGAAAGACATGAAATTCCAGCAGCTGGCCCACGTGCCCCTTTTTTGCTTGCGTCTTCCTCAGGGACCCTTCTGGCTTCCCCTGTCCTCTCCCCACTCCCTTACTAATGCTCTCCCACCTGGCTCCCCCACATTTCAGGCTTCCTTCCGTCCCATCCCTCTCTTTAGACCCAGAGCTGGAGGCTGTTAGATCTTCCATTTAAAACTCCTCATCCATTCCCACACTGGGGAATTTCTTACTCCCTTTCAGATGTAACTGTCTGTCACCAATAATAGTCTTTTTTCGATTTCATTTCCTTCAGCTCTTGCCAGCCACTCCAAGAGCCTCCTTCCCATCCTCCCCGCTCCCAGCCCCAAGTCAAGGGGGAAAAAAAAATACATTTTTGCCTTTACTATGATGTATGCGATCCCATAAAATAGTGAAACAGATATGAAAGGTTGAGAGAAGGTAGATAAATGGCTCCTATTATTCTACCAATCAAATGAAATACCTCTCCACGTCCTCATTTGAATGATAATAAAACTCGCTGAGGCTACGGCTCACTATTGTCATCCCTGGCAGCAGCCGGCCTGCCCAGCCATGGGCCAAGGTAACCTTGGGGCGTCCTTTGCAGTCTGCAGGGGCCCACAACCCCATCTCCTCACCTCTCTCCTTCCCCCCGCAAAGGGCTGTCCCCCCCACCCCACCCCCACATCGTCCCTTCCCTGCCCTGCCACCCCTACCCCTAGGCTCACCCACTGGACAGTTCCATGCTTGTGTGCCTGGTACCCACCCCCTATAAGGCCCACAGGGCAGAGCCAGGTGTCTGTATCAAAAATCAGGGACTTCCGCAGTACCCTCTCTCTCTGCTGCAGCATTTCATCAGCCTTCAAGGCTCAGCCTTCCTCCGAAGGCCCTGACTGGCCACCCAGATCGCTGGCCCTCCCGGGCACGCCCCCAGCATTTGCCTCACACCTCACTGGTGAGACCGGAGCCCCGTGGCTTGCTCTATCTTTCTAAGTCTGCTCAACTCTACCATCCTGGAAGCTAGGAGCCAAGTGGGATTGGCTTTGCAGAGCCCTCACTGCCTCGGCCTGGGCTCTGAGTTTCATTCATTCACCCTCGTGTAATAAACATGCATGGAGCCCCCACGATATCCAGACACTGGGACAGTGGAACAGCAGGTGGGAAACCCTTCCGAGGGCTGCCCCCTACTCCCCACTGCCCCGTAGATGCTGGGTCACTATCTCCCCACCCCAAATCCTGCATTGTTTGCAGCCCTTGGAGCTTACAGGTCTCTTTCCCATGCCTTTCCAGTACTGCTGTAAGTCCTTGCCTGCCAAACCCCTTCCTCCCCCCATGCGCGCGCGCGCGCACACACACACACACACACACACACACACACACACACACACACACACACACCTGCTTCTACAGGAGACAACTGTGGCTTTTCCCTTCCCTGATTTCCTCCACTCTTCTGGGAACAGGGCCTTGAGGACACGCCCCACACTGTCACAGGCAGTGCAGTGGCTTGGAGCTATATATCCCAGGAAAACATGTTCTTAATCCATTGCTGTAGGTGTGAACCCAGTGGAAATAGGGCTTTTTGATGAGGTAACATCGACAAAGGCATGGCCGACTGAACAGGCTTGGGCTTTAATCTGGATTACTGGAGTCCTTTATAAGCAGAGTGACAAATCAGATGGAGAGAGAAGCGACAGGGAGCAGGCCGATGTCAGAAGTCAATGAAACCCAGAGGAGAAAGGGGAAGAGGCTGTCTGTTACTCAGTGTTCTCTAGAGAAACCGAACCAACAGGAGAGAGCCGTTTATATGAAATTTATAAATGGGCCTCATGTCACCGTGGGAACGGAAGAGTCCAAAATCTGTAGGGCAGGCTGTGCAGCTGGAAGCTCGGATGAGGGATCTGGACTAGTTCCTCAGAGGAGACTCGCTGGCTGAAGAAGCAGAGAAAGAGTCTCTCTTCTTCCTTAAAAGCCTTCAACTGATTGAATTATCTCATTGAGGGAGACACACCTGAGTTGATCACAGATGTAATCAGCCACAGATGCACAGATGTGACTTAATACACCAGCCTTCTGGTTCATCAACCAGCCGTGAAATAGTCTGGCAGTAATGGTCAGGCTAGTTCTTTCCTGACCAGTCAACTGGGCATCATCACTTGGCCAAGGTGACACCAGAACCAACCATCACAGGCCACCTTGTGCAGTGCCTTGTGACAGGAAAGCCAAGGAACCTCCAAAGAATTGCCAGCCTGCCAGAAGATACCAACTCTGGGAGGACGCCAACCTTCTAGCCTCTGAAACAGCGAGCCAATAAAGTCCTGCTGTTAAGCCAGCCCATCATATGGCATTTGTTTTGGCAGCCAGGAAATGGAGACAGTCTTAGTGGTTTGTCTGTCATGGGCTCACATCACTTATCCTTGGCCCAGCCTCTTCGCCCTCTTCGAATCTTTGGCCAAATGTGACTGGTGCATTCTTTGGGCTGGGAACACCCTGAAAAGACCCTCCTTCCGAAGCTGGTACTACTTCAGGGGCTCCAGACCTGCCCTGATTTCTTCCCTTTCTTTCAAGTAAATTCTCCTTTGCTTACAGTGGCCAGAGTAATTTCTGGTGCATGTCACTCAAGGACTGTCAGAGGTAGGGACAGTGCCCCAAATTGGCTTCTGGGGCCTTGGGACTCTGCCTCTGTCTTCTCGCCAAACTATGACTACTCCTTCAATCGCACACCTCCCCTGCGTGAGGACAGGGTCCCGTCTGCGTCTGTCTCCTTCCTGTCCTGTCTTCCCAGCATCAGCAACAGCTGGAGGCAGTCGATGACAGTGAATGAAATGGGGGTAATTAATAGTCTCCATTTAGACAGAAGGCACATGAGCTCCAGAGGGGCCATGACTTGCCCAAACCCAGGGCGCCTCCCTCTGTACCCTTTGCCCCCAAGTACCAGACGGTCCCTTTCCCAGCATTTCCTCAAGCCAATAGAAATAGAGTATAGAGGAAGAGTTCTCCAGAGCCAGGCTGGTTGCTGAAGCCTCACGGTCCTCGGAGAAGGGATATATCAAGTATGGCATGCAGGGTTCTCTGGTTTCAAGCAGCAGAAACTTTCCCAGAATGTATGGGAAAGGTGTCCCCAGCTCATTGAATCGACAGCAAGACTGGAAATCCGGACCTGGAAAGGGTGTTGCTGGGGCTGCTCAGTCTGCTTCCACCAACGTTTGATTCTTGTGCCAGTCCTGAACTCAGGGCTCCAGGCCCAGGACGGAGGTGTGCCCATGAGCCGAGCTCTAAGCACGCAGTCCCCCTAATACAGGCAAACCTCGGAGATATTGTGGGTTCAGTTCCAGGCAACGACAATATTGCAATAAAGCAAGTCACATGAATTTTTTGGTTTCCTAGTGCATATAAAGGTTATGTTTACACTACACTGTAGTCTGTTAAGTGTGCAATAGCATTATTTGAAAAAAGAACAAAAACAATGTACATACTGCTTTAGTGTCCTTGGCTGTTCCATGCAATGGCTTTTGGCTTAAACAATGGGCATTTATTAGCTTATGGTTTTGAAGTCAGGGGAAAAAGTCCAAATCAAGGCCATGTTTTCTTCCTGAAGACTGGCATTCTGGGGCTGGCGGGCAGCAATCCTTGCTCCTGGGCTCCTCTGTCCCATGGCAATGCATACAGTGGCCTCTCCTGGCTGCTCCCTTCTCTTCTGGGTTCTACTGAATTTCAGCTTCCTGCTTCCCGAGGCTTTCTTCTGTCCCCATCTGAATTTCAATCCACTTCTAAAGGACTGCAGAAATAGGATTACGACCCACCCTGATTTAGCTGGGCCACACCTTAACGGAAGTAACCTCATTAAAATGTCCTGTTTACAGTGGGTTCACTGTAAATGGATTACTTAAGAATGGATTAAGTTTAAGAACGTGTTTTTCCTGGGGTACAGACTGCTCCAAACCACCACACACCCCTTAATTAGAATGTTGACACAAAGACATGAAATGAGCACATATTGTCCGAAAAATGGCACCAATAGACTTGCATGAAGTAAGGTAGTCACAAACCTTCAATTTATAAAAAGCTCAGTTTCTGCAGAGTGCAATAAAATACAGCATGCCTGTGCCTTGATGCACAACCCCCCTAAACTGCACATGATGGGGGAGGATGATTCCCTAAAGGAAGCAGGGGTACTGCTACCTCAAACAGGGGAATGGATTTGGGGCAGCAGAAGCCCAGCAAGCGATCACTCCCGGACTCTGTCATTCCCAGTTCCAGCCCACCTCCGCATTGATAGGACTGCTTTGAGGCTGGGGGCTGCAACCTGGCACCCGCTGCTCAAACGCACAGCAGGACAAGGCAAAGAATCACAGGATGGGGAGTGGAGAGATCCTTGGCAAGGATGAAGCTGTAACTTTGCATCTGGAGAAACTGAGGCCCATGGAGAGGCTGTGACAGAGCCAAGGTCCCACCGACAACATCTTGGGGTCGAACCTTAGTAGGGGCCCTCAGCCTTCCCCAAGGGAAGCGGTGGCACGAACTGCCGGCAGGAGCTGGGAGCCATGTGGGTTCATCAGGCCGCCGCAGCTCTCCGCCTCTCCGTCTCAGCCTCTATACAAGGAGGCCACTTCACTGGGTTATTGTAAGGCGTAAACAGATATTAAATGTCTATGCTCACATGACAGTACTTAGAATGGAAATGAAGACATTTGTCCACATCAAAGTTCATAGCTTTATTCATAATCACCCACAACTGGAAATAGCCCAAATGGTCCATTGACTGGCGAATGGAGAAACAAACTGTGGTTCCACCCTGCCATGGAGCACTTACTCAGCAATAAAAGGAACAAACTGCCAGTATTCCCAGCAGCATAGATGGATCTCGAAAGCTTCATGCCGCGCAGCAGGAGCCGGACTCAGAAGACGACATCAGTAAGATTCCATATATGTGAAGGTTAAAAAAAAATATTCCATATTTATGAAGCTAAACTAATCTAACTGACGATGATGGAAAGCAGATGGATGGTTATCTGAGGGGTGGGGTGGACAGAAATTAAAATGGAAGGGCCATGGGGCATCTTCTGGGTGATTGAAATATTCTGTTTGTACGAGTGCCTGAACCAGGTATAGACATTTGCAAAATTCATCAAAGTATGTATTTAAAGTGGGTACCTTATATTGTTGGTAAATTATACCTCGATAAAGTTGACTTTAGATGGCGGAGTTCTACAGAGAGGGTGGGGTTTAACAAATGAGTAAAGTGCTTGATCATTATATTGATATTTCTTTTAGTCTCCAGCACCTTAAAGCAGCTAGAAGTAAAAATCTAAAATTGTGGAATTGTAACCCATACCAAACTCTGAAATCTGTTCTACAACTAATTGTTGCTCTGTGCTTTGAAATTTATTGCGTTTTTGTATATGCATTATTTTTCACAACAAAGCAAAAAAAAAGGAGAGAAGGAGTATAACAGAGAAGATAGAATTTAACAAATGAATATGACTGCTGTATCATTATATTGATATTTCTTTTGGTCTCCAGTGTCTTGGAGCAGCTAGAAGAAGAAGCTAAAATTGTAGAACTGTAACCCATAATAAACTTTAAAATCTATTCTATAACTATGTGTTAAAATGTACTTGGAAATTTATTGCTTTTTTGTATATATGTTATAGTTCACAATTAAAAAACATTTAAAAAATAAAGTTGACTTGATAAAAACGACTTAGCCTGTTTCCTTCATTCATCTTCGGATGCCGGTACCAACCCCCTTGGAAGGATCAGCCCAAGATGAAGGAAGGGGCAGGGAGGGCCACCTTGGGTTCCATTTGGAAGCTGTCTGTGCCCCTCCCCACCCCACCATCCAAGTCACATCTGACCTAGCTGTTCTCACTTCTGCTGTATCAATCAAGACTCTTCGGGATGCAGATGATAGCAACCAAACTCGAACCAGCTTAGGCAAAAACATGAAAGGGAAATTGATTTGCTTGTGCCCCTGAGGAGAGCAGGGACCATCAGATGTGGTGTACGTGCCCCAGCAAAACATGTTCTTAAATTGAATTCATTCCTGTGGGTGTGGGCCCATTGTAAGCAGGACCTTTTGATGAGGTTACTCGAGACCAGATGTGACCCACCTCAATCAGTGTGGGTGCTTAATAAACAGAGTAAAATTCAGACAGAGAGAGAGAAAGCCACAAAGGGACGGACAGAAGCTGAACATTCACGGAACCCAGAGGAGAAGGGAGAGACCAGAAGATGCCACCATGTGCCTTGCCATGTGACAAGCTAAGGACCTAGCAGCCAGCCCCAGAATGCCAGTGTTCAGGAAGAAAGGATCACCTTGAGAATGCCTTGATTTGGACTTTCTCTTAACCTCAAAACCATTAGTAAATAATTCTCATTGTTTGAGCGAACCCATTGTACAGTATGTGCTGGAGCAGCCTAGGAAACTAAACCACGTGGCTAGATCTAGGGGTTCAAATGCAATCACCCCTCTCCTAATTGTGTGTTTCTGTGTCAGCTTCACTCAAGGACTAGGGGCAGGAAGTTAGCCATCAGCAGCTTCTGAAGCCCACATAGAGGGGATCTTCTCTGTCCTGGCAAAGACCCAGGAACAGATCCTATTTACCCAGTTCTCCACCACAAAGGGGTTGGAACATACTGCCCAACCAGGCTTGGGTGCTGTATCCATTCCTCTTGAAGTACATGGACTTCAAGGAGGGTGGGACAGGATTTTCCCCAAAGGAAAATCCAGGTGCCATTGCCAGAAGATGACGGAATATATGGAAACCAGACAGAAACAGCAGGAGTCCAACACCTGTCTTTCTTGAGTCAGGGCTGCTTTTCCTCATCTTGTCATAGATATATCAGAAATCAAAAACCTGGAAGAGACTAAATGTTAATGGATTAAACTCCCCAATCAAAAGACATAGACTGGCAGAATGGATTTTAAAACAAGACCCATCTATATGCTGTCTATACTCAAAGGACAGGAGGGCAAGGACACAAACGGACATTTGCACACCAATGTTTATAGCAGCATTATTTACACTTACCAAGAGATAGAAACAGCCAAAATGTCCACCCACGGACGGGTGGCTAAACAAACTGTGGTATATATGTACGATGGAATATTATGCAGCTTTAAGACAGAATAAAGTTATGAGGTATGTAACAACATGGATGGACCTTAAGGACATTATGCTGAGTGTGATTAGCCAAAAACGAAAGGACAAATACTGTATGGTCTCACTGATATGAACTGACGTTAGTGAATAAACTTGGAATATTTCGTTGGTAACAGAGACCATCAGGACATAGAAATAGGGTAAGATATTGGGTAACTGGAGCTGAAGGGATACAGATTGTGCAACAGGACTGAATATAAAAACTCAGAAATGGACAGCACAACACTACCTAACTGTAATACAATTATGTTAAAACACTGAATGAAGCTGCATGTGAGAATGATAGAGGGAGGAGGGCTGGAGGCATAAATGAAATCACAAAGAAAGATAGATGATAAAGACTGAGATGGTATAATCTAGGAATGCCTAGAGTGTATAATGATAATAATTAAATGTACAAATTTAAAAATGGTACAAAATTTATATTTTGACTAGTGCATCTCCTACTATAACTTATGTAGATAGTTGCTTGAACAACATAAGTACATGGAACCTTGGGTAGGACATTGGATTTTATTGGTTTGTCCATAGTGATGCCCTGATGAATTCCAAAGTGATTTGATCAGTGAGTGGAAAAGTATTTGCAAAGTCTCCTTTGGGGAATGGTGAGAACAGGGGAAAATTCAAGCTCCCCAAGTTGAATTCTTTTTTTTTTCAGAAAGAAATACACCCAGTAATTTTAATGCGGAAAATCTTACTCGTTATCAGCAACAGCTTCAAGTCTCTGTTTCCTCTAGTAGCTGCTTCCAGGGAAGGATGACAAATATGAGCAGTTAGTCATCTACATGTCATTTTCTTTTTTGGAGGGGGGGTAGCTATATGCAATAGTGTGTGAATTAACCTACAATAATGGGTGCAGGAAAAGGCGGCCTCTTTTCTTCTCCTCCTCTTTACTCTGCTCCTGTCCATTCATCAGGAGCCAGAAAAGACCGGATTGTGGCAGGGTATGGACTGTTCTGTTGCAGGGCTCACCTAAGAGCCTTCCAGGGGCACATCAGCTCTGTGGACAAATTCACCGATGCTCTTCGTCTCCTCCCCCTTCTTTCTTTATCCCTTACCCTTACATTCCTTCCTCCTCCAATGAGAGTGAGAGAGAGGCAGGGAGGAACATATATATACTTCTTTCAATCCCTAAGCACTGCCCATTGTAGCAACTCTAGCTCCTCTTCCAGGAGTCACAGAAAACAGAGCAGGTCTGAAACGCCCATGAGGTACAAATTGTAGTTCCTTTCATCGTAGTTCCTTTCAAGTGGTCTTCACAGTTAAGACAAGCGTACTTGTCCTTGGCCCCTCGCTCCCATCAAGCATACACTCACACACACTCTCACACCATGGGAACAGCGCTCAGCTGCAGGCTGGCCGGCTCACGTCAGGTACTGCACCACGAGGAACATGAGCACGCAGGTGAGCAGCATTCTGCCGATCATGAAGTACTTGTCCTGGAAAGCCCGCTTCTCGATGAGCCGCATCATGGTGTTGGACAAGCCCAGCATGTTGGCAATGTCAAGGATCTTCTTCTGAGTCCCCTTTAAGGTCAGTCTCTGGGCCCTCAGTCCCTCCAGGAGACTGTGCCCGCCTCCAATGAGGTTATCCATGCCGTGGTGGATTTCCTGGTGGGAGGAGTTAAACTGCAGTGATTCATCCATTGGTATGGTGGTGTCAGAGTCGTTAGTGGTGAAGGTGCGAGCCAGAAGCTCCTCTCGTTGTCGCTCCTGCTGTTCCCTTGCATAGCCCTTGTGCTGAAAGTTTCTGAGGGCACTCTGCAGGTGCTGGACATCATATTTTAACTGGTCAACATGAAGTGCGGTGACTGCTTGTCTGCCGTCTCCAGGCATCCCATTTGAGACTGGATCTCGTGGACCTGCTTGTGCGTTTGCTGATACAGCGGCTCCATGGCGCCGGCTCGGTCCGCCCAGCCTCCGGCTTTCCCCAAGTTGAATTCTTGATATTCTCACAAGCAGTGCGAACAACCAAAGCTATAGGCTGAGCCCCCAGTCTTGGAGCTTGTTCACATGAAACCTAACCCCACAAAGGATAGGTCAAGTCTACTTAAAATTAGACCTAAGAGTTACCCCCAAGAGAACCTCTTTTCTTGCTCAGATATGGCCTCTGTCTCCAGCCAATACAACAAACAAACTCACTACTCTCCCCCTGTCTATGTGGGACATGACTCCCAGGGGTATGGACCTTCCTGGCAACGTGGGACAGAAATCCTAGAATGAGCTAAGACCCAGCATCAAGGGATCGAGAAAACCTTCTTGACCAAAAGGCAGAAGAGTGAAATGAGACAAAGTGTCAATGGCTGAGAGATTCCAAATAGAGTCGAGAGGTTATCCTGGAGGTTATTCTTATGCATTAAGTAGATATCACCTTGTTATCCAAGATGTAATGGAGAGGCTGGAGGGAATTGCCTGAACATGTAGAGCTGTGTTCCGGTAGCCATGTTTCTTGATGATGATTGTATAATGATATAGCTTTCACAATGTGACTGTGTGATTGTCAAAACCTTGTGTCTGATGCTCCTTTTATCTACTATGTCAACAGACGAGTAGAACATATGGAATAAAAATAAATAATAGGGGGAACAAATGTTAAAATAAATTCAGTTTGAAATGCTAGTGATCAATGAAAGGGAGGGGTAAGGGATATGGTATGTAAATTTTTTTTTCTTTTTCTGTTTTTGTTTTATTTTTCTGTTGTCTTTTTATTTCTTTTACTGAATTGATGCAAATGTTCTAAGAAATGATCATGATGATGAAGATGCAACTACATGATGATATTGTGAGTTGCTGATTATATATGTAGAACAGAATGAGCATATATTAAGGATATTTGCATTTCTTTCTTGTAATTTTTTTAATTCATAAAAAATTATTTTAAAAAACACTGGCAGAGAATGGATGGGAAGTAAGAATTAAACTCAATATTCTAGAATCCCATGGAAAACAGGATATTCTGATTCCAACAAATTATCCTAATAGAAATAGTACAGACATCTCCAAGGACCCAACCCCTTATCTCTGCAGCCCCCCACTGGCTCCTTCTTCCCAATGGGGCATCAGATGCCATCTTCATCTTATTTCTCTTGCCACAGGATTTCCACTGACCTAAACATCTTGTCCCACTTTTTAAAACAGCATCTATTGTTTGAAAACTAAATCTGTTCCTGACATCCCAAGGGCTCTCTCATTTAGTTTTGCTCTTAGGGGAATATCATATTGGGCCTTTTTTTCAGGACCATGTCTTAGTTTGTTAAACTGCTGGAATGTAATATACCAGAAATTAGATGGCTTTTTAAAAGGGAATTTAATAAGTTGCAAGTTTACAGTTCTAAGGCCATAAAAATATCCAAATTAAGATACCTTAACTCAAGGAAAGCTGATGGGTCAGGAACACCTCTGTCAGCTGGGAAGTCACATGGCTGGCATCTGCTCATCTCTTGCTCCTGAGCTCTGGTGCTTTCAGCCTCTGCTCCTGTAGGGGCTCCTCCCTTTGCTTCTCCAAGGCTGGCTTTCATCTCTTGGCTTCCCTTGGCTCCTCCAGGTTCTGGCTTCTTAACATCTCATGGCGATAGCTGCTGGGCTCCAAGCATCTCCAAACATCTCCAAGTGTCGGCATCTGTGTCTACTCTGCTCTCTCCAAAATGTTTCCTCTTTTAAAGGACTCTAGTAAACTAATCAAGACCCACCTGGAAGGAGTGGAGTCACATCTTTCTCTAAGCAAAAGGTCACACCCACAAGTGAACGTTTCACATCTCCGTGGAGATAATCTGATCAAAACTTCCAACCTACAAGATTGAATCAGGATTAAAAGAAAGAGCTGCTCCACAAGATAGGGTCAGGATTAAAACATGGCTTCTCAGGGATGCCGAAGAGAATCAAACTGGCACAGACCATGGTCATGGATCTCTTGAGCACCAGTGAATTTTCTCAGACTTTGCTATTGGGGATAGATTCTGCCCTCCCACCCCCTGGCTACCAAGAGTCTTATTTGGGGGCTGTTCTAGTTTACAAGCTGCCAGAATGCAATATACCAGAAATGGAACAAAGGGGAATTTATTAAGTTGCAAGTTTACAGTTTTAAGGCTGTGAAAACATCCAAATTAAGGCAAAGCCATAGAAATGTCCAATCTAAGGTATCCAGGGGAAGATACCTTAGTTCAAGAAGGCCGATGACATTCAGGGTTTCTCTCTCAACTGGAAAGGCACATGGCAAACATGGAGACATCTGCTAGCTTTCTCTCCAGGCTTCTTGCTTCATGAAGCTCCTCCAGGGGTATTTTCCTTCTTCATCTTAAAAGGTCTCTGGCTGTGTGGCTCTCGTGGCTCCAGTGGCTCTTTCTAAAATGGTTCCCTCTTAAAGGGTTCCAGTAAGTAACCCTGCCTTGAATGGGTGGAGACATAGCTCCATGGAAACTATCTAATCAAAGGTTACCACCCACAATTGGATGGGTCATATCTCCATGGAAAATCAAAAAGCTTCCACCCAGCCACACTGAATGAGAGTTAAAGGACATGGATTTTCTGGGGTACACCATAGATTCAAACCAGCACAGGGACACACAGAACTTTTTCAATTTAATAAATATTTATTGAGTATCTGCTATTCTAGGCATTGGAAACAAGATGAAATAGTTGCCCCATGTCCATGTCTCTTCCTTCCTAATCTTTATATTTGTCATTTATTGTCTTGTGCTAGGACCCCAAAACAATGCTGAATAGCAGCACCAAGAATCAGCATCCTCGTTGTAATCCTGCTACTATTGTTTCAACATTGAGTATAAGGTTTGTTCTGCCTGTGTGGTAGATGCCCTTTATCAGGTTAAAGAAATCCCCTTTTAGTTCTAGTTGCTAAGAAACTGTGATTATTTTTAGTCATGAATTGATGTTGAAATCTATCAAATGCTCGTTCTAGGTCATATTTTACTAGGATTTGTAAACCAAAAGTTACACTAAACTGAGCTAAAGTCAAGAGATACAGGAACCTAGAGGAACAAGAGGGGAGAATCGGGGACAACCAGGAAAAGAAAGGAATATTTGAGTAGCTCCTTCAAGGATGAGCAGAAACTGACCAGGTAGTCAGTGAGGGATGACATTGGGTATGTGTGCGGGGTGGTAGATAATGCAAGCAAGAGTCTCAGGGAACTGAAACTAGTCTGGTATGGTCCTTTCATGTGACACTCCTCCTCTGGTTTGCAGACACCAGCCCACGGTGGGGACAGGGCACACCTCAGCCCCATGAGAACTGTGGCAGGAGCATCCAACCTGGGGACTCAACAGTGAAGTCAGCACAGATGGCAAAAATCAAGACAACTGTCAGGATTACCCTTGAAAATTGCTTAAATGGCCCATAAAAAAACATACGTGGGTTTTATGTCTAAAATCCCATAAGAATTTTTAAGTATTTCTGCTTGCCTGCCAGGCTGACTGCGTTGCATTTCTGCATTAAGTTTTACCTTTAACTTCAATGCTCATTCATAGAGCTGCTGGTTGCGGGGATGGTTACCTGAGATGGATTCTCAAGTCAGCCAGAAGTTGGACCATGTAGGACGACCATGTGCCAGGCGTGACATCCTCATCAGCACGGTTCAGTGGCCAGCGCTGGTAATTGATCTCCCTCTGGCCCAGTGTGGAGACCATCTCCCGTGGTCTTCTCCCACCTTCAGCCTCTTGGTCTCCAAGTCTGGCTGAAGGTGGTCCTGACGCCTCTGGTAGCCTCCATCCCCAGCCACAGGCACAGGTCCATGACCAATGAGCAAAAGGTGTCTTTCCAAACCTGGCTGACCCATGCAGGACCTCACTCTCTGCCTTTGTGTATGGCCAACACTATCTCAGCTGTGACCTCACAGACCTGGGCTTCTGGCCTTGACCATGACCCTCCTGGCTTCATCGCCACTGACCTCTCAGAGCTCATCTCCTTCTCATGTGCCATGTTGCAGCCACCCTGTCCTCCTCCTTCAACACCCTAAGCTCATTCCTACCCCAGGACCTTTTCACTGGCTGTTGCCTTTGACCACATGCCTTTCCTTCTCACCATTCAGTTCACATGTTACCTCCTCTAAGTGGCCTTCCCTCAGTGCCCCCCTTCCTAAAGGAGCACCGCCATCCAGTCATCCTGGATCACATCCCCCTATTTCTTCTGACCACTTATCAACATGAATTACCATCTTAGGTATTTCTTTTCCTATTTATTATCTGGCTCACCCTCCCACAAAAGAAGCCCTTGATAAGCTTGCTCACCTCTTCCCTACCCAGTGCCTAGCATAGGGCCTGACACAGAGTAGGCACGTAATAAATGTGTAATGGTGGAGTATCACTGCTCCCTATTGCTGATCTACCTCATGACTGCCTAACCCAGCTCTGGGTGTGTCTTTTCCTTGCACACACACACACACACACACACACACACACACACACACACACACAACAAAGGGCACTGCCTGCCTTGCATTGAGGCCCCAATGCCTTCCAGGAAGCCATCCCTGAATTCAAGTCTCCCCTCTCGGACTGGGCCCTGCCCCCCAGGACCTGCCCCTCCCACCCCAGAGAACAGCTGAAATCCAGAGCTGTTGGTGCACCTATCTGCTCTTTCTGCCTCAGGGCCCAGGTAGAAGGCAGGATGGCAGCTCTGGGGTGAGCAGGCAGAGGCAGCTGCAGCATCCCCAGCTGAGCAGTTAAGACCTGCTCAGTGCCTCCCTGCCCGCCTCTCGGCCCCGTGTGGGCCTCTGGGCAAGTGTCCCCTGGTGGCACCTCTCTCCCCATTCATCCCCATTAGCTGCTGTCCACATTGGGCCAGAGGGAGATCAATTACCAGCGCTGGCCACTGAACCGTGCTGATGAGGATGTACGCTCGCCCCACTGCTGGTAGGGACTGCAGGGAGAGGCAGGAGAAGCAGGAGGTGGGGAGGGGCGATGGGGGGGTTCTCCTGCTCTCAGGGGAACTGCTCTAAAGGCATGGGGCACCTGCCCCCACCCCCCAGGGACTGTGGAAGAGGCCTCCCTGGGGCCGGAGACGGAGACACCCCAGGAACCATGGCTCTCAAGCTGTGCGTGTGGCCCGAGGAAAGAGCCTGGCTGGGGGCTCAGGGTTCAGGGGAGCAGGCTGACACTGTTGAGAAGGGCTTTCCCAGGCCCGGTCAGTCCTGGAGCCCTGTGCCTCTCATCCCTCTGCGCCACAGCTCAGGTCCACTCCACCAAGAATGCCCTCCCTGCATCCAGCCCACGCCGGGAACCAGCTCAAATATCTCGTCTGCCACACTCCCGGACCACCTTCACCCTTTGGGCCTCTCTCTGTGTGCTTCTCTGTGATTCTGACTGTACCAGAGCATGTGGAAAAGATGCTCAAACTCACTCATAATAAAAGCAATGCAAATGAAAATGTTCAGAAAAAACGATTTCCTTCTATCAGGTTCTATCAGGTCGGCAAAAGGTGGATAAAACTAGGGCTGGTTCTCCTGCTGGGAGGGGGTGGGGGAGATACCGCCTTACATTATTCCTGGAAATGTAAATCGGCGTGACCTCTGCAGAGGGCAATTTGGCAACATCTAGGTAAATTTAAAATGCACGTGCCCTCTAACCCAGCAATTCTCTTCCAAGAATTTCTCTTAGGGAGATATGAGTCCAAATATGTAAGTATAAAAGTGCTGACTGTGGTGGTGGGGGGGGGGGTTGTCAGAGCCAAAACCTGAAAGCATCCTACATGTCCATAAGGAGAGGCTGGGCGAATAAATCACATCACATCCACTCAACGGGCATCACCCAGCTGCCTCATCTGTGGAGGGGGATCAGCCTAGCACCCACTCCAGTTATTCTAGGCAGAGGCGAGTTAACATAAAGTACTTAGAGCAGTGCCCAGCCCATACCATGTAATAAATTCATGATATTATTGGTTTGGGCAAACATAAGAGAGTATGCATAAAGGTCTCCAGTTATGCAGGTATGTAAATTTTGCTCTGATTCCCTGTGTTTTGTTTGTTTTTGAGGAGTTATGCTTTTTTCTTCTTCTAGTTTTTAATTTAGGATTACAGTTTAATTGTAGCAAAAAGGGTACATATCAGAACCGGCCAAAGGAAGGCAGGCATAGGGCGAGGTCTTAGAGGGTCTAAATGTGCAGCTTTGGTTGTCCTCTCCCATTGTAATCAGAACTGTGCTGACGCCAGAGCCAAGCCTGGGCGTCTCCCCACGAGAAAGAATTCAAGGGTGAGGAAGCAAGTAGCAGTAAACAGTGAAGTTTATTGAAAGGTTAGTACACACTAGAGAAATTAGCGCAGACATGCTCAGAGAGAGGCATGTTCTGAGTGGTATGGGTTGAGCTTGTTTTATAGGGAGGTTTTACTAGCAGTGATTTTCCATTTCGACCTTTGAATGCCAAGTGTCATCTTTGTTTCTCTCTTTGTCTCAGGAAGAGATAACTATCGGGTGCTCCTGGAGCTCTGTCAGGTACTAAAAGTTTGTTTGGGGCCCCTGGTTTAAAAATCTTCATGACCCCAGGCTTTCTGTTATTAACTAAGAATCCCTTTTGGGCCCATGATTTTAAAAGATTTATGGTTTGGGGGAGTTTCTAGGCTTTAGGGGAAATATTTGTTCTAAAGTTTTTGCAGTTGTGCATTAACTCCTTCTGAGCTGGATGAGAAGCCAGAGACCACCGTCTCAATGCCCTATTCGATCCTGCCTCACCAGGAAGTCAGACGAGCCACCCTCCTGCCTCATCAAGGTGTGACAGTGTTGCCCTGTCACAGGGATCCTCACCCATGCTGTCCTGAGTTTTTATTGAAGTTTCAAAGCTTGACTGAGTGACTCTGGGACCACGTGATTGGACGCAATTTCCAACTCCCTCCACTCTGCAGAGGTTGGGCCGACAGCACTGGAGCTCAGAGCCCCAACCCTCTAATCCTGTGATTGGTCTTTTGGGGCATGGCCAGCCTCGTCCTAAAAGTATCCCGGGCCTGGCCCCAACCTAGAGTCATCTCAGTAGCATAAATGGGGGGGGTACCGTGAATGAGAAAGACATTCTTATCACTTGGGAAATCTTTTTTTTTTTAATCTTTTGTATTTTAATGCAATTTTATTGATTATATATTATATATTCACATGCCATGTAGTCATCCAAAGGATGCAATCCGTGGTTCACAGTATCATCATACAGCTGTGGATTCATCATCACAATTGACTTTTTTGTGTGTGTGAAAAATATATACACAAAAGCAATAGATTTCAAAGCACACTGCCACAAATGGTTGTGGGACAGATTTCAGAGTATGGGATGGGTTACAATTCCATAATTTTAGGTTTTTACTACTAGCTTCTCCAAGACATTGGAGACTAAAAGAAACATGAATATAATGATTCAGCAATCGTACTCATTTGTTAAACTCTACCTTCCCTGTATAACTCTTCCTTCTCCTTTGATCTTTCTCCAACTCTTTTGGGTTTTTGAGCTATGCCCATTCTAACTTTTTCACATTGGAATGGGCTGTGGATAATATTGGGATAGGGAGATGGAACTAGCTGATGTTCTGGAGAGGCTGGTCCCTCTGGGTTTCAGGACTTCTCTGGCCTAGGAACCCATCTGGAGGTTGTAGGTTTCTGGAAAGTAATCACAGTGCATGGAACCTTTGTAGAATCAACGAGGAAATCTTTCTAATGCATAATCCAACTCAGTAAAGACAAAGATGGAACCGACAACAGGAAAGGGAAGGAGACCAGAGTGCGAGGGGGATTTGTACCTATCCTTCCATGCACTTTGCTGTTTTTAACCACAAAACAGATAAATCCTTTTATGGCGAGTCCCCTGTCAGTGTGTCCTATCAGACGGTGAGCCGCCTAAGGACAGGAGTGGTGGTGAAACGGCTATACCCAAAGGCAAATGTGGGCTGACGGGCGAGCTGCCTTAATTCCATGTGGTCGCTGTGCCTGGACCCTCTTCTTCCCAGGCCTGACTCCCATGAGACTCCCACAGACTCGGGGGTTGAGGGCTGCTGGAATAGCCCGGGGAGGGACAGGCCTCAAGGGAACCAGATCTTCCGGGCGGGAGGCAGACCTGGCAAGCTCATTTGCAGGGACGATCATTCCCGGAACCAAGACTTGGTGTCCAGCCTCCAGTCAAGGGCTGGACGCTTGGGCCACACCGGGGTCCCTTTGTGTGCAGGGAGCCCACCTCTCCACCTCTCTGCTTAACTATGCTGGGGATCAGGAAGCCACTACCTTGACAATGGTGTGGGCAGTGCCAAGAGTTAATTATGTGGCTCTCACACCTCTGATGGCCTGAGTCCCAGGTGCCCAGTTCTGCAGCATCAACACCCAGGCCAAGGAACAGAAATGAGGCCTCGAGGCCTGGGAAGGAACCTGCTGGGGTCACCCCCACCATCCCTCCTGACTGGGGGCCACCCTCCCCTGTATTCCCTGCTTCCCCTACCCAGTGAAGCAGTGCAGGTTTGGCTATGGCTGTAACCAGAGCCTTGGAGTGGAAAGAACCCCAGAGCGGAAGCAGCCTCATCAACCACCATGGGACAGAGCAGCACACGGCTCAGCCCTGCTGTGAAATGTCCATGCAGTCACGCGAAATGACCCAACTTTATATGCACAGACATGGCTAGGTCTTCAAAACACATTTTGGGGGAGCAAGCTGCAGCATGATGGAACCAGCATCCTGCCATTTAAACACAGGCAAAAAACGATACCAAATATTTTCTGCCAGTAAATAAAGAGTACAATTTATTTTTCCTTTTGATGCGAAAGACCCAGAAGAATATATATGTAACGGCTGTGGCGATCCCTGGGGAGGGGAGGACAGAGGGGAACAGAATGGGGCAATAAAGGGACCTTGGTTTTACACATCATGTCTTAATTGCTTTATGTACACTAGGGTCCTATGTTACCTGTGCTATAAAAAATGATTTAAAATTCAAATTAAAAAGTCTTTGCTCCATCTCATTTTCTTGACAAGGTCCACCACGACCTCCCTATTTTTTAAAATATTTTTTATTGATATATATTATATATTCACATATCATATAATCATCCAAAGTGACATATCAGTGGTTCACAATATCACTTCATAGCTGTGCATTTATCAACAATCGACTTCGTGTGTGTGTGTGTGAAAAATAACATATATACCAAAATGCAATAACTTCCAAAGCACATCACAATAATTAGTTGTAGAACAGATTTCAGAGTTTGGTATGGGGTTACAATTGCACAATTTTAGGTTTTTACTTCTAGCTGCTCTAAGATCCTGGAGATGAAAGGAAATGTCACTATAATGATTCAGCAATCACACTCATTTGTTAAATTCTACCTTCTCTGATTAACTCCACCATCACCTTTGATCTTTCTCACACACTTGAGGGGTATTTGGGCTCTGCCCATTCTAACTTTTTCATGTTGGAAGGGGCAGTCAATAATATGCGATAGGGGGCTGGAACTAGTTGATGTTCTAGAGAGGCTGGTGAACTCCCTATTTTTTAAAACAGTTTCTCATTGTGAAAAATGACACATATACCAAAAAAAAAAAAAAAAAAAAACAAATAGTCAAAGTACATTTTAATAAGTAGTAACAGAGCAGATTTCAAAATTAGGTATGGGTTAGCATTCCACATTTTCGGGCGTTTCCTCCAAAAAAGAAATATCATTATAGTGATTCAGTAGTCATATTTGTTTGCTAAATCTTATCTTCTCTGTTATAACTCCTCCTCCTTCTTTGATCCTTCTCCCAGTCTTTAGGGGTCTTTGGGCTACGCCCATTCTAAATTTTCATGTTGGAAAGGGGTGTCAACAATATAGGATAGGGGGATGGAACTTGTTGACGTTTTAGAGAAGCTGGTTCCTTTGGGTTTTCAGGACCTGTCTGGCCTAGGAACCCCCTGGAAGTTATAGGTTTCTTGAAAGTAAACTTAGTACATGAAACTTTTGTAGAGTCTCAGTTAGAGCCTTAGGTGTTCTTTAGGGTTAACAGTAATGATGTTTGTTGGGCTATGGCAAACCATGGCAATTAGCAATATCTAGCTGAAGCTTATACAAGAGTAGCCTCCAGAATAGCCTCTTGGCTCCATTTGAACTCTCTTAGCCAGTGATACCTTATTTTGCTACATTTCTCTCCCCCCTTTCAGTCCAGAAGGCACTGTGGACCCCTCAGTGCCAGGGCCAGGCTCCACCCGGGAGACGTGTCCCGGGTGCCTTATCCTACATGGAGGGGGGGGTCATAATTTCCTTGCAGAGTAGGGCTCAGAGAGAGCGGCCACATCTGAGCACCGAACGAGGTTTCCTGGAAGCAACTCTTCCGCCTCATTGTAGGTAGTCTTAGCTTCTCCACTACAGAAATAAGTTTCATAAGGGTAAGCTTCAAAATCAAGGGTTTGGCCTATTTTCTTGGGGGTCCCTAATGTTTGAGAAGGTACCAGGGGTTCCCCAGATGGGAAAAGTTAATATTTCCATATTTTTATCTCCAGTCCCTCAAGGGACTCTACCAATACTCTTTTAATTATCAAGCCGCCATAGTCTGGGATATCTCCGGGTATTACATTAAGCTACAGGATTACAAGGCGCCATTCCAGTTCTGGGCTCCCCGTATTTGGGTTACTCAAATGAGCTATCCAGACAGGTTGATTTAGACTGTGTGTTACAGAAAATTTAGGTTCTAGACACAAAAATCCTCTCTGCCTTTGGTCTCAGACAGTAGTGGAGCTCTAAAGTATACACACTAACATCTTTTGCCCTGTAGTCTGATTTACCGTAGTCCCACCCAAACCACTTACCTCCCTATTTTAACACCCAGGGTGCTGCTCCAGCACCCTCACTTCCAATGCCCGTTACTTGCTCGCTTTTTCCCCATAGCACTTTCCTCTTCCTAACAGGTGATTTGCTCCCCCATGATGCTAACTGTGCATTGTCGGTGTCCTTCCATTAGACCAGGGTTTCACCATCTATAGCTCACAAGTCAAATCCAGCCCACTGCCTGTTTTTATAGGGCCCAAGAGCTAAGAATGGCTTTATTTTATTATTTTGTGGATCAATCTCTTTTTTAATTTAGTTTTACGGTTTTATATTTTTTAATAGTGGGAAAAATCAAAATAAAGATAATATTTTGTGACACATGAAAATGATATGAAATACGGATTTTAGTGTCCATAAAGTTTTCCCGGGGCACCATCGTACCCATTTGTTGACATAAGGTCTAAGGTCTACTTTCTCGTGGCAATAATAGCAAAGCGGAAATTCTGCAACAGAGAAATTATGACCAGCAAAGCCTAAAATAGCTGTTACCTGGCCCTTTGCAGAAAGTGCTGGGCATTGAGCTCCACGGGGGCAAGTCTTTGTCTTTTTCCCTTAAGCACCCCAAGTGTCTACCCAGTGCTCTGCAGATGCTCAGTAAATTCTATACAGCAAGTGAATGGAGGGGGATGAGGAGATGCGTGGCCTCAGGAGCCCCTGCTCTTTCTGGGGACAGGGAGGTGGTTCAGGTCTCTGGGAGCCTTAGAGAGAGAATGTGGGGGTGGGGGGGGGGCAGGCAGCGCTGCTTGCTCCAAGTCCATCCAAAAGATGAGGCAGAGGATGGCAAGGCCTGGATTTGGCACCAACAAGGTGGGACTCCAAGTCTCTGGAATGTCTCGTGGCCCTGCTCAGTCACAGGGGCCTGGCGAGCCCCATATCCCCTGCCCCTCTTTCCTTGCCAGCACGGGTCAGCTGCAGGGCGTGGGCAGCACTTTGCTTCCTCCTAGTGGTCACAGGGAGTAGCTTCCTCCAAGAGACGTCGCTACCTTCAACTCCCAGGCCGTCTTTCGGCAAGCAATCTCCAGCGGGCCTTCCCTGTCATCTGACCACACTGCCCAAGAGATCCAGGTGCCCACCAGTTGGGGCCCTCTGGGTCCATGCTTTTCGCCCCTTCCTCTTTGCCTACTTCGTCTGGAAACCCTTCCAGACTCAGAGTCCTGGAAATGGCATCTAGAAGGTCCCTTTGAAGACACCTGGCCTGCTCCTGCCCCAGGGCCTTTGCACTTCCTGTTCTCCCTGCCAGGGAAAGCTCTTCCTCCAAATATCCACATGGCTCACTCTACTTCCTCAGGTCCAAGGCCACCTTCTCGGGAAGGCCTTCCCTGAGCATAATGTATAAAATAGCAAACCACATTCCTCTCACCTGTAGTTTCTATTTCTCTAACCTGCTTTACTTTTCCACATAGCCTTCCTCTGTACCTGCTACACTGTTTATCTATGACTTGTCTCCCTCTACTCGAGGACAGGGTCTGTGAGACAGGGACTCTGTTTTGCTCACAGAGCTGGCAGGCAGCTGTTGCTCAAAAATGCTTATTGAATGACTGAATGGAAGATTTAGGGTGATGTGTACAGGTGTGTGTCTGAGTCTATGAGTGCCAGGTCCCTCTTAGAAGGCCCACAGCTGCTGCAGTTTCCCCATAAAGAAGGGGGCCCTCTCTCTCTAGAGTAGCCTGTGCTCACAGGATGTCCTCCCAAATGCTGATGAGGAGCTGCTAGTTAGACAAGACAGGCCCAAGGTTCCTGGGGAATGCACAGGCTGTCTGATAATACCCACCCCCATCACTGCCAGCACATACCCCATCTTTTCTTTTTTCTTGTATTCATTTCTTTTTTATTTTTTTAATTGTATTCTATAACATCTGTACCGAACAAAGAAATAAAAAAGCCATAGTTTTCAAAGCACTCTTCAACAAGTAGCTACAGGACAGATCCCAGAGTCTGTCATGGGCTACCATACCATCCTCTCATTTTTCCTTCTAACCTGCTCCAGAATATAGGAGGCTAAAGGGCTTAAATATTTTTTATCATCACAATCGACTTTTTTTCCTTCCTTTTTTTGTGAAAAATAATATACATACAAAAAAGCTATAACTTTCGAAGCACAGCACCACAGTGAGTTGTAGAACATATTTCAGAGTTTGACATGGGTTACAATTTCACAATTTTAGGTTTTTACTTCTAGCCGCTCTAAAATACTGGAGACTAAAAGAGATATCAATTTAATGATTCAGCATTCATATTCATTTGTTAAATCCTATCTTCTCTGTATAACTCCACCATCACCCTTGATCTTTCCATCCCTCTCTTTAGGAGTATGTTCTAGGTTGCTAGCTGCCGGAATGTAATATACCAGAAACAGAATGGTTTTTTAAATGGGGAATTTAATAACTTGCTAGTTTACAGTTCTAAGACCGAGAAAATATCCCAATTAAAACAAATCTATAGATATGTCCAATCAAAGGCATCCAGGGAAAGATACCTTGGTTCAAGAAGGCTGATGAAGTTCACAGTTTTCTCTCTCAAGTGGAAGGGCACATGGTGAACACAGAGTTTCTTTCTCATCTGGAAAGCACATGGTGAACATGGTCAGCATTCCTCTCTCATCCGGAAGGGCACATGGCAAACACAGTGTCATCTGCTAGCTTCTTCTCCTGGCTCCCTGTTTCATGAAGCTCCCTGGGAGGCGTTTTCCTTCTTCATCTTCAAAGGGCGCTGGCTGGTGGACTGCCTCTCGTGGCTATGTCATTCCGCTCTGCTCTCTTTGAATCTCTTTCATTCTCCAAAATGTTTCCTCTTTTATAGGACTCCAGAAACTTACCAAAACCCACCCAAATGGGTGGAGACACATCATCACGTAATCCAGCTTAACAACCCCTGTTGATTAAATCACACCTCCAGGGAGATGATTTAATTACAGATTCAAGCATAGAGTATCGAATAGGGATTATCTGCCTTTATGAAATGGGATTTAGATTAAAACATGGCTTTGCTAGGGGACATACATGCTTTTAAACCAGCACAAGGTGTTTGGGCTATGGCGATACTAAATTTTTGATATTGGAAGTGTCTGTCACTAGTATGGGGTGGAGAGATGGAACTATCTGGTGTTCTGGAGAGTCTGGGCCCTCCGGGTTTCAGGGTTTATCTGGACCAGGGATCCATATGGAGGACGCAGGTTTCTGGAAAGTTACTCTGTGCATAGAGCCCTGTGCTGGTTTGAAAGGAAGTATGCCCCCTGGAAAAGCCATGTTTTAATCAAAATATCATTTCGTAAAGGTAGAATAATCTCTATTCAATACTGTGTGTTTCAAACTGCATGTTTGAAACTATGATCATCTTCCTGGATGATGTGATTTAGTCAAGAGTGGTTGTTAAACTGGATTAGGGGATGACATGTCTCCACTCATATGGGTGGGTCTTGGTTGGTTTATTGGAGTCCTATAAAAGAGGAAATATTTTGGAGAATGAGAGATTCAGAGCGAGCAGAGAGTGCTGCAGCACCACGAAGCAGAGAGTCCACCAGCCAGCGACCTTTGGAAATGAAGAAGGAAAATGCCTCCCGGGGAGCTTCATGAAACAGGAAGCCAGGAGAGAAAGCTAGCAGATGATGCCGTGTTCGTCCTGTGCCTTCTCACTTGAGAGAGAAACCCTGAACTTCATCGGCCTTCCTGAACCAAGGTATCTTTCCCTGGATGCCTTTGATTGGACATTTCTATAGATTTGTTTTAACTGGGACATTTTCTCGGCCTTAGAACGGTAAACTAGCAACTTATTAAATTCCTCTTTTTAAAAGCCGTTCTGTTTCTAGTATATTGCATTCCAGCAGCTAGCAAACTAGAACAAGCCCTTATAGAATCTTATATATTGCCCTAGGTGTACTTTAGACTTCGCTGGAATGGTCCTGGTTGGGGGTTGACAGGTTATGGTTAGTAGCAAGGTCTAACTGAATCCTGCATGATAGCAATTTCCCGAATAGCCTCTCGACTCTATTTGAACTCTCTCTGCCACTGACATTTTATTAATTACACTTCTTTTCCCCCTTTTGGTCAGGATGGAATTGTCGATCCCACAGTGTCAGGTCTGGATTCATCCCTGGGAGTCATCTCCCATGTCACCAGGGAGACTTTCACCCCTGGACATCATATCCAATGTAAGAGGGAGGGCAACGATTTCACTTGCAGAGTTGGGCTTAGAGAGACTGAGGCCACATCTGAGCAACAACAGAGATCCTCCAGAAGTAACTCTTAGGCATGCCTATAGGTAGTCTAAGCTTCTCTGCTACCTACATAAGCTTCACAAGAGTAAGCGTCCTGATCGAGGGCATGGCCTATTGATTTGGTTGTCCCTAAAGTTTGACACAGTATCAGGGATTCCCTGATGGTAATTCCATATTTTTCTCCCATCCCTCAGGGGATTTTGCTAATACTTTTTGATTATCTGGTTAATATACTCTAGGATGTATCCAGGAATTACAATAATCTATACAGGATTAAAGGACCTCTTTCTTATTCTGTGCTCCCTGTGTTTCAATTGTTCAAATGAGCTATACAGATAGGCTGAATTAGATTATGCACAACAGAAAATTTCAGTTCCAGACTAAATAAACCTTTCTTCCATTGGTCTCAAAGAATATATGTGGTTCTAAAATACAGACACTGTCTTCCTCACCCCATGTTCTGAATTACTTTAGCCCCAACCTGTTTGGCTTCCTTCTTATCTCTAAATATCAAGTTATATATATAAAACAGCCTCTTAAAATTCAGAAATAATAATCACCACTCCAGACTTAATGTGTCTGCTCTAAAAGCTTACAATCTAGGCCCCCGTTTTCTTCTAAGCATTTTCTAAAGGTGACCATACCGTTCTTGTTCTTTTGTTTCTTGCTTATTCTGTCTCACCAAATGTCCCACATGTTCATTCACATCGTTGCATGTCTCATGACTTTGCTTCTTTCTGTAGCAGCACAACCTTCATTCATAAGTACACACCATCGTTCACCAATCTACTTCTCCGTCAGTGCATCCTTCAACCACCTGCATTCATCGGGCATCATGTAGAGGGTCCAGAGTCCACAGTCCATCAACATTCTCAATTTTAGATAATTCCATTGTTCCCAAGAGAAAGAAAACCAATAAACACACCCTCACCAAACAGGAAATCTAAACCTCCTCTTAACTCTTGTCCCTCCCCCCGTTATTTACCTCTGCTGTTGCTGTGGTCGTGCTGATGGTTTCCTTTTGAACATAGCTCATGGCCTGCAATAGCAGTTTTCCCCCTGTACCCTGGACTTAAACACTCTTTATACAAGAATCATAACTTTGAAGTAATTCTTGCAAGAACTAATTCATATTTCTAGTGTTAATCAGTGGGACACATAGGTCTATACAACCCCTTTCAATCTTGTTCATCTTCAATATGGTAATATTACTTACAGACCCACTAGAGAACCACCTTCACTCCTGTCTATTTCCTTATATTGGAGTTCAACCTCATTAGCTAACAGTTCACCCATTTCTAGCTTCTATGTATCTCTAAATCCCCCATATTCTTTATCATAAGCCTCTGTTTATACCTTTATGACGGCCATAAAAGAATCATACAGTATCTATCCTTTTGTGTCTGGCTAACTTCACTCAGCACTATGTCCTCAAGACTCATCCACCTTGTCATGTGCTTCAGGACGTCATTTTGTCTTACTGCTGCATAATATTCCATCGTATGTATATACCATATTTTGTTGATCCACTTGTCTGTTGATGGGCATTTGGTTTGTTTCCATCTTTTGGTGACTGTGAATAATGATGCTATGAACATCAGTGTGCAAATGTCTGTCTGTGTCATTGCTTTCAGCTCTCCTGGGTATATACCAAGTAGTGCTATTGCTGGGTCATAGGGCAACTTGATACTTAGTTTCCTAAGGAACTGCCGAACAGTCTTCCATAGTGGCTGCACCATTGTACATTTCCATCAGCAGTGCAGAAGTGTCCCAGTTTCTCCACATTCTCTCCAACATTTATAGTTTCCTGTTTGTTTAATACCAGCTATTCTTATAGGTGTAAGGTGGTATCTCACTGTAATCTTGATCTGCGTTTCCCTTATAGCCAATGAAAATGAGCATCTCTTCATGTGTTTTTGAGCCATCTGTATTTGCTCTTCAGAAAAATGTGCATTCATATCTTCAGCCCATTTTATAATTGGATTGTTCTTCTGTTGTTGAGTTGTGTGATTTCTTTGTATATATAAGAAATCAAACCTTTGTCTGATACGTGATTTCCAAACATTTTCTCCCATTGAGTTGGCTGCCTCTTCACCTTTTTGACAAAGTATTTTGAAGTGCAGAAGCATTTGATTTTGAAGAGTTCCCATTTATCTATTTTTCCTTTTGTTGCTTGTGCTTTGGGTGTAAAGCTTAGGAAGCTACCTCCTATTACTACGTCTTGAAGACGTTTCCCTGCATTCTCTTCTAGAAGCCTTATGGTGCTAGTTCTTATAGTTAGGTGTTTGATCCACTTTGAATTAATTTTTGTGTAGGGTGTAAGATAGGGGTCCTCTTTCATTCTTTTGACTATTGATATCCAGTTCTTCCATGCCCAATTATTAAAAGACTATTTTGTCCCAGTTCAAAGGATTTGGGGGCCTTGTCAAAAATCAGTTGACCATAGATTTAATGGTCTATTTCTGCAATCTCAATTCGATTCCATTGGTCAATGCTTCTATCTTTGTGCCAGTATCATGCTGTTTCCACCACTGTGGCTTTATAATAGGTTTTAAAGTCAGGGAGTGTTAATCCTCCCACTTCGTTCTTCTTTTTTAGGATGCTTTTAGCTATTCGGGGTCTCTTTCCCTTCCAGACGAATTTGGTAGTTAGCTTTTCCAAATCTTCAAAGGAGGTTGTTGGAATTTTGATTGGTACTGTGTTGAATTTGTAGATCAATTTGGGGAGAATTGACATCTTAACTATATTTAGCCTTCCTATTCATGAGCAGGGAATGTCTTCCCATCTACTTAGATCTGCTTTGATTTCTTTTAGCAATGTTATGTAGTTTTTTGTGTACAAGTTCTTTACATCCCTAGTCAAGTTCATTCCTAAGTACATACCCCATCTTGACAGAGGGTGGGAGGGTGACCTTGGGCTCCATAGCCCAGGGATCTGCCATACCCTACAGGGATGGATAGGTGACCTTACCAACTTGCTTCTGCTTCTTGCACACCTGGAGAGGCTGTCCCTCTGGGAAAGGTCCCCTTGGTACAAGGAAAGAAATGCTATAAGTTCTACTTTGTCTCTAGCCAGCCTGAAACCCCACCTAGCAGCAATCATCATACGCTTGTCACCACACACACATACACACTGTACCATCAGCAGCTGTTCCTGATCTGCCTCTGCCTAGAGACTGCATGTGCCTCACAACTGCAAGGGAGATCTGAGCTGCCCAGTGACCTCAGCCTCTGGCCAGGGCCTACCTAAATGAATGATAGTGAATGGGGATGAGTGGGTGGTTGAATGCATGTGGGTGTATAGGTGGATGAAAGGATGGGTGAGTGGGTGGGTGGTGGATAGGTAGACGGATGGATGGGAGAATGCGGGGGTAGATGGATGGGTGGGTGAGTGGATGGATGGGTGGGTGAATGGGTAGGTAAGTGGATAGATGAGAGGTTGAATGGATGGATGGGTGGGAGAGTGGATAGGAAGGTGGGTGAATGGGTGGGTGGATGGGTGGATGCATGGGGTGAATGGATAGTTGGGTGGGTGAGTGGGTGGGTAGACTGATGAATGAATGGATGAATGAGTGGGTAAATGGATGGGTGGATGAGTTGGTGGTAGGTGAGTAGGTAGATGGATGCATAGATCAATGGGTGGATGGATAGATGGTAGGTAGGTAGATGGGTGGCTGGTGGTGTATGAATGTGTGAGTGGTAGGATGAATGAGTGGATGAGTGGATAGATGAGTGGGTGGTAGATGAATGGGTAGGTAGGTGAGTGGGTGGATGGATGAGTGGGTGGGTGCTAAAGTGGATGCCTGTAGAACTGAGCTTTGGAGAACTTGGGTCTTGGGCTGGGGTCCCAATACTCCTACTGAGTTACTCCCCTCCCTTCTCATCAATCTTGTTCCCAAAGGTTTCAACCACTTCTATGTCCATGCCCTCTGGCCCTTACCCACTCTCACTTTTTCACCCATGCCAACCCCAACTCGTAGAGCTTACCCTAGCTTCAGGGACTCTACAGCAGCCAGTACTGATGCCTGGGACACTGCTCCCCTGGAGCTTCCCAGAGCTGGTTCCCCCTCCCCTCCCACCTCACCAAGGAAGCCCTTCTCCCAGATATCCCAGCTATCACTCCCTAGCCGTCACTCTCATTTTCTTTCTAGAACATATTATTAACAAGAATGCTTATTTAGAGGTGAGCCAAGATGGCAGCTTAGCGAGGTGTGGGATTTAGTTCGTCCTCCAGAGCAGCTAGTAAATAGCCAGGAACAGAACAGAACAACTGCTGGGGCCACGTCAGTGACTGGACACACAGCATACCCCAGTCTGGACAAGCTGGACCGGCTCTGAGCCCACCCAGAACCGTGAGTCCCCGAAGCCATGGAGGCTGGCTCCCTTCCCCCACAGGCTGCTTCCCAGAGGGGAAAGGAAAGGAACTTTACTAGCAGCAGGGGCTGAGCCCAACCAAGCATCAATTGTGATTTAATTAACAAATTCTGACTACTAAAAACAGGCCCCCAGCTCAGCTGGACCTCGAGTAAAAGCTGAGGTTCCTTGTTTTTGCCCCAGTGCAGAGGGGGCAGGGCTGATAGAAAAAGGGGGGAAAAAACAGATGCTTTTTTGATCAGACAGCAGAAAATACTTGAAAGGGCCTGGGCCCTGAAGGAAAGGAAGGGGCACATAGGACCCGGAGATACACAGAGCAACATACCAAGTTAAGCTCTTGATTGGCAGACCCCAGGACAGAGGTCCTGCTCTGAAAAGGATTCTTTTTTATTTCTTTTTTGTTTCCAAGGCTTGATTACTCTTTGGATACAGCTGCAGGGCATCTCAGGCTCCAACTGCCCCAGGCATAGGCAGAGTTCAGCTTGTTTGAGAGTTTGGAGGCTGTGCCTTCCCCAGGAGAGGGGTGGGCCCAAGTCAGGTGGAACCCCTCCCTCAAGGAATTCGGACCCCAGGGTCTGGAAAACAGAAGGAGTAAAGCCAGCCTACAACCTCTCCTCTGTCTGAGCTTACACCCCCAGCAGGGAGAGTAAGCAGAAGTTAAAAGTATCACCTTATACTGGTGCAACAGGCAGACAGAAAATGCGCCACATACCAGGTAGGATAGGAAAAGCACAGAGTCTAGAGGCTTCACAGAAAAGTCTTCGAACCTGCTGGGTCTCACCCTCGGGGAAAACTGATGCAGGTGACTCTTCTCCTGAGAGGAGGCTGGTTTGGTCTGGGAAAATCTGACTGGGGTCTATAATACTTAAGCAGACCCTCCTTAGGGAAGAAAAAAAAAAAAAGGCACCATACAGGCAGGGCAAGAAACAAGAAAAGAAGAACTGAAAAATTATGAGCTGTTAAACAAACCTAAGCTGGAGGTCTAGAATAAACTGAACTGAACGTCAAAGAAAAGATAGATAACAAAGTCATCCAGCAAGAAAATCCTAGGTAAAAAATAGTGAAAACAATCTCCAGAATAAACTAATTAAGGAAATTAAATGTCTAGAGGCCAGCAAAATATAACTAATCATACTAGGAAAATTGAAGATATGGCCCAGCCAAAGGAATAAACCAACAATTCAAATGATATACAGGAGTTCAAACAATTAATTCAGAATGTTTGAACAGACATGGAAAACCTCATAAAAAATCAAATTAATGAATTGAGGGGGATATAAAGAAGGCAAGGAATGAACAAAAAGAAGAAATCGAAAGTTTGGAATGAAAGGCACAGTAGAAGAGATGAAAAAAACAATGGAAACCTACAATGGTAGGTTTCAAGAGGCAGAAGATAGGATGAGTGAACTGGAGGATGGGACGGCTGAAATCTGACAAGCAAAAGAAAATATAGAGAAAAGAATGGAAAAATATGAGCAGGGACTCAGGGAATTGAATGACAACATGAAGCACAAGAATATGTGTTGTGGGTGTCCCAGAAGGGAAAAGGAGGAGAAAACTAATGGAGGAAATTATCACTAAAAATTTTCCAACTCTTATGAAAGACTTAAAATTACAGATCCAAGAAATTCAGCATACCCCAAACAGAATAGATTCAAATAGATGTCCTCGAAAACACTTACTAGTCAGAATATCAGACGTCAAAGAGAAAGAGAATCTTGAAAGCAGCAAGAGAAAAGCAATCATCACATTCAAGGGAAGCCCAATAAGACTATGTGTAGATTTCTCAGCGGAAACCACAGGGGCGAGAAGACAGTGGGATGATACATATAAGTTATTAAAAGAGAAAAACTGCCAACCAAGAATTCTATATCCAGCAAAACTGTCCTTCAAAAATAAGGGGGCATTCAAAAATCTGTAGGATTTTTGTTTCTATACATTAGTAATGAACAATCTGAGGGGGAAATCAAGAAAAAACTTCCATTTATAATTGCAATCAAAAGAATGAAATACTTAGGAATAAATTCAACTAAAGAGATAAAAGACCCATACAAAGAAAATTACAAGAAATTGTTAAAATAAATCACAGAAGACCTAAATAAATGGAAGGGTATACTGTGTTCATGGATTGGAAGACTAAACATAGTTAAGATGTCAATTTTACCTAAATTGACTTATAGATTCAATGCAATACCAATTAAAATCCCAAAAATGTACTTCACAGAAATAGAAAAACCAATAACCAAATTTATATGGAAGGGGAGGGTGCCCCAAATAGCTAAAAATATCCTGAAAAAGAAAAATGAAGTTGGAGGTCTCACGCTACCTGACGTGAAGGTGTATTATGAAGCTACAGTGGTCAAAACAGCATGGTACTGGCATAAAGATAGATATACTGACCAATGAAATTGAATTGAGTGTTCAGATATAGTCCTTCTCATTTATGAACAATTGATCTTTGATAAGGCAGTCAAGCCAACTCACCTGGGACAGAACAGTCTCTTCAATAAATGGTGCGTAGAGAACTGGATATCCATATGCAAAAGAATGAAAAAGGATCCATATCTCATACCCTATACAAAAAATAACTCAAAATGGATCAAAAACCTAAACATTAGATCTAAGACCATAAAACTGTTAGGAGAAAATGTAGGGAAATATCTTATAAATTTTATAATAGGAGTCTGTTTCTTAGACCTTACACCCAAAGCACGAGCATTGAAGGAACAAATAAATGGAAACTCCTCAAAATTAAACACTTCAGTGCATCAAAGAACTTCGTCAAGAAACTAAAAAGACAGCCTACACAATGGGAGACAATATTTGGAAATCATATATCAGATAAAGGTCTAGTATGCAGAATATATAAACAGATTGTTCAACTCAACAACAAAAAGACAGACAACCCAATTACAAAATGGGCAAAAGACTTGAACAGACACTCCTCAGAAGAAAAAATACAAATGGCCAAAAGGCACATGAAAAGATGCTTAACTTCCTTGGTTATTAGGGAAATGCAAATCAAAACCACAAGGAGGTATCATCTCACATCCACCAGAATGGTCATTATCAATAAAACAGAAAATGACAAGTGCTGGAGAGGATGTGGAGAAAGAGGCACACTTATCCACTGTCGGTGGGAATGTCAAATGGTACAACTGCTGTGGAAGGCAGTTTGGCAGTTCCTCAGGAAGCTAAGTATAGAATTGCCATATAATTGGCAATACCACTGCTAGGTATCTATTCAGAGGATGTGAGGGCAAGGACACAAGAGGACATTTGCTCACCAATGTTCATAGCCGCATTATTTACAATTGCGAAGAAATGGAAACAGCCCAAATGTCCATCAACAGAAGAGTGGCTAAACAAGCTGTGGTATATACATACAATGGAATATTATGCAGCTGTAACACAGAATAAAGTCATGAAGTATGTAACAACAGGGACGGACCTTGAGGACATTATGCTGGGTGAGATTAGCCAGAAACAAAAGGACAAATATTGTATGGTCTCACTGATATGAGAATCATAAGGAATGAACTTGGAGAATTTCAGTTAAGAACAGAGACCATCAGGAAATAGAAATTGGGTAGATATTGGGTAATTGGAACTGAAGGGATACAGATTGTGCAACAGGAGTCATTGTAAAAATTCAGAAATGGATAGCACAATACTACCTAGCTGTAATACAGTAATGTTAGTACACTGAATGAAGCTGAATGTGAGAATGATAGAGGGAGGAGGGTTAGGGGCACAAATGAAATCAGAAGGAAAGATAGACAATAAAGACTGAGATGGTATAATCTAGGAATGCCAAGAGTGTACAATGACAGTGACTAAATTTACAAATTTAAAACTGTTTTTGCATGAGGAAGAACAAAGGAATGTCAATATTGGAGGATGTGAAAATAGATGGTAATTCATATTTTAAAACTTTAACTTATGTGTGACACTAAAGCAAAAAATGTTTACTTGGTACAAAATTTATATTTTCACTAGTGCATTTCCTAATATAACTTATGTGGACAGTTTAATTGAACACCATAAGTACATGGAATCTTGAGTAGGGCATGAGATTTTGTAAGTTTGTCCTGAGTGATGCCCTGATAAATCCTAGAGTAATATGAACAGTGAATTAGAAAGTATTTGCAAAGTCCCCTTGGGGGAATGGTGAGAAAGAGCAAAAATTCAACTTCCCCACGTGGAGAATTCCTGATATTTTCACAAGCAGTGGGAACAACCAAAAGCAATAGGCCGAGCCCTCAATCTTGGAGTTTGTTCATATGAAACTTATCCCTGCAAAGGATACGTTAAGCCTACTTAAAATTAGGCCTAAGAGTCACCCCCAGAGAACCTCTTTTGTTGCTCAGATGTGGCCTCTCTCTTAGCCAACACAAGCAAACTCACTGCCCTCCCCCTCTACGTGGGACATGACTCCCAGGGGTGTGGACCTTCCTGGCAACGTGGCACAGAGATCCTAGAATGAGCTGGCGCTCAGCATCAAGGGATTGAGAAAACCTTCTCGACCAAAAGGGGGGAGAAATAAGATAAAATGTCAATGGCTGAGAGAGTCCAAACAGAGTTGAAAGTTTATCCTGGAGGTTATTCTTATGCACTAAATAGACATCACATTTTTAGTTAAGGCTGGAGGGAAGTGCCTGAAAATGTGGAGCTGTGTTCCAGTAGCCATGTGTCTTGAAAATGATTGTATAATGATATAGCTTTCACAATGTGACTGTGTGATTGTGAAAACTTTGTGTCTGATGTTCCTTTTATCTATGGTATAGACAGATGAGTAAAACATATGGATTAAAAATAAATAAACAATAGGGGGAACAAATGTCAATAAATTTAGTAGGTTGAAATGTTAGTGATAAATGAGAGGGAGGGGTAAGGGGTATGGGAAAAAAAAGGGGAAACAAAGGCTAAAATATTGTGTAGATGGAAATAAAAGCAATCAATGAGCAGGAGGGGTAACAGGTGTGGTGTGTATGAGGTTTTTTATTTTTATTTCTTTTTCTGAATTGATGCAAATGTTCTAAGAAATGATCATGGTGATGAATTTACAACTATGTGATGATATTGTGAGTTACTGATTATATATCAAGAATGGAATGATCATATGGTAAGAATGTTCATTATGTTTTAAAAAAATTTAAAAATTTTAAAAGCTGTTTATTTGTCCAATTGGTTTCTGTCTGCCCACATCCCATCCCCCACTAGAATGTAGGCTCCATGAAGGCAAGGACCTGGCGCTCTCTATATTGGTAGCACCTACATAGACACTCAACTCATGCTTGAGGAAGTACTGTTACGCTCCTGCCCCTGTAGGTTAATGCTCTGGGTGCACAGGTTTCACCCCCATATAGCCAAGAGGCAGGCTTGGCACAGTACCAATGCCCAAAGAAAGGATTCAGAGCTGTAAGCCTCCTCCCAGCTGTGTCCTCCAGGAAAACACCCTCCCCTCTGAGGTTTGGTTTCATTAGGAAAAGAATCTCCACTTTACAAGAGTGCTGTGAGGTTTGAGACAGACAATGAAAGCAAAAGTATATGACATTGGAAAGTGCTAGACTCGCGAGCTGCCTTTATTGCCGGGTAGAAACCACCCACCTCTAGCTCAATCCCAGGACACCTCCCAGCCTCAGGAGCCACAGATCTGAGTGCTGACATACTGCCCAACTGCCACAGATTCAGCATATCCGTGGGCAGACCAGCAGGGCCCTGGTGGGGGAGGGCTGCTTAGGGGGATCCATGGTGAAACGGGGACAAAGCTTGCCCCCACCTGTTCTCTTCGGCTTGCAATTTTGTGCATTTAAAAAAAAATTGTTGCCAACATTTAAAAATCTGGGATAATTTCACATACAAATCTGAATTTCTGACATTAGGCCCACATTCCTCCATTCCAGCAATTAACTATAACCAAATGGCATCTGCCACCTTGAGATGGAGATTCCTGCTTGTTTGACAGTCACCACCACCCATCATCGCCAAAAGCCAGCTGCCATCATCAACTCGAAAGTGCAGATGTACTTATCACCAGCAATATCTGTGTCCGTTCTCTAACAGCAGTGGGAAAGTCACAACTGCTCAGCAAAGGCCTTGCAACTCATAGGCCTGCTTCCATCATCTGTATAACTTACCTGGCCCTGTGGGCTCTGCATCTGAAACCTCTGATCTAGCCCAACACCTTCCTTTCATCCAAAAGGTCAGCCCAGGGAGGGATAGGGGAGGTAAACCCCCACCCCGTTTCATGCAGCTGGTAAGACAACAAGCCGAGTGCAGCCGCCAGACATCTCATGTCCAAGCCAGTTTGCTCTGTTAGAAGCTTTCCAATCCCTGGAGCCCTGAAGTGCTAGTAAGCAGGGTGGGGGTGCCAGGCTTGACTAGGCTGAGGCTGCGGGAGGAAGAGGCAGGACCCAAGGAACACTGTGCTTGGGTGCCCTCTGCTGGGGAAAGGCAGTTCTGCAGGTCCCAGGGATGATCTTGAACTCGTTTCCTCGGCCCTTTCAGATGCTGAACCCTGCGCTTCCAGCTACCTCCTTCACAAAACCTTCCTGACTCCCACCCAACCCTCAACCTCTCTCCTGGGTACTCTGGCACCCATCTCGGCCCCCAGGAGGGTAGGGTCCAGCCTCCCTATTCTTCGTAGAGTTGAAGAATACATGCAAACCATGTCACTGAAAAGGTGGTGACTCTAGGCTGTCATTCTTCAAGAGATGCTGAGAATCTGGACTTTTATGTGAAATTGACCAATTTTTAAAGGTTGGCTGAAACATAGAAATTACTCAGGCCAAAGAAAACACGTTGGCAGGGTGGGTTTGGGCAAGTAGCCCCAGCCAGGGAGCTCTGCAGAGGCACGCAGCTGATAGAACCTCCAAGATGGTGGGCGGGAGCCAGTGGGTCTCAAAGTTTTGTTTATTTGAGCAGTTTGTAGCCATCGTGATGTTTGATCCTGAGAGGCAAGCAAGGGAGAGAAAATTCTTGGACCCATTTCCAAGTCTGGGACACTGAGGCTGAGCAGGCTACTGGCAGGCTCGCAGCCAGCAGAGATGCGAGCTCTGAAGTTGTATGCGGCGGTGTCCCGGACAGCAGCGGGCCCCAAAGCCTGCCCCCCACAGCCATGCACGGAGCCTGGATGGGGGATATGGGCAGCCTCCCCCGCCCCCCAGCAGCACCCTCATTCCCCACCTGGTCTGGACCCTCCTTGTCTTCTGGAGGGCCCAGCACCTCATAGCCATGGGAGTGGCCCTGTGCAAACCCACCCACATGCCCTTATCTTTCAAGTGCACAGGGCCCTGGATGACCCACCCCGCCAGAGCCCAGGCGGCTTTCCCTGTGGGTGGACAGTGCACCCACACATGAGCCCTGGGAAGGGGCGGGGCACTCAGGTCCAAGCAGAAGCACCTCCTGTAGCCTTGCCCATCCCAGGTGGGCCAGGAGGGCGGCCGTGGCCGGCATGGCAGCCTCACCAGTTGGCCTTCACTGCCTGGATGTCACTCACGAGGTTCTGGGCCAAGCAGATGCCAAAGATCTGTAAGACAGAGGGCAGGAGAGGGAGAGGCTGCTGTGGGGCCCGGGGGCAGCCCAGGGCCTGGGTGGGGATGGGTGGGGCCCAGCAGCACCTGGAGGAGGGCAATGCCCACGAAGACCCCGGCCACGATGATTAGGTTGTCCTGGAGCCACTTCTCAAACTGGCCCACGCAGCCCTTGGTGTAGATGGAGCCCTGCTGCTCCAGCTCCTGGGGACACACAGGCACCGGGGTCGGGACTCCCACCACCGCGTCGTCTCAGACCCCGCTCTCCCTTCCCTCTACCAGCTTGCCAAGCTCAGCCCACGTGGGGTCCCGAACCCTGAGTGCCTGCTCCCTGGAGGGTTTTTGCAAAGCTGACCTCCCTACTCGGCCTCCCAACACTCACTTCCTCTCCTCCAACAGTCCTTCCCTGATCCCTTCTAGGGGTGCTGCCCAGCCCCTATCTCCCATTACCTCCCTCTGCTCACATTCTCCCCAGCCGTCAACTGAAACGATTGCATGGATCTTCACATGTGCTGATCTGTGTGCTTACTGGCACATGGGGGGAGAAAGCTGCCTGTCAGCAGGAGCTCTGTCTGTCTCACTCAGCACTGATTCTCCAGCATCAAGGACAATGCTGGGTATGCAGTAGGTGCTTAACAAAGTCCGAATGAAGCACACCCCCTCCAGGCAGCAGCACCGAGCACTGGGGCCTGGATGGGGTCCTGGGATTCAGCAGCCCTCTCTGCAGAAGCCCCTAGGGATCCCCCAGCTGCTCCCCCAGCCCTGTCGCCCCAGCCCTGCCCCTGGAGCCTGCCTCCCAAGCCCTATGACCCCAGGCTTGCCCTACTACCTGCCCCCCACCCAGGCCTGCCCCTCTCACCAATTTGAGCCGGACATCATAGCCACACTGGGTGTTGAGGACGTCTTCCTGAGAAGAAACAGGCCACTCAGCGACTGGGTAAACAGGGACCCCACAGGGCCATGGTACCCGGGCCCCCAAAATCCTCCCTCTTCGGGGAAGGCAGCCCTGCTTTGTCTGCCACTCTGAAGCGAGCCTCTCTCAGGAGGGGGCCCATTCCCAGGGGCCAGGCTGTGGGGCTGCGAAGGCTGGAGCAGCCCGGCTTCCTGCTTTAGAGCCCTCCTGCTGTTTTAGGAGAACGGGAGCCCTGGCCTCAGTGTCCTGGGATGAGTGGGTCCATGTGGATGCCAGGCAAGGGTCAAGAACCGACCCCCAGCCCCCGCACCCTTGCCTGGGGCCCTGCAGTGCAGCGGGCAGCCACAGCCAGGGCAACACCCTGCCACACCCCTAAAGGCTGAGGGAGTGATGCTGGCCCCCAGCCCCAGACCACCCGGTGACCAGGCCTGGAGGAGACTTCACCTGGAGCCGCATTTAGGATGGAATATGGGGTGCACGGAACCTTCTAGTTCAGTCCCCAACCACTGGGGTCCTGCAATTTCAGTCTCACTAAAATCCAAGAAGCAGGTTTGGCTGAAGAGGGAGCACAGCTCCAACTCCAGCAGGCCTCAGCTGCCCCCCACAGACTCATCCAGGTAGTGCATCCCCAGCTAAAATCACCTCCGGCAAATGCTGTGGCTCTGAGAGCAGGTTCGAACCAAGCAGAGCCCTAGGATGGGATTTTCACAGATGCTACCTGCCCACCTCACCCCACTTCCCTCACAGCAGCGTCCCGGCCCTCCCCACCCACTCACCGCTGGGTCCCGGACGCAGCAGGAGAAGGGCACCCCACAGCGCTCCCGGCTCGGGTTCAAGTCAGTACAGTTGAAGTAGATATTGAGGTTCCAGTCGTTGGGCCCTCGGGCTCCACAGCAAGACCACTGGGGATTGAGAGGGGGCAGCCCCAGGTGAGCCAGGCCCAGGCGCCAGCCCGGGAGCTTCATCCAGCCTGGCAACAGGCTTGGCGGGCTGGGCATGGGCCTAGGGGCATCCAGGCACTGGAGACCCCCCACCCTGCTCCCCACAGCAGGCAGCCCAGGCCTGAGCCCAGAGGGATCAGAGCTCTAGGTCCTGTCCAGACTGGCAGGGTCGGGATACTGGGAAGGGAGTCCTGTCCCCCTACCCCTAAGAGAGGAAGGAAGAGGAGGAAGGGGGTAACGATGTGGGCTCAAGGACAGGAGCTTCCTCTGGGCCTCCCTGAGAGGCAGGCACCCCACCAAGCTCCATGGGAATAGGGGCTCCACTCAACCCCTCATCTGTACTGACTGTCTCTTCTACATGTGACCAGAGATTTTGGAAAGAACTTCTCTGCTTTTCTGTGCAAGCAGATGAGAGGATTCCTGCTCCCCACCCCACATCCCTTCCCTTCCCACCACCCTATTAACCATCCCCAATCCATACCTCCACCCCATCCCCACACTTAGTCCAGGGCAAGTGGTTCATAAATGCCTGCTGTCATCACACCTCATCCCCCATCACCCCCCATGCTGGAACATTCTGTGCCTCTGCCCTAGTTGGGGGCAATAGCCATTATGGGACCTGCCTGGCAATGAACAAAGGAGCTCACATTCCAGCAGGGGAGATAGGAACACAGACCCTTAACTGACAGATGCAGCACAAGCTTCCATAAAGCCTGTCCCTGAGGGCTGCCCTGAGGGAGACTCAAGGGCAGGTGGGGACCGGCTCAGTGGAAGGCAGGCTCCACGGAGAAGCGAGGCACAGTGGTGCCTCACTCATCTCCACTGCAAGACCACCTCCCACCTCTTCCCATCACCGCTCCTTCTTTCCCTCTGGGACACGGCTTAAAGGTTGCCACTCAGAACCTTCCCCAGCCTTTCCTCTGCCACCCCCTATGCATCTCCCTCTCCCCATTTTTTGCCCTAATCACAATTTATAATTAGATACAAATTTCTTGCTTGCTTATCATCTGTCTCTCCCCTTAGCCTGTTACCCCCATGAGGAGTGCAGGTCCCAGGCTTTCTTCACCACTGATTCCCCAGCACCACACCCAAGGACTAGCATGTATGCGGCCCCCAAAATTATGTGTTACATGAACAGACTGATCATATCATAACTGCTTGGTGGAGTGGCTGTCTGTGCCCTGAGCTGAGAGCTCCTGGGAGCAGGGACCATCTCTGTTCCATCTCTGGGTTCCAGAGCAGAGTTGGTAGATGGCACCAAATGCGTGTGACTGTGGGTGACTGGGAGCAGGTGTAAGCATGAGAACATGTGTGTGGAAGGTATCAGTGATGGAGTGAACTGGACCCTAACTGCTTCTCAGGGGTTAGGTTTGCAAGCTCAGGGGCAGTGCTTCTGTCCAGGGTGGCAAAATAAAAAAAAAGGTCAGAGGCCAAACAAATGATGTAAGTGAGAAAAGAGAACCAACTAGATGTAAGAAAACACAAGGTGGTGGGGACAATGGCAAACAGAGAGAGCCCCTAGTAATGGGGGCAATGGCGGTGCAGCTCCAGCCCATAAGGTGAGCCTGGGGGTTAAGAGTTAGGGAAAAAATCTGTATTTTTTATGTAAAATTCCTCCATTTAAGGGTGTCATTAGCCCTGGTCTTGGAGCTGCCACTTAGGAGCCTCGGGCCTCTGTTTCCCAGCCCCATGCCCCTGCAGGGCTAGCACAGGCTGGCTTCTCCTCAGAGAGGGGGCGCCTCCTGGGTCTCTTCCTGGGGGTTCCCAGCTGCCCGGCCCGGCTGGGTGAGGGAGGCTCCCCACATACAGGGACCCGCCCCGACCGCCAGTGCCTCCTGCACGGGGCTCCTGCTGGACGCGGGACTCACGTATTCCTGAGCAAAGTCGATGAGGTTCTGGAGGTCAATGTCGTCCCGGTAGGCTTTGACGTTGTTGTTGATGAAGAGGTTGAGCTGGTCGCGAATCCAGTCCTTGAAGACGAAGGCGAGGATGCCGGTAGCCAGCTCCAGGAAGAAGATCAGGCCAAGGAACACCGAGAACTTGGGGGGGGAGGGGGCATGTCACACAGACGGGTGCAGGTCGCGGGAGCACAGCGGGGATAACCCCGCCCCCACACCCACTGGGACCCAAGAGAACCTCGGGTGCCCACCTACTATTATTTCAGTACTGTTTTAGGAGGGGAGAGGCAGCACTTCTCTCTCTTCTCTACCCTTGCCCTTCCTCTGGCGTTCACACCCTTCCAGGCCACACCACAGCCAGCCCAGCAGGCTCCACCCACTTCCCCATGCGCATGCGCCCCAAGCCCACCAATCAGAGCACTGCCTCCTCTGGGCTGCAGGGATCGGCCCAGAGCCGACCAATCAAAGCCAAGCAGGTTCAACTAAAGGGCTTTGGCAGGCCACCTGCGGAGCGCACCTGCCTCTAGTAGGAAGAGGTGGAGTTGGATGGGGGTGGGGGTGTCCCCTCCACTGCACAGGGAATGGAGCCAACCCCGGGGTGGAGGGGTAACAAGTTGAGAAAGGAAGACCAGTCCTTGTGACGTGCCAGCGGTCCCTGGATCCAAACGTGCCTGCACCCAGGTCACCCTGAGCTTTTCATTCCCTGAGCCCGTAAAGACCCTTTTTGGCTTAGGTGGCTGAGATTTCAAGCACTTACAACACAAAGGTCCATAACAAATATAGATAAGGTGAATATAATCATTAGAATAAGAGTGCCACCCACTCCCAAATCCTGCCTAGATCCAAGAAGCGGGTGGCGGGGAGGCTGGGTGTCCTGTGCACGTCTGCTGGGGGGCACTTACAAACTTTAGCAGGAAGGTGTTCTCCCGGAGCGCCCCGATACAGCCAGCGAAGCCCAGCACCGACATGACGCCTCCGACCACCACAAAGATCCACACAGGGTCAAGGCCTCCCAGGTCTGTCAGCGCCGAGATGTTGGAGAGAACGCCCTGGGCCGGGGGAGCAGCAGCAGGGTGGGGGGACTGAGCTTCTCACCTTCCTATCGCTGGCCCCACCCTCTGCCCCAGCCCACCGCCTTACCTTCTCACCCCAGGCCCACAGGCCAATGGCCAGGAACAGGGCTCCCAGCACCTGTTAAGAGTAGCAAGCAAGAGCTTAGGGCTAGGACTCATCCTCCCTCACCCTGAGAGCCCACCCCCTAAACCTGCCAAGTTCTCAATGCCTTCAGGAAGCAAGAGTAGGGGAAAGGGGTGGAAGGGCTGTGAACAGACCCTGGGAGCTAGGACCCATTCTACCTTCCCAACAACACACTCCACTGCTTCTTCCCCACAAGCCTGGTGGGACTAGACCTGGGAATGCCACCCTCCCCTAACCTGGGGCTGGGCATGGGACCCCACCTGGGCCAGCAGAGACCCCCTCCTTGGAACTCAAAACTGGAACAGTGGTATGACAAGCCACTCCCACCAAGCAGCAGCAACCCATGCCCTACTGTCTCACCATCCTTCCCAAACTATTACCCTTAACTTCCATCTGCCAGAGTTGTTTTTTGGTAGCTCATCAGCAAAGACCCCTGAATGAAAAGGAATCTCAATTCAGAGCAGGCAAAAGCAAGGCACCTGGGCTTTGCCCTAGAAAACATTTGGCCACAGATCTGCCAGGACCTCTTAACCCCCAGCCCAGGGGTCCCCACCCAGGTGGCCCCTGGATACCCCTCCCTCTCCTTCTTCTTCTATTTTCCACCATCCCGCCTTAATTTCCTTACTGGAGAGAAAACGCTGAATGTCAAGGCTGGCTTTCCTCCTCACGCCTCAGGAAGAGACAGGCCCGCGAGCCCAAGACCATACCACCTAGGGGCAGGACCCCAACCTCCCCTGAGCACCCCCACCCATGCATTTTCTCTATAGGCTCCTAGCCTCAGCACAGAAGCTCAGTCAACTCCACCCACTTCAACCACTTCCCTTCCCTGACTTTCTCTAGAAAGGTCTGTTATTCTGACTCCCCTCAGGGACACTGGTGCCGACTACCTGAAATCCAAACATCAATTCTCCTGCCTCATCCCACTTGCCCTGTAGAGGCCAGTGACCTTCAGACAGGTGATGTCTTCCTCCTTCCTGAGGCTCTCCATGGTCAACTCAACACCATCCCTTCCACTTCTCCTTCCCAGGCTACTCTGCCTTCTCCTGCCCCAGCCTGGTGGCTGCTCCCGCCACCCCACTGTTCCAACTTCAGCTCTTCCTTTCCTAGTCCTCACACTCGCCTTCCTGTTCCATCCCACCGGGACGCTGGCATCTCCTGGATCTCCCCGAAACCTCTCCCTGGCTCCAGACCCCTACTTCCACCTGCATGCTGCAGGTATGTCCGCGTACCAGACCCTGCTCCATGTACTGGGCGTAAAGGACGGACAAGCTCTAAGCCTCCGTGAAACAACCTGATAACTGCAGAAAACAACAGATCCTTTAAAGAAATTATAACTGGGCAACAAAATGAAGAATGGTAGGGAAAGGAGTGGTATTTTAGCTAAGGATTAGAGGAGACAAGAGGGGCAGCTGAGAGTAGAATGTTCCAGGCCAAAGGACAGGCAAATGTCCTGAGGCAAGACCAGTTTATGGTTGGAGGAACAGAATGAAGGGTGCTGTGAGGAGGGCCAGAACCCACAAGACACAGAGGCCCTGGGGAGAATCTAGACCGTATTCTAGGAGACGTGAGCAACAACTGGAAGGTTCTGAGCAAGACAACACCAAGGACAGCTTTACAAGAAAACAAGCCAAAAATCTCTGGGCCTGTTTCATAAGCACATCCCTTGGGCCCAAACCTGAAACCTTCTCTCCTCCCCCCTGTGAATCTGGCCTCCTTACTGGCCCTGGAACCCTTTCCTCTCCCACCGCCAGCTTCACCCCAGCCTTTTCCCTAAACACAACTCTTCCAGACCTGCCCCCCACCCTCCCTCCCCATGGTAGCCAAACACATCTAGCCCCCAAGACAGAGTCAGACCATCACTCCTGCACTGAAGCCCTTATCCACGGCTCCACACTGTCCTCAACAAAAAAGCCTGCGGCCCCAGCACTCTCCCTTTCATGCTTTGGCTCCCCACACCCAGTCCCCTGCCTGGACCAATGGAATGAGCCTGGGTCTCTTACACCTGCCCCTCAGCACTCTCAGGGCTCCCTCCGCTCAACATTCTGCCTCTACCTCTCCTCACTGCTCACTCACTGTCACCTTGGCTCTGCCCTCACTGGCTGTGTGACCCTTGGCAAATAACTTAACCTTTCTGTGCCTACTTCCTCATGCATTACGTGGAAATGATATTAAGGTAGTTATGAGAATACAATAAATTAGAATTCATTTAATCTACCGAAAACCCTGAGAGGCAGGCTTTATTATTGACCCTTCCCAGACAGGAAAACTGAGGGCCAGAGAGAAAAGGCGAACTGCCCAAGGTCCCTCAGCTTGCCAGTAAGTGGCAGAACTAGGCCTGGTGCCCTGAGGCCTCCCGACTCCCTCATCAGGGCTCTCTGCACACTGCCTACGCCCTGGAAAGCTAAGCAGTGCTGAGCCCCAAAGATGCAACTAAGCGGGTGACAGGTGCAGGCAGCATGTGGGTAGAGAGGGTAGTACCGCTGAGTCCTACTGAAGACAACTGAAAGGACGGGGCATGTTGACCTGAGGCTACGGGAACAGAGACTGCAGAGGTGGCAGCCTTGGACAGATGGGAGGGGGGAAGGAGAAAGGAAAGAGGACTCAGCAAGGCCAGGGGGCACAGATGCCACCCAGGGAGGGGCACCCACAGCGCCCTTCTCCAGGTAGGGACGGCCCCGCCCTGGAGCCTCGGTGTAGTCAGCTGTAGAATGTTTAATTCTATTCCCTGCTCCCGGGGCCCAGTTCCCGGGTTCTTACTGGGGGAGACCCCCCCTCCCAGTGGGATCTGCAGCTCCTCCCAGCCGGCTTTCTCGAGGTACGGGATGGAGCGTGGAGGGGCTTTTCCCACCTGTACCACCTTCCCCCCACCCCTCCCTTACAGGAGGCAGGGGGCTCAGACCCTGGTGCTGGAGGAGAAGGGGCAGGAGAGGGGGGCCGGCCCTTCCCCTCGCTGCAGGCTCTCCTCCCCACCCGCTAGGTCAAGGGTGGAGCTCGGAGCTCACCTCACGCCCCAAAGGAGCAAGGGGGCTGGGCTGGAGAGGGGGCAACCCGCATCATGCGCCCTCCTGGAAACACCTGCCTTTCCCCGCCGACCTCGGGAAGACACGGAGGCTCCCCCCCACCCCCCACCCCGGTGGCTGGGACCTGCCCCCCAGCAATCCGGGCCTTTCCGCAGCCCCCACGGGCTGTCCTGGGGGCGGCCGCGAGAGGAGTGGGGGGGGTTGATCCCCAAACTCTCGTAGCAGGGAATGGTCACCCTCCTCCCTCCCAGCATGGGACTGACCCTCCTCCTCCTGCCACCCCCGGCGCAGGGTCCGGCGCCGACCCCACGCTCACCCAGAAGACAATGTTGAAACCAAACAGGAAGTATTTCCCGCAGCAGCCGACCTCGGGTTCCTGGAAGTGCTGGTGCTTGCCCGGCATGGTTGGCGGCCGCCCGCCGGCCCCGAAGCCGAAGCCGGAGCCGGAGCCGGAGCCAGAGCCAGAGCCGGGGGGCCGGGCCCAGCCCTCCGGGGGCCGCCCTGGGCTGGAGCCGCCCCGGGCCTAGCCGGGCGGCTGCGGCTTCATGGCCGCAGCCACACAGAGCGCGGGTCGGGCCCCGCCCGCCCCGCAGGGACCGCCCCCGGCGCCCGCACCTCCCTCCCGCCGGCCGGGCTCCGGCTCCTCCGAGTCCCGCCCCCGGATTTGGCTCCGCCCTCCCAGCCCAACTCCATCCACTCTGCGCCTGGCCCCGCCCCGCCCCAGCCCCGCCCCCACCCCGTCCCTGTCCCCTCGGAGCCCCGCCCCCGCCGCGGCGGTCCCGCCCCACGTGCTGGCGGGGCTAGAGAAGCCCATCCTGGGCAGGCAAGGGGGACCCCCGCCTCTTGAGCTTTTCACCTCCCAATATGCCCGCTCCACCCCCGTTCCGGTTCTCGGGGCCGCTTCCTCGGCAGGAGTAACTGATTTTTGGATGAGATGGGGATCCCTTGGGTTTTTAAACACATGTGCTGGACGTTTTATGGCAGTGGAGTCGAAACAAGCTCAGCTCTACCTCTACACGACTCAAACTCGGCCCAGGTGGGAGGACCTGGGGCTCGGCAGGGCAGCGGCTGCTTGCCAAGAGCCTATCCCCCACCCCCAAACTCAAAGCGCCTGTGGTTACCCCTCTTCCCCCTTCCCTCTTGGGCCCGGGTCTCCTTGGGGGTCTGTCCTGAGCCCCTTCAAGGCAGGTCTGGGGAGGATCCAGGAATTGTGCAACCTGAATCTTAAACTTAGAGCCCTCTTTAAAATAATTCTGATTTTGTTCAAACGTTTATTTAGAAGAAAAGGGTTTTACGCTTCGTCGTCTTCAAGTTAAACCCTTGTGGAACAGAACTCTAGCAAGGACTGACCACCTCCCCTCCAGCCAGGGCCCTGAAGCCACCACGGTCCAGACGACACTGGCTGAGAAGAGGAGGAGAGGCCCCTGCCTTCCACACCTCCTGCCAGAACTTGGGGGTCGAGCAGGGGAAGATTCCCAAGCCAGCCTCACTCCAGGGGCCCAACCCCAGCTGGCTGAGGCGGTATATGATACCAGGTGGGCTTGGAAGCTACAAACTCTGGTCAAGAGGCAACCCATAAAACTTTTTAAGCAGTGATCACAAAGAGGAGCGCTCCCACCCGCACTTGTTTCTGAACTCCAGCGCCCTCAAGGCCACCCCACCCCTGTCCCAGGAAATGCCTCACTTTCCAGGCCAGAGGCTTCTCTCCTCCACCTGCTTTGGAGCCTCCTCCCTCCCCCTTCCCCAACCCAGCCACCAAGGAAGCAAGGAAACCCAGGCGTTTATTCCGCACCACCCCTGCCAGACGCCCATGGAGAAGCTGGGGCCTCAGGCTGGCTCCAGCACCACCTCCAAGCGACGCTGCTCCAGGCTGGGGCCCCAGCTCACGTTGAAGAGTGTTCATACTCACTCCAGGACAGGTGAGAACCAGGCTGGCTTGTCCCCAGTCCTGCCTAGGGCCAGCTGTGTAAGTGTCCCAGCTTCCACCCAACTGTGCGTCAGTCAAGGATTCAGGTGGAGGTTGAATTGGGAGTGTTGCCAAGGCCGGCTCACACGACAAACTTGTTCTTGGCTAGGGAGTGGCTCTTGGTGGCAGTGTCTGCGTGGGCCTGGTAGCCAATGACGGTCTTGTCGGAGAGGCCGAGGCGCTCTTTGTATACACGCCTGCAGGAGAGGTGGAGAGGGTGGAAGAGAGCATCCTGGGTCAGGCCCCAGCCACCTCTGCTTTGTATGTTTTACCCTTGTAAAAGCCAAGATATGATTCTTTAATCCAAAAAGAGGAGTTTTACTACAAGAAATGCCCAGATTCCAAACTCTTTAAGTAGATGGATAAGGAAGAAAGGGGAGTGTACAGAGAGATTCCCTCCCCCCTGCAGGCTCCATCACCTCCCACCCATCTCTTGCCCCAGAGGAGACCCTAGCCCCCACCCTGTGCCAGAAACACCGCTCACCCAATGTACAGCACGCCTGCCTGGTTCTCAGCCTCCCGTGTCCACACGGCAATCTTGTCCCCTTTGGCGCGGATGTTGATGACAGCGCCACACACTTCTCTGCTGTGTTCTTCAAAGCTCTCCCCGATTAGACAGAGCAGCTGGGGCCGGGGAGGAAGAGAAGAGAGAGAGAGAGAGAGACCTCCAGCTGGGGCACAGGAGCACCGAGCCCTTGTCAGGTCCACCTGCCACCACCAGACCCACAGCCAGCACCGGTCTCCCTTTCCCTGGGGACCCTCCCATCACGTCCCACCCACTCACCGTCTCCAGCCAGAGGCGGTCCAGTTCGCTGTGGCGCTGCTGCTTGGCGAGGCTGACCAGCCAGCGGCCACCCCGCTTGTTCCTACTGTCTTCCCACATGGGCTCGATGCCGTCCTGCCAGGTAGAACTGCAACTCAGCATCTGGTTTACCTGCCCAGCCTCACCTGCCCAGTGCCCCAGTCCTGCTCCAACCCCCCCCCCCACCCCAGGCCTAGACAGACCAGGTTCTCTCTCACCTGCACCCCCCCCTATATAAGCAGGTTCCATCATCAGCTGCCCGGCCCACCAGACCATCCTCTGAGCTCCTGCTGGCCCCTGACACTCAATATTCATTGCATTATGTGTATGTTTGTCTCCTTTACTGAGCCAAGTGATGAAGGAAGACCCCATTGTGGGCAAGGGGCAGTTGTCCCAGGCTTGGCTCCAGCCAACCCAAACCTTGCTGAGCAGACATCACCTGGGGAGACCTTTATCCATGCCAAGGCCCCACCACACACACCTGCTTGGTCACCACCTCCAGGATGGGCCTGGGCAGCAGTGAAGAGTGTCCATGGGCAATTCTGATGCATGTCCCTGATTAAGTAGCCAGGAACCTGGGCCCCTTCCTAGATGCCCACCCCACCCCACCCCCACTCCTGCCCTTCTCCTAAATGTCCTCCATGCTGCAGCTCAGGTCTGGTGCTTTGCCCAAACTCTCATATAGAAGAGCAACCCTCTTCCAATCAGAGAGTAAGGGTGCAGGAAGCAGAACTTGCCTTGAACAGGGCGTAGTCACAGCCAGAAGAGAGCTTACTGGCCAACTGGATGTGACTGTACATCCTGGAGAGAGACCCCCCACCCCACCGTCTTTTCAGGAACTGATTCCAATTGGCATCGATCCCCTCACCTACTTACCAGGTTCCACTGCTTTCCCCACCCCCACCCGGCTAACGTTAGGATGTCCAATTGGGCCTTTATTCACATTGGACCCTCTGCCGGGAATTTCAGCCCCATTTATGCTAACCCTCAAATCCCATCTCCTCCCTGGAGCCTTTCTGGACACCCACACCCAGGGAAATCTGAGCCCCTGGGGGAGGTTTTTAGACCCACCCAGTGGATGCCCTCCCCATTACACCCATGGACCCTATGAAGCAGCCTCACCCTCCTCTTGCAGCTCAGAGAGGCTCAGAGAGGGGAAGGAACTTGCCCATGGGCCTCAAAGCTGTGGGGTGGCAGAGCCAGTGCCAAACCCTTGCTTCTCCCAGGAGGGCTGTACCCCCAACCGGAAAGGGCCCAGTGTGAAGCCCACCAGACCCCTGGCCCTCAGCAAATGTCCAAAGGCCCGATGGGAGGGCGGGGCAGGCTGGCGTGGGCAGCAGCCCCCTAGAGAGGTAGGTATCACGGAAAGACCCTGAGCCCTCTCCTGCAGCCTGTGCCAGGGGCAAACACTCACGCCCAGAAGTCCTCCACGGTGTCAAACTTGGTGACTAGCTTCAGGTTGTCCCTCCAGGCCCGGCTGCGTTCATTCTTGAAGAACCACAGAGCCCACCTGTGGGGGCCGGGGGAGGGTGGGGGGCAGCAGGAAGCAGGGACTGGCGGGGAGCTTTAGGGGATGGGGTTGGGGACACAGGCTCCCCCAAGGTGAGTGAAGTCTGTTATCCTGAAGGGCAGGAGGACAAGTGGGGACATCTATCCCAGAACCTCAGCCAAGCTGAGGCTCTGGCCTTTCTCAGATGACGAACTGGGACCCGAGAAAGCCACACACACCCCCAGGGAGCACAGAGGCCGGCCTGAACTCCAGGGCCCGCCTTACCTGTTCTGCAGGGGATGCAGCTCTTTCTGGACCTCCTCAGGCCCCTCATCCCTGGCCATCTTCCTCAGCGACCCCGAAGCAGGGGGAAGGTGGGGAGCCTCCTCCTCTCCCACTGACACCTCCACCACCGCTGCCTGCTCTTCCTCTTTCTCTTTCTCCTCACACTTTTGGATTCCACCCTCAACCTCTCTTACCTGACCAAAGAGAGGAGTCAGGGCGGCTGTGAGCCGAGCCCTGCCCCTCCCCTCCCCTCCCTCCACCTCCACCCCCAGGCCTACCCTGATCTCTCCAGACCTGTCCCTTGTACCAAGGGGGCCAGGCAGGGGTACATACAGGGCTGTTGGTGGCCATCCTGCAGCTCAGCCTCCAGGGGAGACCTGGCATCCCCAGGGGGCCCTCAGCTGTGTGTCTTTAATCCACCAGCGCCCCACCCCTCCCCCCAGGGCCTGGGAGGGGAGGGGCCAGCAAGGGGGTAGGGGAGGGACTCAGAAGAGGAAGGGCTCTTCCTGACTTCTGCATTCAGGCCAGGAGCTGGCGATGCAACTGTGACCGGACAGGCTCAGTCCCTGCCCACAGGGCACTGGCACTCAGTGGGGACTGAAATCCTAAACAGAGGGTCAATATTAGCGGTCTGGCCCACTGAGGCTGTGAGGGTGGCCCCGATCTGGACCCCCCTCCCCCTCCCCGAACATGGTCACCCAACGTCATCCAGCTCAGACATGCGTCTGGTCCCCAAAGCACCTGAGTTAAAAAAAAAAAAAGTCAATCACTTGGTAACATTAAAAAACAGGGAGATTTTATATTAAAAAGCCATGTTTTGAGTTTCTCTTGAAAATTTGAAAATTTCTGGCAACACTGGGAGCCCCTCCCACGACCCCACCCCCAGGCAGCTGAGGCTGCCCTTTGGAAGGTTCCAGGCAGCTCCTGCCTGACCTGAGGGCTCACACGCAGCGTCTCCTGGCCGGCCTGGGGGTTCTTGGTCTGGGTGTGGATGGCGAGGTGCAGCGTGGCATCGCACGGCCTGGGTTCAAGTCCTGCCCTTACCCGGACTTCAGCCAAGGCACTGAACCTCACTGAGCCTCGGGTTCCCCATCTGTAAAATGGGAATGTTAATAAGCGTCACCTCAGAAGCTCGTTGTGAGAATGAAATGATGTAAAACACGTAAAGTCCGCGGAACAAAGCCTGGTTTGGTGCTTAATGAAAGTCAGCTGAGGGCTCCCCAGGGTGGGGGAGGGTGGAGGAAGGAGGAAAAGGGGAGGAGAAAGTGGGGGAGGGGAGGAGGGGGAGGAGAGGAGCCTCCAGACACTCTTTCTTTTCCTGAAGGCCTAAAGCCCTCCCCAACACCCTTAAAGTTTCTCATCTTCCTTTGGACCACTTCTAGGGTTCAGATCTGTAAGAAGACCAGCCCCTCCCCCCAGCTGGTGGAGGCTGGCAGTCAACGTTTGTTCAGCCCACATCCCCTAAGCCCCAGGTCCCAAGTGTGGGGCTAAGTGCGGGGACGCAAGAGTGAACAACAATTCTGTGGCCCCAGAGCTGAGGTCCAGCAGGAGAGCCAGGCATTCATCAGATAATCTCACAAAAAAAGCAGGTAATTACAAACACCCGCCTCTGTAAGAAAGGAATTCGGGAATGGGAGAAGATAAAGACCTTCACCTGGCTGAGGACTAGAGCAGCTTGCATCAGAATCACCTACAGGACTTGCTAAACACAGACCGCGGGGGGGGGGGGGGGAACACCCCAAAGTTTCTGGTTTCTCAGGTCACATGTGGGACCCGTGACTTTGCACTTCTAACCAGTTCCCATAGGCTGCTGTTCCAGGGACCCCACTTTGAGAACCGTTGGCCTAGACGTGGTGTTTGGCCTGAGACCTGAGTGGGAGTTAACTAGATGGGTGGGGGAGAGCACCCCAGGGGGAGGGCATGCATGTGCAAAGGCCCTGGGGCAAAGTGAACCCGAGGCACTGAGGCACTGGAGGAAGAGAAGAAAGACCAGTGTGGGGGGATGGGTTGTATGGGTCTTGATCCTAAGAGCAGTGGGGAGTCAGTGAGTGACTCAAGTGGATGCAGGTGAGCCTGGAGGAATCAGATTTGCTCTTCTCCAAGTACTCTGGGCTGCTGGGTAAGAAACATGCCCTGTGAGCCAAGAATGGTGCGAGGAAACCGACGTTATCCAGTGATAGGTGGGGGTGTCAGGGAAGATGGGGTCTAGGAGATGGGCTCAAGAATGAAGACAAAATAGTATTTGCTAATGGGCAGGCCCCTGAGGTGAGGGAGAGGGGGAGACTCCAGGGTTTAGGGATAACATGGTAGCACCTTTCAAGGTGTCCCATTCTATCTATTGTTGTATAACCAACCACCCCAACCTCAACGGCTGAAAACATTTATTTTGCACACAAATCCGCAACTTGGGCAGGGCTCAGTAGGGACAGCTCATCTCTGCTCCAAAGTGGTGTCATTGGGGTTGGCCCAAAGGCTGGGGCTATTTATGTTCACTCGCTGGGGGTATCAGCTGCGACAGCTCTATCTGGTCTCTCCACATGGCTGCTTGGCTTCCTTGGGACATGGTGGCTGGGTTCCAAGAGGAAGTGTCCCCTAGAGAGGGGAAATCAGAAGCTGCCAGTTTCTTAAGCCTGGGCCTGAAATCTGGCACAGAATAACATCCTCTGTTTACTGTATACTATCAGAGCCATGGGGCCAAGGGGAGGTAGGGTGGCAAGTTTTAAAACTGCCAGGCATGGATAGAGGAAGTACTGGATAGAGGAGAACCAGGCTTGGGGGAAGAGGTCACCAAGCTAGATTTGAAGGAGGAAGAGGGAGGAAGGCCCTTCCCCAAGTACCAGGCATGGCCCTAGCTGCCTTGAGCCATTCCTGGAGCCTGGCACAGGGTGATCCCCCAGCCATCTTCCCAACAGCTTCCACGTCTTCCAGCCTGGGGCAGACCCTAGAGATTGGGGTTGGGGTGACTAAGTAGAGACCGCAAGAGCTGAACTTCTGGCCTTACTGGGGTCCAGCCCCTTTCCTAAGCTCACCCACCCTCACCCCTGACCCATCAAGTCTGACCATGGAAGACATTTGTACAGCAGGGTTGAACAAGCAGGGGGCTCTTAAATCCCAGTCCTGCCATTCCGATCCTAAAATCCCTTGAATCTGCCCATTCCTCTCCCACCCCACACAAGCCATGCCATCTCTGACCAGGGTCACTGCACAAGTCTCTCCTGCCACTCTGCTTTCTTCCATGCCTGCCTCCCTGCAGAACATTCTTCCACGTGCCTCAGAGGGAGTATCTAAAACATTAATCTGATCACTTAGAATCCTCCAAGATACCTCGGAGGTGACTCAAAGTCCAGTTTCCAGGCCTGCAAGTTCCTGCGCGATCCAGCCTCATCGATCCTCCAGAAGCCCAGAGTGGTTCCTGCTCATGGGCCTTTGCACCTGCAGTGTCTTCTGCCTGGAAGGCTCGTCCTGTAACTCTTTACATGAGTGACTTCTCTCTGTCCTCAGGACTTGTCTCAGACATCCCTTTCTCAAAGAAGACCACTCTCTCCATACTTTCTTTAACTCATCACTCCATTTTATTTCCTCCTTAACCCTTAGTGCAATTCATGCATTCATTCATTCATTCATTCAGCTATTCACTCAACAAACACTTACCTAGCAATTGCTACATGCCAGGCACTGTTTCAGGCACTGGGGGGACGCAGCCATGACCGAAATCGATGATTTCTCATCTTTGCTTCAGAAGGTCCCTCTGTGGCTGAGCTCCCTCTGCTGTTAGAACACTTGCTGCTTCGTGATCTTGTCCAGTTGCTTGGCATTGAATATCAGATGGTGATATCTCTGGCCCCAACATTTTCCCTGAAATCCAGAGGAGCATATCCAAATGCCTGCTGGAACCTGGGTATCTGTTTGGGATTGAATTGTGTCCCCTCAAAAGGGCCATGTTCGGATCTCAAACTCTGATCCTGGGGGTGTGACCGCATTTGTAAATAGGACTTTTGAAGAGGGCATCAGTTCAGGTGGGCCCAGATCGAAGGAGGGTGGGCCTTAACCCAGGATGGCTGGGGTCCTGTGAGTAAAGGAAGTTGGACAGAGAAAGAAGCCTTGGGAGCAGCCAGAAACTGGAAGTCAACAGGACTCAGAAGAGAAAGGAGAAGACACTGTCATGTGCATTGCCATGTGACAGAAAAGCCAAGAAACCCCAAAGATTGCCGGCCAGCCAGAAATATGGACCCTGGCAGGAAGCCAGCCTTCCAGCCTGTAAAACCAAGAATGAATCAATTCCTGTTGTTAATCCAACCTACCATGTGGTCTTTGTTTTAACAGCTAGGAAACTGAAACAGTATCCAGTGTGCCTCTGGGCTGATCACCGTCAAAGCGGAAGTCTTTTTCTTTTTTTTCTTTTTTTAGACATAACCACATACAAACACGAACATTCTTACCATATGATCATTCCATTCTTGGTATATAATTAATAACTCACAATATCATCACATAGTTGTGTATTCATCACCATGATCATTTCTTAGAACATCTGCATCAATTCAGAAAAATAAATAAAAAGAAAAAAACTCATATACACCACACCCTTACCCCTCTCTCTCATTGACTACTAGTATTTCCATCAACCCAATTTATTTTAGCCTTTGTTTCCCCTATTTTTTTTCTATACCCCTTACCACTCCCTTTCATTGATCACTAGCATTTCAGTCTCATAAATTTATTTTTACATTTTTCCCTCTATTATTTATTTTTAATCCATATGTTTTACTCATCTATCTATACCATAGATAAAAGGAGCATCAGACACAAGGTTTTCACAATCACACAGTCACATTGTGAAAGCTATATCATTATACTATCATCTTCAAGAAACATGGCTACTGGAACACAGCTCTGCATTTTCAGGCACTTCCATCCAGCCTCTCTAGTATACCTTAACTAAAAAGGTGATATCCATATAATGCACAAGAATAACCTCCAGGATAACCTCTCATTCTGTTTGAAATCTCTCAGCCATTGACACTTCATTTTGTCTCAATTCTCTCTTTCCCCTTTTGGTTGAGAGGGTTTTCTCAATCCCTTGATGCTGAGTCCCAGCTCATTCTAGGATTTCTGTCCCACGTTGCCAGAAAGGTTTACACCCCTGGGACTCATGTCCCACGTAGAGAGGGGGAGGGCAGTGAGTTTGCTTCTCATGTTGGCTGAGAGAGAGGCCACATCTGAGCAACAAAAGAAGTTCTCTGGGGGAGACTCTTAGGCCTAATTTTAAGTTGGCTTAGCCTATCCTTTGTGGGGATAAGTTTCACAGGAACAAACCCCAAGACTGAGCGCTCAGCCTATTGCAAAGCTGAATTCTTAACCTATCCCAGATCTGCTCCTCTATTCTTCCAGGTGCCCAGGCAAAAATCTTGGAATAACACTGAGCTCATCTCTTCCCAACCCGTCAGCACATTCCATCTTCAGCTCAGTGGTGGAATGCTCGCCTTCCATGCAGGAGACCCAGGTTTGAGTCCCAGATCATGCACCACCTCCCAAAAAGAAATAGATACAGGATCAGAGCACTTTTCCTCTATCTCCATCACCACTGCCCTGGCCCAAGCAACTGGAATCTTGTGTTTGTGTTGTGGGGATGGCCTCTGGACTGGTTCCCAGCTTCCCCTTGCCTAAGGACAGTCTGCTCCCTACACAGCAGCCATTAAAAATGAGGGTGAGGCCACATCCCTCCTCTACTCATAGTACAAGGGGGTGGACAAGCCCCGGTCTGCCTGGTTTCCCATCACCCCTCTCATCTCCTCTCCTGCTACACCCTACCTCCCAGGCTCTGTTCCAGCCACACTGGCCTCTTTCCTTTCAGGTCTTCAAAACATGCCAGGCTCTCTCTGGCCCTAGAACTTTACCCTGGCTCTTCCTTCTGCCTGGAATGCTCTCCCATCAGAGGTGTGCATATCTCACTTCCTAGCCTCGCTTAGGTCTTTCTCAATTGTCCCCTTCTCCGAGGGCCTTCCTGGCTCTCTCTCCGTATCTGAACACTTCAACCCTCAGTTCCTCTCCTGCACCCCACATGCTCCTTCTCTTCTTTGTGTCCCCCCTCCCATTTATTAACTCCTAACACACCAGACATTTTTCTTCTCTATTTTATTTATCTTCTGTTTCCCCTCACTGGAATGTGAGGTCCCCAAGGCCTCTTTTGTCCACTGCTGTGTTCCTTGGTGCCTAGCCCACAATAAGCATGCAGAGGTAGGGGTGAGGTGGGAAAGCTGACCATTGGATTTAGCCAGGGGGGGAGTCGCTAATGACCTGGAGCTGCCAATGGCCTTGACGAGAACAGCACGATCTGAGGCATTTTATTTGACTTTTCGTTCACTTGTTTCTTGCCTGTTGCATCCCACTAGAACATTGCGTTCCAGAAGAGCAAGGGTTTCACTGGTCACATTTTCTTCTGAATGTCCTGTACCAGCAACAGTACCTGGCATGGGGTAGGCATTCAGGGAAAACTGACTAAAAAGAGTGAATGCCAAAGACCATCTATGACTTCCCATCTCGGTTTCGTCATCTGTAAAACAGGACTAAAAGTGCCTCTTTGAAGGACCGATCTCAGGGCCTAATGATGTGATAGAAGCACATGGTAGGTGTTACAGAAATGTCATCCACTTCTCCCTCTCTTCTCTTCCTTCCCCGGCCCTGCCTGCCTTGCAGGAAGCCTGCCTGCTTGCCTGCCTTCCCCAGCCCCCATCCTAAAGCTTCTGGACAGCAGTACTGATAAATGTTTAATCACACCAGCAGGCACTGCTCCAGGAGTTGGGAAGCCATGCCTGGATTTTTGCAGAACCCTGGCTGGGCTTGGGGTTGGGGATCCCCCCCACCCCTTACCTTAATACGATGCCCTCTGCTCTAGCTGCTCCAGTCAGGACTTTCTCCAGAACACTTCCCCATATCTTTCCATCTTTCCCTCCTCCAAGCTTCAATATTTATTCTCCTTCATGCATTCTTAGGAAGAGGAGAGGGATGAGAGGGATGTAGAGGCCCATATCCCAGGCAAAGAAAAAAAAGAAAGAGCGGTCTACGCGGACTCACAGATTTAGGATGTGAACAAAAGAGACACCAGGAGCCTGGGCTCTGGCCGTCCTATGCCCTAAAGCAGTGCAACATGGGGTAAAGAATAAGTAAGGGGCAGCCCAGCATCCATGCCCCGTTTTTCTGAGCACAGCACATAAGGAAAAAGAAAAAAAAAATGTAGCTGTTGCTAACAATTGGTGAATCCCGGTAAAAGATGTTCGGGTATTCATTTTACTAATATTGAAACTTTTCTGTAGCTTTTGTTCCTCACGCTATTCTTACAACTTTTCTCTAAGTTTGGAATTTTTCAACATAAAAAAGTTGGGGGAAGTGGCAGAGATGCTAGTGATCCACTCAGCTAACCATTCACCCCTTCTCATAATTTCATTCTGGGAAGCCCACATACCAACTAAATCAGCCTCCTTGCAACTATGGTTAGCCAATGAGAGAGAAGCAGATACTGGGTGGGGCTTCTGGGCAAACTCCTTAGAAGTGAGACAGACCAATGGCAGATGTTCTTTTTATGCTTCTTCCTCTCCTCCTGCTTCCTGCCCAGAGGTGATGGCTGGAGCACTAGCAGCCATCCTGGACCATGAGATGAACGTGAGGATGGAATCCATGGACTAAGGATGGCAGAGCAGAAAGGCAGGAGTCTGGGTCCCTGATGATGGAAATCATCACACCAACTGTGAACTGTCTCCTGCTACACTTTTTTAAGTGAAAGAATAAACATTTCCAAGTTCCTGTAGTAGCATGTAACCACATTTCCTGTCTATGCTGGTTTGAAAAGTGTTATGTACCCCAGAAAAAAAACATGTTTTTTTTCCTAATCCATTCTTGTGGGAATAGTCTTGTTTAGGGTGGGATCTTTCGGTTAGATTGTTTCCACGGAGACGTGAGCCACCCAATTGTGGGTGGGAGCTTTTGATTAAGTGGGTTCCATAGAGATGTGTCTCTGCTCATTCAAGGTGGGTCTGAATCCATTTACTGGAGTCCTTTAAAAGGGAAACATTTTTGGAACAAGCTCAGAGCTGACATAGATAGAGACGTTTGGAGATACAGAAAGAAAACATCCCTGGGGAAGCCTTTTGAAACTAAAAACTGGGAGAGAACCAGTAGGCATCACCGTTTGCCTTCCCATGTGACAGAGAAACCCCAAACACCATGTCCTTTTCTTCAGAGTCAAGGTATCTTTCTCTGGATGCCTTAGTTAGGACATTTTTATGGCCTTAGAACTGTAAACTTGTAACTTAATAAATCCCCTTTATAAAAGCCAACCCATTTCTGGTATTTTGAATTCCAGCAGCTTTAGCAAACTAAAACACTGGCTGATTCAGAATTGAATGTATTTTTCTGTTCCCCCAGCACGCTGTACTTTTCCAACTGCCAGATCTTCTGCTGGAAATGCTCACCACAGCCTGTAAGGTCTTTCTCCTCTTTCAAAGCCCTGCTCAGATGTCACCTTCTCCTGGAGGCTTTCCCTGGATGTCCCTTCTCTCTTTGTGCTCCCATAGCCCCCTGCGCTGTTGTTAAACTTCTCAACAGTCTATATGTTGCCCATTCAAGGACCCATCCCCCCTCCTATCCATCTGTACCATCTACTCTGACACTCAGGGGTCCTTAGTCAAAGGTCACAAAATCACTTCTGGCTGATTTAAGCAGATAAGGAGTTTATTAATGAATATTGGGCAGCTCAAAAATTCTCCAGGGTGGCCAGAAAAGCCACCTTGGAGATCACACAATGTGGAATGATGCCCCAAATCACAGAGCTAAGCAGGCTCATGCAGACCCTCCTGATGCTATGCCTGGTACAGAGATTGCAGCTTACCCTGTTGATGCTGGACATTCCCAGAGAGAGTGCCATAGCTGCCTGTGGTGCCTGGCAGGAGCTGACACTCCCACCACCACCTCCCTCCTCACCATAACAAACTGTCCTCCTTTCCTGCTTCTTCCTGGCTCTAGCTTCAGGTTCTGAATCTGGGACTGGTGTACCTAAATGGAGGACTGAGATCACACCTCCGTGCTCTGGCTGCAAGAAAGGCTGGGAAAGCAAGTATTCAGGATCATCTGCTCTTGGATGGGGGTTGAACTCTGTTGCAAAAGGTAGGGGATTCCGCAAAGATAGGAAGAGGGCAATTCCACTCCTGAGAGGCCAAACATGATAGCAGATATCTCTCATGATAGCTTTAAAAACTGTTTAAGTAAAATACTGTTCAAGGTAAAAAAAAAAAAAAAAAAGTCTAATAGCACAAAAAGGGAGAAGTTGAAATGTAAACGCCTCCCTCCTGGAGTCCTGTCAGCCCAGAGGCAACTAGTTAGTTAACAGTTTTTACTGGAAATCCTTGCAGATGTGTTCTTTGTACATCCAGCTATAAATACGTATATATTTATATATAAGGTGCCATGTTCATAATGCATTTAGTATGCGATAAGTATGTATATGTATCCTCTTCTACTTATCAAAACTGGCTCATTCCAAGAATACAGCTGGGCCTATTATACAGATCAGGGAAACTGAGGCTGCTTCTCACTTAACATATCTTGATGCATTCTAAGGTCAATACACACGGTTCTGGCTTATTCTTTCTAACATGACATTTCACTGAGTTGACTGTACCAAAATGAATTTAGATTATTATCAAGGTGTTTTTTTTCCCTACAATAAACCACATTGCAGTGAACATTCTTGCACAAATGTCTCGGTGTGCTTGTGTGAATAGAGATCTACACGATAAATTCCTAGCAGGGGGAATGATTGGGTCAAAAGGTGCCTGCATGGTTTTGATAAACATTGCCAAATTGCCTTCCAAAAAGCTGGTGCCAATTTGCAGTCCTACCAACAGCCTGTGAACATCTTTTCCCAGGCTCTGCACAGTTTGGCTGGCCCTTCATCTCATCATTTGTCACTCACACACCCCTATGTTTCTGGCCACAGTGCCTTTGCCCATGCTATACCCACAGCCTGGAATTCCCTTTCTCCCTTGTCCACTGATGAAAGTTTACCCATTCTGTGAGGCCCAGCTCAGATCTCACCTCCTCCATGCAGCCTTCCCTGACTCCCTTAAGAGTCCCTTTTCTCTGGGACCCCATAGACCCTTGGGTAATTCTGTCATGGCACTCACTGATGACCACCCCAGCAACACAGGCCTTTCATCTGTTCCTAAGCACAGTCCTGCCCCAAGGCCTTTGCACTGCAGTCTCCTCTCTGTGGACCTTGCTTTGGTCCGTCTCGATCTTGGTGGCCTCTCTCTTGCATCTCTGTTGAGATTCGCCTGGAGGGGTTTTCCCTGCCCACTCTTGTCTCAAGCACCCCTCCTCTAGTCCCTCTGGACCTCACCGTTTTATTATCTTCATAACACTTCTCACAAGCTGAAATAGCCTTGTCTGATTTAGTGTTGACACAGTTATTTTCTGCCCTGCCCGCTATTTCCACCCCCCACCCTCTCCTCCATGAGAGCAGGGACCTTGCTTTCCTTTTCCGCCTTGAACCTGCCTGTCACCCCTCTAACCGCTCAACAAACATCTGTTAAAATGAAGCATTCTTATCTTACAGAAGAGGGAACTGGCGTCCAGAAAGAAGAGCTGAGTAGCCCAAGGTCCCATAGTTAAGTAAAAAGCACCGCTGGAATTTGAACCCAGCGATTCCGAACTCACAAGCCCACCACCGCATGATTCTTTACTCTCAGCCCGCCGAGTTGTCTCCCCTACCAGACTAAGATCTTGGGGGACTTCTGGCGCCCGGGTTTCCCCAACGGTGCGGCCCGGGTCCGCCCCGCGGGGCTCGCGGGTCCCTCGGAGCTGTCGTCCTCCCCGCCCCCTGTCACTCAGGCCGAGGGGGCGGTGCGGCCGCCAGGGGGGGGCCCTGAGCTGCGAGCTGCCGCAGCGCCCGAGCGGGAGCCGGAGCCAGAGCCCGAGCGCGCGAGCGAGCCGGGCCGCGAGGAGCGAGCCGAGGCTGGCGACGCACCCGAGGCCCCGGCACTGCTGCGCTGCGGCTCCGGCCCCGCGCCCCGCCTGCTGCGGACCGACCCGAGCGCCTGGCCACGGCCCGAACCCCGTCGGTCGGAAAACCACCCCGGCCAGGGCCTCGCCAAGCCCCGCGTTCGCCCGCTGCAGCCGCCGCTCGGGCCCCAGCCCGGGTCCCGCATCCAGGTGAGGCGCGCGCCGGGGATGGAGAAGGGGATGGGGACGGAAAGGGGACGCGAGTGGTGGTGAGGAAGGGGATGGGGAAGGGGCCAGGAGGAGAGGGACGCGGGTGGGCGCTTTCGAATGCGCCCTAAGGATGCGTGTGTACGTTCCTCTGTGTCTCACCTTCTGGGTGGCCGAGTGGACGTGCGTCCGCGCCCGTGTGTCCGTGTACGTGTCAGAGTGTCCGTGCACGCTTGAATGTCTCCGTGTCTTGTATGTGCACGTGAGTGTGTCCGTGTGTGTGTGCACGGCCGTGTGATCCTGTCTTGCATGCACAGGCGGGTCCCGGGTCTTCGTGCCGAGCCGGCACTTGGGTTCCGCGGGGCTGCACGTTGCAAAGCCCCGCGTAACCCAGGAGCGGCCTTTCCTGCAACCTCCGGTTTCAAGGACGCTGGGACTCGGCCGCGGCCCCGAGGCAACTCGCTGGGGGTGGGGGGCAGACTGAGAGGAGCCAAGGGGACACGGGACACGCAAGGGGGCTGCGGTCTCAGGAGGGAGGGGAGGGGGCCCCCCCGCGCCCCTCGGGAATAGCTGGGGTGAGGGTGCGGGGTCAGCGCACTGGCGCCCTCTGTTCGCTCTCCCCAGGCCGCCAGGATGGACATGTTCATGAAAGGCCTGTCAATGGCCAAGGAGGGAGTCGTGGCTGCCGCGGAGAAGACCAAGCAGGGGGTCACCGAGGCAGCGGAGAAGACCAAGGAGGGCGTCCTCTACGTTGGTGGGAGAGGGGCGCGGCTTCCCGGCCCTTTGGGATCGGGTGTCTCGGGGGAGTTGGGGAGTTGGGGTCGGGTTCCCTAGAGGGAGTAAGGGGTCTGGGCAAGGAGGATGTGAGTCAGCAAACGGGGCGGGATGAATAGGGGTCACTGCGGTCAGTTTGGAGAGCGGATGGGTGGGTGGGCAGTGGAGGTGTTGATGACCGTGGAATTCACCTGAACGGCCAGAGACCCATGCACTGATCAAAGCAGATAGCCTTCTTTTTCTTATTTTCTTTATCATCATTGTTAATATTCAGTTACCTGGGGGTGAGCCCTTAACCTATGCCAAGTACTGTGGGAAATGCTGGAACCTCCGTTATCTCATTTAATGTTTCCAGCCTATTATACAGATCAGGGAAACTGAGGCTGGGGTTAAAACCCCACCCTCCCCTTCAGCTCCCTCCACATCTGAGCTGCTCTCCAGGTCTCCCTGCGCCCAGTGTCATACCACTGCTGTCTCTCCTCCTAGCCCACCCTCCTTGCAGCTGTCAGCTGGTGTCAAGAGAAAGACCAGGTGGTTGAAATCACTCACCCCAAGTGTTAAAGGAGACTGAGCCTGCAGGGTTATTTGCATAAATGGGGAAGGGCCAGCAACTGACATTTACTGAGTCCATCTGGTGATTCAGGGCTTCTGTATGTGGAGCAGGTGTAACTGTCCTGATATACAGACCCTGAAAGGCTGAATAATTCATCCAGGGTCGTGACAGGTTTGGGATTGGGGTAATTTGACAAACATTTATGAAATACCTACTATATGCCAGGTTTTATGTGGATGCTGGGGAGACCTGCTTTCCTGGAGCTGAGCAAGAAAATATCAGATGGTGATACAGAGCATTTCAGTACTGTCATGTGACGCCAATTGGCTAGGGTGGGGACTGCTTTGGGTGGGATAGTCAAGAGGAGGTGACATGAATTGAGGCCTGAAAACTGAGAAGGACCCAGGTATGCATGTGTGTGTATAGGTGAGAATGGCAGGTGCAAAGGCCCTGAGGTGGGTTAGTCAAGCGAAGGTGACATGAGCTGAACCGTGAATATTGTGAAGGAGCCAGGTGTGTATGTGTGTGTGTGTGGGGGGTGGAGTGGGGGGTGAGAATGGCAGGTGTAAAAGATCCTGGGATGGAATGGGCTGGAGGAGATCCAATGGCAAGAAGCAGTTGTAGGAGATGAGATCAGAGAGGTGGGCCAGAGCCTTTAGGTCAGGGCAAAACATTATAACATATGATTGCCAGAAGAGGTGGTAAACAAGGGGTGGACAGAATCTGATTAGAATCTGTTTAGAAAGACCCCTCAAGCTGTTAGGTGCAGAATGAATTGTAGGGAGGCCCATGGGGAGGTAAGTGCAGCCCCTAGATGAGGGGGAGTGAAACCAGGGCAGTCGTGATGGGGGATGTGAAACCCCACCCTCCCCTTCAGCTCCCTCCTGTCCTGTCACTCCTGTTTAACCCCAGGCACCCCTGAAGTGGCCTCTCTGCCAACAGACTCCACCCCTCCAAGCCATCCTGTCCGTCCCCTTAGATAGGCACCTCCTGCCTCTTCCCTGCCCAGGAACCCCCAGGACTTCTGGTTCCTACTCGCTAAAGCCTCAGCTCCTGGTAGCCTGGCATTTGCTGCCCTTCGGGCTCCTGCCTCAGTTTACCTTTCCAACTTTGTTTGTCATCATATGCCCTGCTCCAGGGCACGTGGACCACCTGGATGCACTTCATGCTGGGCCTGAAATCACACTGCTTGGGGCCTTACCTGTGTGCTCCCTCTGCTCGGAATACCCTCCCTAGTCACCTTCCTGCATCTCCACCTGCTCTCCAGGTGTCAAGGCCCAAGCCACATTCTGTCAGGTATCCCTAGTTCCCCAGCCCTACCCAAAGGCTGGAAATCATCTGCTACCACTCAGGTCCATGGAAGCTGCTCTTCTCTCACCCCCTTCAGACAGGGAGCCATTGGCCTGTGGCAGGAATGAGCGTGGATATGCAGCCTGCCACCCCCCCTCCTCCTTCAACCTGTCCAGATACCCCCTTGTGAGCTTCCCCTCTTCAGGAGGTCCCACCAAGTACCCTTACCCCTCCGTCGCCCCCCAGTCAGCCCCACATTTTGCATATGACAAGCGACTTTAGAGGAAAAGGAGAGAGGGGCAAGGGGACAGGGTATGCAGAGGCTGGGTGTGGGCAGCTCAGTCTAACCCAGGAGAACCTCTCTAAATATACAGCTTTACAGCTTTTTTGCCCCCACCTGCCTCCCACCCTGGGCTTCATACTCAGGGAGCTGTGGCTGGAGTTTTAGAGTCAGAAAGGTCTGCACTCCTAGGCCAGTTCAGCCCTTTACTGGTTGCGGGATCCTCAGCCAGCACCTTTCCCTTCGTGGGCTTTTGTTTTTCCATCTGAGAAACAGGTGATGACGGACCCATTTCCCTGGGCTGGGGAGAGGATTTAATGTAATGATGCAAGTGAAATGTTTTGCACACCAGAGGGGTGGGTGTCAATATCAGGTTGGGGGTGGGGAGTGGAGAGATGGTGAAGGGGTGGATGGAAGTGCTGAGGGAATAGGTGGGGAGGGGGTGGTGCTATGAGGATTGAGGGGGGGTTTGGTTAGCACAGGGGAAGTGGAGCCTTGTTGGAGGAGACCCAAGGAGGCAGGGAAGGGCCAAGTTACCCGGCTGGCCCCTCTGCCCACTCTTTCGCCCCCACGCTGTGCTGGGATTTCTGTTCCCTTGGCTCAGAGCCCTTAAATGTATTCCTTTTTCTCCCTGCAGGAAGCAAGACCAGAGAGGGGGTGGTACAAGGTGTTGTCTCAGGTACCTCCTCACCTGGGGCCTGTGATCTGGCTGGGATTCAGAGGTCAGGGGAGGGTGGTGGGTTGTGGGCACTCCCGAGGGTCCTGTGGCGTGGGTTGGGGGGAAGAATCCATGGGGCGAGAGGGTACCTGGACCTGTCCTTCACCCTGGCCCCCCAACTGGTCCCCTACCCTCACCCCTGGCTCCCTCCAGTGGCTGAGAAAACCAAGGAGCAGGCGTCACATCTGGGAGGGGCCGTGTTCTCTGGGGCAGGGAACATCGCAGCAGCTACAGGCCTGGTGAAGAAGGACGAATTCCCCACCGATCTGAAGGTGAGCCTTCCCCCCACCACACACACACACACACACACGCACACACGCACACGCACCAGGCACACAAATAGGCCTGTCCCCGCCGTTCTCTCAGAGTGAGTCTGTATGAAGGTGTGTGGGTGTGGGTCTGGCTCTCCCCGTGACAGTCACCCAGATCTGGCTCGTATGCGTGCGTACTGCTGGCAAGTGTGACCGGGATCACTTCCGGCCACATCTGCACGTCACTGCCTATTTATTCATTTCATTTCATCCCACAAATAGTCATTGCAGGCAACGATTGTTCTAGGAGTTTGAATAAGGTTCCTCCATTCGTGGAGCTGACCTGGTAGTGGGAGAAGAGACACAGGAAAAAAGGCAATCCATAAATAAGTGAGATGATTTCAGACTGGGAAAAGTGCTATGAAGAAAAGACAACAGGATGATGGGATAGAGCGCTAAGCGGTGAGTGGAGCTACTGTAGCTGGGAGGGCTTCTCTGAGGAGGCGATACCTAAGGTGACACATAAGGGATGAGCTAACGGGAGATGTGTGGGAAAAGTATTTCAGGCAGGGGAAACAGCAAGTGCAAAGGCCCTGAGGCAGTCATGAGCTCGTCGTGTGAGCCATGGGAGAGGTTGATCTGTGCACACGTTTGAACAGACATGCTACACACATAGCTTTCCATGTATACATAGAAATGGGGCCTCCACTAGCTCACCCTGTAGGAAAAGAGCCTGTCCCTGTGACCCTAGACAAGTCCCATTGTGTCTCTGAGCTTGATTTTTTGCCTGCCAAACAGGAGGTGAACACAATAGGATAATGCAGAGCAGAGTTTCTCAAACTTGGGCACACATCAGAATCACCAGGAGGGCGTTTAAAATACAGACTACGGGGCCCCCCCCAGAATTTCTGCTTCAGTCTAAGGTGGGGCCTGAGAATTTGCATTTCTAACAAGGATCTGGGTGTGCTGATGCCTGCTGGTCCAGAGACTGCACTTTGAGAACCATTAGTCAAATGAACCTGGCTTGCACTGGGGGAGCTGCGTAAGAGGTGGTGGCCCCATGATCGTGTGAGAGGGTCCCTGCAACTGTGTGCTGTGTGGGCCCACCTGTGTGTGGACAGACAACCCTCTTGGGAGTGCACCCGGTCTATGTGTCTACAGGCATGTGCAGCCCTCTGCCTCTGCAAGTCTGGGGGCTCCCCTTTGTCCGATCAGTGGACATTTGGCATGAGCAAATCCACCATGCAGTGGAAGATTCCACACCAGCCCTCCACTCCAGACATCTTGTACCACTGGTTCCTTCCACTTTTGGGAGAGTCTGGGATTTGACTCAGAAGTTCTGGTTCAAGTCCTGTTTCTGCCTTTGATTAGTTATGTGACTTTCCCTTTCTCAGCAGCATTATGTTACCCGGCGGTGGCTCCTATGCACTGATCTCTTGTAAGGTGGGGCGGCCTTAGGCTTAAGGGAATAACTCAGAGGCACTTCACCGTAACTGTCCCATTTTCCAGATGAAGGAACTGAGGCACAGAGAGGTGAAGTGACTTGCCCAAGATTCCAATTCCTGCCTGCCTGCCTCCCTTATCAGGTGGCTGGGAGGATAAGCTCAGGTCCATTTAATGGGAGTCGCTATGCTGGAAGCAGAGGTGAAGCAGAGAGACGCAGGTCCAGACCCACACCTGTCAGCCTCGATTCTGTCTGTGACGGGCTTGTGTATAGAATCATCTTTCTCTTGCCACCTTCCTCCTACCAGCGCTTGTTGACTCTACAGGGCTGCTCTCTCCAGGGAGAATTGAGATCCATAGAGTTACAATCCAAACAACCACCCTTCAGGGCCACTGGGCATGGGGGAGCCCAGGGCAGCCCAGGGTCAGCATTTCCAAACATCTCGATACCTGCCAATCTCCTTTATGTAAGGGGGAGCAAACTTTCAGGGGCACTCACTTTCGGGGTCTCATTTGCATGATCCTGAGAGCATATTCCTTCTTAAAATGTGCACCCTGGGTGCCTCCTTCACCTCACCCCAATTCTAGCCTTGCCTCCCCAACTCCAAGAGCAATTGCTGGCCTGAGTTCTGTCACCACCAATGAGTTGGGTGTTTTCAAACTGCCTATAAATGCTGTCATCGAGTACTTAATCTCCTGATCTGGCTTCTTTCATCAGCAGTAATTTGGTGAGATTCAGCATGCTGGTGTGTGTGTGTGTGTGAGTGTCGTTTTTCGGTCTTATATAGTATTCCATGTGTCATCCTTGTATAGTTGTGCGATTATGCCAGGATGTGCCCATCTGTCCGACTGTTGGTGGACATTTGGGTTGTCTCCAAACAATGTATTCAAGCTGGAATATTTAAGATTATGTTTCTTCCTTGGAACTAAGTTGCTGGGTGACTGGGTGAACTAACTTTTCCCCACCTTCTGGCCCTTGGTGTCCGCATCTGTAAAATGGGGGCAACGAGCGAGAAACTCATATGCTCCCAGGCTCCCACCCCCACCCACCCCTGCCCCGGACAGGTAATGCAAAGGTGCTGAAGTGATGGGGATGGGGCACCCAGGGATTCCACTAGGGAGGGACAGTGGTTATACACAGAAGAAGGGGAGATGGTGTGCCCCAGGCCTGCAGGTTTCCCCAGGGGTCCAGGACTTTGGCCTTGCACAGCTGTGCAGGTACCTGAGGTTACTGCATGTGCCCGTGTGTGCAGCCAGGCAGTCATGGATGTGTGCACATTCCTGTGCTCCCCTGCAGTGGCTGGTCCTATGTCTGGCAGTGCCCCTCCCCCACGTGCCCACTGGTCTGTGCCTGTCTGGGCAGCAGATGCAGGGGGGAAGGGAGAGTCTTAGCTCACACATCCAAGCAACACCATGAGCTGTTGCTTCCAGCTTATCTTAAAATAGCAACAGCTGAAGAAACCAGGCCACCAAGGGCCCTGGGGGAGGGAGAGATGGAAGGTGGCAGGGGAATGGCTCAGAACCCCTGGCCAGCCCTGTTCCTCAGCCCGTCTCCCACTAGCCCAGGGGAGCCTCCAGGGTTATCTCTGGGGGTCTCAAGGCCCCAGCAGCACAGAATGCAGCACACAGGGGACAGGTATAAATTAGTGACTGAGTGTGGCAGCCATCCCCCTGTCCCATCCAGTCCAAAAGATGGAATTGCCAGAGGCTGCTTACAACTGGGAAAAGGGGTATACAGATCCCGGCTCCCCTCCTGAGGCCAGCTTCAAGTGGGTGATTTGGGGTGGGGGTGGGGATGTACTCTACCCAACTCCCTCCCACCTCAGGGCACACCAAATAAACAATTTAATTAAAAAATCTGTTTGCATTGCCAACACAGCTTAGCTCTTCCCACTCTTCAAGTGGGAAGCCAAAAGCTTCCTTGGATAGGAATTTGGGTGGCCCTCCCCAGCTGCCCTCCCCAGCCCTGTTCTTTCTCTGTCCACAGCCAGAGGAAGTGGCCCAGGAAGCTGCTGAGGAGCCGCTGATTGAGCCTCTGATGGAGCCCGAAGGGGAAAGTTATGAGGAGTCACCCCAGGTGAGAGGGCCCCAGGGCCCCCAGGAAGATGGTCCTGTGGCAGGAGAGGGTTTGGCCAGGGGACTCTAGGATATGCCCTTTTCTAGAACCCAGGGCCCGGGGGGTGGGAGCAGGGAGGGGAGAAACAGATGGCATCTAGTGCCAGGCCCCAGGCATCCATGCCCTGCTGTCACCAAGCTTCCTGGGTGGGTAGGTGGGTGGGGTGGGGGCGGGGAAGTGGGGCATACTACACTTCCTCCGTAAGGGGGAGGGATCTCGGGGCCAGGGCTTGACCCCCACCCATTTGCTCTTCTCCACTCCACCCCACCCCTCTGATGCAGGAGGAGTATCAGGAATATGAGCCAGAGGCGTAGGGGCCCAGGACGGCCTCCCACCAGCAGCACAATCCCCATTCTGTCCCCTGCACCCCCCACTCCCCACCCCCGACCCAGGGCTGTCCTTTTACCCCTCCCATCCCCACCTCCCAAACACGAGATCTTCCTTACGCTCCGAGGCGCCCTCTCGGAGCCTGTGTTAGTGTCTGTCCGTCCGTCTGTCCTACCCGCCCGCGTCCACCCCTGGGGCGTGGACAGGACCAGGGCTACGGCCGCGCCTGGGAGACCCCCACCTCCACCCCATCCCGTCCAGTGTCCGCGCAGATGTAGCATGTTTTTTGTGTTTTTTCAACCAAGGTCGGATAGCGACGACTCCTTCCGCCCGGGACTGAGGCTCTCGGACCCCGCCCCGGGCAGCCCCCTCCCCCCCCCGGAGCCTCCAGTCCATCCCCAAATCGACCCCAGGAACTTTTTTTTTTAACCAAACCAGGAGCCAGGCTGTGCCATGCCCCTCCCCCCAGCCGGCCCGACCCGAGCGCGGGCGTCGCGTGTTGTGATAGTGGCATGGAGAGTTCCCCAAACCCCCGTGTGAGCGTGTTCCGCGCGGGCAGGCCTGGCCGCTCGCCGCGTGTCCGCGAATAAAGCCAATCTGTCCGTAGCCGGCGCCGCGCTGCAGGGCTGGGCTGGGCGCCAAGCCGGGGCGACCGACGGGCTTTAGGGTCCCAGCCGTGCCCCACTCCGCTCTTTGGGGCCGGGCACACTCAGCCCGGGGACAAGACTGACCCCCCCACCTCAGGCCTAAGCTTCTCCGTCTCCTACCCCGGCCCCCTACCCCCTGCCCAGGACAACCTGGTGGGGCGAGGGGGTTCCCCTCCTCCCCTAGGGCTGTGACTCACAGTCCTTTGGAAAGGACGCGGGAGGCAGGAAAGTGGTCTCGGGCGCCACCTGATGGGCGGCACGGCGTCCGCTGGGAGTGCGGGACCTAGGAGAGCCCCGCGCAGCTACAGCGCACGGGCCAGAGGCTCGCACCTCGGCACCTAGGCACGCTGGGCTGTGCGCGAGAACCCGCGTGCACGCACCCCGACAAGCACGCACGTGCAGACCCGCGTGCAATCCCACGCGAGCGCTCACAGTTGCACACGCACGGCAAAGTCCCCTGAAATCAGCAGCACTGGCCCCGGAAGACGCTGTTAGGCGCAGACAGACCTCTCCCCAGGCGGCAGACACCCCCCCCAGCGCATACCCGCCGCACGCTGTAAACCCCGATTGAGGGGGGGGGGGAAGGGCAGTTGCCCCGGCGGGGGCGGGGTACGGAGCTCTGGCAACCAGTATCCCGGTCCCTACCGTTCAGGAAAGGCGCCGCAAAGTTTGGGGCCTCCGCTAGAATGGGCGAGGGTCCTCAGTAATCTGGGGAGCCGGCCAGGAGCCTCGAGCGGAACAAGACCGGCACTAGGGGGCCCCCAACACCGCCGCAGTGTGGGAAAGAGGGGGCGGGGATGCCGTCAAGGCCAAGGTCCTGCCCTTAATCGGCGTATAAACACCCCACACCTGGCCCACGTGGAGAGCCCCCCCCCCCCACACACACACCTGTGCCTTAGGCCCCACCCCAGCCCCGCCGCGCTCCTGCAGGGGTTGGCCACGGAGGTCCTCTCCCAAGTCCTTTGCACACAGGCCCCGCCCCCGCCCTGCGAAGGCCCCGCCCCGTCCACGCAGAACTGCTTTTCTTTGCCGCAGAGGCCCCCAGTCTCGCCTGCGCAGGGCCCCGCCTCCTTCTCCGCGGCGGTCCGGCTCCTTACCGCGCCCAAGTCTGCCTCGCTCTGTGCGCCCCACCCCCGAGGGTTGGTGCCTCCTCCTTCCCTGAGTCCAGGATGGCGGGAGGCGATGCCCTGCCCGGGAAGCCCCTTGAACGCGGTGGGAGACCAGTCCGCTCGGGTCCTCTCGGCCTGTGCTGTATGGATCTTCATTTCCGGAAGCAGGAGGCAACTGGCACACGCTTGTGTAGGGAAAACAAACCGGAGTGCGTGTGTGTGTGTGTGTGTGTGTGTGTGTGTGTGTGTGTGTTAATTCTCTAACTCACTTAAGTGCGGATACCCAGAACTCCAGATCCCTTTTGGCTGAATTAAGACTCTATTTGCAACCCCCAGGCTGGATTTGGTCCGCAGATGTGTTTCATCTGTTAGCGCCATGTTTTAAAATGTTTGAATTGGAATATCTTCAGGTTGGGCGCACTTCTTCTCAGTTGACCCCTGTCCCTGTCCGTGCCGGGTGTCGTGCATCCATCCACTTCATCCGTTTTTACGAACTGCCTGGCCCCTGAAGGATCTGAGTTGGCAACTCTGCCCCAGCTCCGAGCACCTGAGCCCCATACAGGCTCACCATCTGGCCCACGGGGGGAGGTACTTTTCCTTCCGGAGTACCGAGCTGTGCACCTGGCGGGGTTGAGCCTTGCTCTGTTCGTAAACCAACGTGTTCATCTGCCAGGGTCACTTTAAACGCTATTCCAGGCCTAGCCAGTGCTGTCACAGACGGCAGTCCTAGCTGGGCACGCACGTGAGAGAGCGTTTAGCTCATGGGCTCCTCCCGCATGACAGGAAGGGGGGAGCCATTTCTCAAATGCCCAGTATATCCTAGGCATCCAACACATCTCCATTAATTTCACTTACAAACACCCTCAAGTCTTCCTTGTTATCAGTCCCTTCTTACAGTGGAGGGAATGGAAGCAGGAGAAACAGTTACCTGCCTGAGGCCACATTTAGCTCCCAGCCTGACCCAGAAGTCCAATGCCTTTGGAAGTTTCCAAAAGGGACTTGCTCAGGTTTGAGGGGGGACAAACAAACAACAGTAAGAAAACGCGGAGGCAGCAGGGGGTAGATTCCAGTGCAGTGTCATGGAGAATGCCAGAGACTGCATACGTGGGGTTGTGGGTTTGAGCTTGTGTGCCCATACTTCCTCACGTGATATGGGCGTGCGAGGTGCTGCATCTGCGTGTCTGTATCTGTGTCCATGCGTGTACACAGATGATCGTGCATGAACACAGATGTAGTGTTGGTACATGTCCACAGATGTTGCCCGCCTGGCTTGTGTGTGGTCGTTTAGTCATTCAACAAGTGCGTGCTGTGCACCTGCTCTGTTCTTAGAAGTGAGGGACTACAAGGAAGATCCCAAAACTATCACCTGATTCCAGCAATCTCAAAACGATCAACCAATACGTGGAACGAGATAATTTCGAGTTTTATGAAGAACGTAAAACCGAATGATGTGACAGAATGTGACAGCGAGGGGGCGGTGAGCCACATTACAACAGGGTGGTCAGGTCGGTTTCCGAGAAGGTGAGGGCGGCACTGAAACCTGAATGAAAAGAAGCTGCTATTGGAAGCTGGAGGAGGGGAGCACTACCGGCAGAGGAAGAGCCCACCTCTGCGACTGTTCGCGGGTACTGCAGGATGCGCGGTCAGCGTGCGCTCGCCGGGGTCTCCCGGGATCCCGGGGCGCAGCCCCCCTCGCTCTTCCTCCACCTCTGACAGCTGCCCCAACTCTGCCTGTGGAAATCTGAGCTTTCCTACGTTCCCTGCCCAGATGTGATTTCTTCTCATCGCCCTTATCCGGTTTAGCTGTGCTAGCGGAACCGTGCCAGGACCCCGAGACCCCTCGCTGTCTGTCTGAGCTGAAAACTGACCTCTCCTGCTGAGGAGGGCTAAGGGCTGTCCCCGCGTCCCCACCCCCACCCCCCAGCAACGCAGCTCCAGTGCTTTCCCCGGAACTTTATTTTTGTTTTCTCCCTTCCCTATTTATAGCTCTCTCCCCTCCGAACCATCCCTGCATCCATCCCCGTTGCCTAGAAACCGGCTCTGGGCTGAGGGTGGGGGAAGGCCAGGCCGAGCACAGGCAGGGGGGAAGGAAGAGCTGCCACCCACTCCCCCTCTCGGCACTGCCCCCACGCTCCCGGAGGCCCACCCTGCTCTCTGCCCAGCACCCACCGATGGCTTAAAACAACAACAACAAAATGTGAAAACCAGCCGCCTTTGTGAAGGCTTCCTGGTTTCTAAAGGGCATGATGCCCAAGGTTTGACATGCTCTTCACATTAGCCACCCCTGCTCCGTTTTCCCAGAGGAGGAAACTGAGGCTTCGGGAGGCAAAGTCCCCATAGCCAAAGCCTTCTCAGCCCAAATTTAAAGCTCTGGATTTGTTAGCCTTGGGATATTAGGCCTGAAACATTGGAAAGAAGATTTTAAAGTGTAAATAATTCCCTAATTCCATTAGCACCGATGAGGGTAAGAGAGAAATATTTAGCCACAATCCCACACATACCATGCCACCCTGCTGTATTCACCATGCCACCGCATTGTACCTCCTCCATGCCACCCACCATGCCATGTACCATACCCCCACCATGCCCCATCATACCATCCCACTATGCTATTCCAGTGTCCCCACTATGCCATCCTACTGTGCCCCCATGCCACCCCATTGTATTCCCCATGCCACTCCATTGTGCCCCCACCTCACCACTCCAACTGGGCCCACCATGCCATTCCATTCCATCCAGCAGGAACCCTATCATGCCACCCCACCATGCCATCCACCGTGCCCCATCATACCATCCTGCCATGCCAGCTCACTCTGTGCCCCCATGCCACCCCAGTGTGCAATCTGCCATACCCCACCATGCCCAGCGTACCCCCACCATGCTCCTCATTCTGTCCAGTGGCAGCCAGGTTTCTGGCCGGAACACTTCCCTTCCACAGATAAACCAGGAGGCCTGAACTTGTGTCCCTGCTCTGTCATTTCACCGGCTGTGTGACCTTACACTGCTCACTTAACCTCTCTGAGCGTCAGTTCCCTCAACTAGAAGGTGAAGCTGTTCTCATCCACCCCACAGGACTAGAAGAAGGAAAGATGATGCTGATGGGAAAGTACTTTGCACACTACAAAGTATAAATGTGAGTGAGCTGTAGGAATAGTTGATGTGGTGGTGGTTGTCATTTGGGCCAAGAGATAAGGCTGGGAAGTCAGGATGGGCTCTGGGACACAAGAGTGAGCCCCAGGTCTATATCAGGGCAGAAGGAGGGGTGTGGGCAGGGGTGCCCAAGAGATTCTGGGGAACTTTGGGGAGTGGAGGACATAGAGGCCCTCCTGAGCCAGCCTCCTCCTCCTTCATGAGCTGGATCCTAAGTGCCCCCACTCCTGTTGCCCCCTGCCCCCTCTCCCTGACTGCCCCCACCCCCTCAGGCCCGCCCTGCCTTCAAAATATACTCTCTGGGCAGAATGGGGGAAGGGGCCGCCAAGGAGCAGCTGGGCCATGATTCAGCTTGAGTCACCCATCCAAATCCCAGGGCCGCCCCCAGTGGGGCCGGGGCCTGCAGCTGTTTTGTGTGTATATATATATGTATGTGTGTGTGTGTGTATGTGTGTGCAAGCCTGTGGGGGCAGCAAGCTGTATTCATATCTGCCTAGGCCAGATACTCTCATGAATATCTGTGGGGCCCTGGGAGTCATACATGTTGGGGAAGGGGCAGGTGACCGCTTGGACATCACATGAGGAAGGTTTAATAATGTGGGCTGGAGTTTGACTCCCAGCTTTGTCACTGTCTAGCTGTGTGAGTCTGGTAAGTTGCTTAACCTCTCTGAACTTCAGTTTCTTCATCTACAAAATGGGAATAATAATAGCGTCTACCTCAGATGGTTTTTCCATGAGAGTTAATGGAATGAGATCATGACTGTATAGCACTTAGGGAAGTCAGTAAATGGTACAGCATCACCATTATCATCATTTAGGGCATATTGAATGGGTTCTGAGAATCTTCATTGAGGGGTGTGTGTATTTATGCCTTAGAGGTTGGGGAGCTGGGTGAGTGTTTCTCGAAGGAGCATGTGATTGCGTGTTGTGTGTTGTGTGTGCATCCCTGAAGCAAACACAAGAACTTTCCAGGAAGTTGATTTATGTGGCTCTGCCTTCCATATAATCCACCCTCTTACACACACACGCACACACGCACACACACACTTTCCTAAGAAGCTGTGATTTGTCCAGGCAAAGTGGTCAGGAACTATGGATGCTGTATTGGGAATCTCAGACCTTCTCAAAAGGTTTAACTTCAAGCTAAGCTGTGACGAGCAAAGCTGGCTGGACTCCCAGAGTTGGTGTGGCGTCTGGGTGTGAAAGAGGGATTGTGTATTTGATGGAACAAGAAAGAACATGAGAGAGACAGAACAAGATGTGTGTGCGCGAGTGTGCATATGCATGTGTGTGTGTGTATAGGGATGGCATTGGAGGTGGCTGCTGTCTCTGCTCTGGTACAGTCTGCTTGTCTCCATGGCGCCTGTTGCCACACACGCTTGCTTTTCAGAAAGTCACTCAGATTGTTTATTCCACCCCCGGCCTGGGTGCCAGCCAAGGAGCTGCAGGCACTTGTTTATCTCTTGGTGTGTACGAGTGTGTATGGCTCCCCAGCGACAGACCGACCCAAGATACACACTCACACACACTCACACATGGGTGTGGGTGACCCCATTGGTTTTAAAAGGCTGAGTCCAAAGCCAAAAATGAGCCATACCGCCAGCCCGGGCAGACTCCCGCACACACGATCTACCACAACTCCAGGTATGTGCACCACCAATTTAGGAACTCCCAAAGTGCCAGGAAGTATGAGAGCCAGTTGCCCTGGCTTTGGTCCTAGGTTCTACCCCCATCTCCTGAACTAATCACCAAGACTGTGATTGGCCAGGCTTGTGCCACTGTTCACCACTACAAGCTGGGATAAGGTCTGTCTGTTCCACCCCACCACATGTACTCAGGCAGGGATGTGGCTCCCCAAGGAAAATGGGGATGCTGTGATGGCAATAAGGTGCACAGTGCTGGTCTTGCTATAATACTGGTGTCCACAATTACCTACACTCTACTAGGCACTTGTCATTTTTCTCCTTATATCCTCAGAGCTCTGAGAGCTCAAAGTTCCACATGATGAAGTCAAGGCACAAAAAGACCTCAATCAAGGTCACACAGCTCATAAATGGCCAAGCCAGGATTTGGATCCATCACTGCCTGTCTCCGTGCCCCTCCTGAGCTCCCACTCTGCCTTAGAAAAGTTTTTGCTTTGTTTTCTGGAAATTTTCATTTAAAAATGTTTTTACCAGCAAGTTCCCAAGGAACAAAAGTGGTTCCATGACAAACAACACAGATGGAAAGGGTAGGTGTCCATATAGCAGATACTGTCAGTGCTTGGATACCCTTACCAGTTCTGCACCTGCCAACAAGACTCCCAACAGCCAGCACCTGCATCTTTGTCAAAGAGCTGCTCTTGGGCGGCTGGAATAAACTTTGCCTGCATGCAGTTTGGGCCAGCCATGCGTCCCACCCAAGGGACAGCCCTTACCCCGTGTCTGCCAGGTATTGGGACATAAATATCCTAGTTCCCTTGCTCTTGGCCAGGGTAACTCCGAGGCGTGTATTTAACCCCATTGCTCAAAACTTCCCTGCAAGATTAGCCTTCAGGCCCTTATTGGCTGCCTTCTCTTCCTGGGTCTCCTTTCTACTCCCCTGTTGGTGAACTCGCTTCTCTCAAATGAACTACATGTCCTCAATCTTCATCTCAAGGTCCTTGAGCTGCCCTAGGGCTCTGGATCCCATTATCTTCTGCCACCCTCGGCATCTGGTCCCACTTATCATGCTCGCTGTTCTGGCATCTTCCCCTTCCCCTCTCTACTGGCCTGTTCCCGTCAGAATTTAAATGTCTTTGTCTTCTCTATCTTAACCTTCAATCACCTTGTAGAAACTGTATCTCTTTTCTCCTTCAAACCCCGAATTTCTTGAAAAAGTTGTCTACACTTGCTCTCTTCATTTCTTTAATCTCATTTACTCATCAATACTCCCTACACTGCCCTAAGTCTGGCTCCAAGCCCCACTATTCTACTGTATACTCTCATCATTCATAGTTACCTTGCTCTTATGCCCAGAGTTCACCTCTCAGGTCATGTCTTGTCTTTCAGTTGACCCTGCCCTCCTTCAGGAACATTTTCTCCCCTTGACTTCTGAGATGTTACACCCTTCTGGGTTTCCTCTTGCTTCTCATTCTTTTTCGCACCTTCCTTTTCCCTGCTGGTCGTTTAATGTTGGTGTTTCTCAGGGTGGACCTGGGGGCCTTGCCTTGACCTGTTTAGTCTGTCCTTTGTCCCCAGGTCCTGGCACCCCTCCCATGGACCTCCGTCATCAGCTCAGTTGGTCTGGCTTCAGCCTTTGTCACTCCAGAGCTCAGCTTTGGACATGGATGTCTCAGTGTGACCACCCCACAAGCCCCTCCTTTCCCCCCAGGCTCATCAGGGATCTGTTCTTTATCCATCCCTCCTCCCCTCACACCCACATCCACCCCATGATCAAGGCCTGTTGGTTTACCCCTAAACTGGCATTGTATCAGTTCCTACTTCTCCATCCCAACAGAGGCAGTTCAGGCATCTTCATCTCTCACCTGGATTACTGCTACAGCCTCCTCACTCACACCCTGGCCTTGCTCTGGCTTCCCCTGCAGCCCACCCTCTCCCTATCACAGGGGAACGTTTTCTTATCACGTTGGTTCTTGTCACTTTTCACATCTTGGGAATTTCCCCAAGCGTCAATTTCTTCATCTGTGTATTTAGGCCAGTAATGCCCACCTTGAAGGGCTCTAGGAGAAATAAAATGAAATGGTGAATACGGGGTAGGGGTTGTAAACTCTGAAGCAAAGCGTCCTCGTGGGCAGCGATTGAGCAGTTTTCAGGGATCCCAACGTTAGGAAGCCGCCCGGGTTCTCGGTGCTGTCCGTGGTGCTGAAAACAGGCCCGCACTTCAAAGTTTTATTCTTCCCTGAGATGCTGCCTGAGGATGTCGGTCCGATGGAATTCCTTTATTCGCCTTCTGGACTTAAATTTATATAAGCACGGGTTTAATATCTATTTAATATAGATATTAAAAATCACAATGCCATTGTTCACCAGGAAGGTGGAGGAATAAAATGTAAAGGTTAAGTGTGAGATTTCAGGAATTGAACCGTGTAGGTTTGCAATCCCAGCTTCATTACTTACTAGCTGTGTGACCATAGTAAGTTACCTATCTGCATCTCATCTTTCTTCTCCGAAAAATGGGGAACCAATATATTAAATATTAACTTGGTCCTCGTTGATTGGAAAATGAAATGAGATAAAACCTGCAAAAAATAAAAATAAAATAAATACCCACAAAAACAGCACCGTGACTGCCCCTAATTAAGAGTTTCATTAACGTTAGTTGTTACTATTATTAGCAGATGGTTCCACGGTACCGGGGAGAGTGTTTTATCACCTCTTGGAAGATTACAGAATTATGTTTTTTCCTCTACTAAGTCGAGGAGGAGGGGGCTTTTTCTTTGCCAGGAAACATGGAGGGGGTGGGCAGTGAGACCTCATGTCCTTGGCAATTCAGATGGAATTCGCAATTCCTGAGCACTTCCCCCAGGCTCCTTCCTTCTCCCACTACGAACGCGAGATGCTTATTACTCCCATTTTAAGGATCAGGAAACTGAGGCTTGGAGAGGCGAAATTGTTTACCCGAGTATACCCAAGGGGAGGAGAACCGGACTTGCAAAGACCAGAGGGTAGGCGAGCTCCCTGGCTGGGAAGGCCGGCAGCCGGGGAATCGAAGGCGTCTTGTCTCTCCCCACCCCACGAGCTTCCGAGCGTGGGCAGCGGCGAGACAAAGGGCCGGGGGCGGGGTAGGGTGGGGGTGGGGTGGGAGTGGAGGCCGGAAGTGCGCCGGAGGCGGGGGGTGGGGGGCAGGAGGCGGGAAATTTCCGCGCCGCGGGAGCTTGGAGATCGCGCCCACCCGGGCCCCGTCAGGCCCCGCGTATCTTCGAACAAGTGGCTTCCCTTCTCCGAACCCCAATCCCCTCGTCGGTAAAACAGGGAGAAAGCGTTCGCGGGGCCGGATTGAGTGAGATCTGAGAGCGCGCGCGTCCCGCCTTCAGCTGGCGCGCAGCAAATGGGCAGCCTTTCCGCCCCTCAGTCTCCCGGTCTGTGAAATGGGAAGCCGGCCGCGGAGGACGGGGAGCCCCGGAGCCCAGAGACCCGGGTGAGAAGCGGCGGTGGAAGGCCACCCCTCCCGCGGGCACCCGCGTCTCCGCCGGCGTCGCCCCCTCCCGCGTTCGGAGGCCGCGAGTGGGCCAGCGCGCATGCCTGGGGCGGGGCGCGGGGCGGGAGCGCGGAGCGGGCGCGGGGGACGGCGGCGCGGAGTCGGCGGGTCCCCTCGCCAGCCCGGCCCGAGGCATCCGAGGCGGCTCGGGCGGCGGCAGCGGGCGGCAGAAGGCAGAGCGCAGCGCGCCGAGGAGCCCGAGCGGAGGTCCGGCCCGGGTAAGCGCCGCGCCCGCGCCTGCTGTCTCCGCCGTGCAGACGGTGTCGACTCCTTTCCTGCGCTCCCCGGGCCGCCCCGGAGCCGCTGTCTCCGGGGTCCTTGACCCTCCTCCGCGGCCCGGCTCCCGCACCGCGCGCGGCGGGTGGTCAGCGTGCGCGGGGGTGAGTGTGTGCGCGCGCACCGCCGGGGCCGGCAGGTGTCCGTTTCCAGGCTCCTGGGCTGGGCTGGGCTGGGTGGGGCGGGGCGGGGCGGGGGCGGGTCCCACAGCCCCGGGCCCAACACCTGAGGGGCTCTGCGGGCCAGGCCGCCAGGTGGGTTGGACCCAGGCCCGGCGCCCGGCCTCGCCGCCGGCGGCGGCTTTGTTCCGCATGGCCGTGCGGGAGGGGGCGCTTCCCGCCACCGGGGGGAGGCGGTCTGCCCGCGTTGATTCATCTCTCCCGGGAGTGAGCTCGGCGCTCGAGTGGTTCCACTCGCACCACTGAGCACACTCCCCGTCGTACACCGAGTGTGGCACCCGTTCTGGGCTCTGCCACGCATGCTGTCACACATTCATCGCGTCCACGCACGGGCTTCTCACTCCGGGGCGAGGCCACAGGTATACACACTCACATACACACACACGCACACACACGCGCGCATGTGCCACGGTGGCCCGTGGTCATTCCATCAGACTCATACGCAGCCACCTGTGCACACGCACAATACATGAGCGGGAGCCTTGCTACACACCCAGGCATAGCTACGCATTCACACCAGCCATTGCCGATCACAAAACACTCAACAATACTCAGCACATTTATAGCCACCCGCCTTTGGCCTGTTGGCCTGTTCACATCTGCTCACGGTGTCCCTCATGTACCACTGACCCTGGAGCTGGCACATGTGTGCACACACTCTCACACACAGTCTTAGCTTATCTCCCACCCCCACCCTCCCTCCGCCTGAATGTGCGTACTCCTGCCTGTCCACTCCTGCCCTCCAATGGCTGGATGAATGAATGGTTGGTCTGGGGGTTGTTTCTGGAAGAAGGTCTGGCTACCGCCCTTTGCTATCCTCTTTCTCCCCCTATAGTCCAGACAGGAGGTTTGCTGGGTTGAGAGTACTGGGAGCAGAGGGGTGGGGACAGAGGGTGGACAGATGGGCGGAGATTGTCAGACACACACATGCTGGTTAAAGCCCCACGAGCCTTTGTTGGTCTTGTCACTGTGGGAGCAGGTGTTTTCAGGAGCCGGGCAGCCCTGGATGCCTCCACCCTGGGAAGAAATCCTAGCGAGGAATGAATGGGTTGGCTAAGTCTGTGCAGCCCGAGCGGGCATTTGCAGAGGCTGCTCTGCCTGGGAGCTGGGCACAGCATCTGTGTCCACCCCCAGGCCAGCTCTCCCATGAGTGAGACTGAGACCATGTGGAATGCACACCTACAGGGTCCAGGCCACCCCAGCGAGGGACAGACACATACACACTGAGGCCATTCTGCAAATGCAGGTTGCACACACGGGCACCAGTGTTTGTGTGCAGGATGCAGGAGCCAGGTCCCTCCAGGCTGGCCTACACCAACATCGAGGTCCTCAAACAGCCTGCATGCCCAGGTGGCGTGGCCCCCACACCGAGGTGGGCATTTCACCCTACCTCAGTGGGTCACACTGACTTGTTTGTGCGCACATGTGTGGGCTCATCTGCTTACAGGGATGTGCATCTTCCTGCAGGTGGGTGTGTGCTTGCAGGACACCCTTGCTTCCTCTTCTGGATGTTTCCTGGCGCCACGGCCGATGAGACCTAGGGGAGCCCAAAGAGCAGAAAGGGCTTTTAAGAGCCGAGTGCCAGTGTCTCAGCTCTTACTGATGTGACTGGGAAGAACTGAGGCTTTAGGCTCAGGCATAACTGACTTTGAAACCCTCTCCCCCTACTCCAGCTGTGGGCCCTTGGTCAAGTCTTTTTTCCCCTCTGAGCCTCAGTGTCCTCATCTGTAAAATGGCTTGCTATCACCCTCCCTTATGTGTTGCTATGGGGCCAGGCAAACAAATGGGCCTGAGCATGCTGGGCCCAGTGCTAAGTACCCAATGGGAGAGTGAGATGGGTTATAGTGGGTGTGGGGTAAGGAGCTGGAGCCCCAGGCCTGGGCTGCCTGCATGGGGAGGGCCTGGAAGTGACCAAGGCTTCCTCCAGAGCTGGGAATGGCCCAGCAGCAGTGGAGCCAGTGGAAACCATCTCTGGACAGATCTTAAATCCAGGGCTGTTTATTCTTCTGGAAGACAGGAAGACAACCCTTACCTGGCAAGTGTACGGCTTCTGTACCTGGTGAGGGCTGGATGTGCCTGAGGTTACCTCCTGCCTGTTTCAGTGGCTCAGCTAAAGGTCAAAAGCTCAGATGCCTACAAGCCAGGTAGATGGCAAACCTGGGGGGCTGATCATAAGAAAAATGACAGCCCAAATTCAGTGATCAGTGGCAATGAACAGTCAACCTGGGGACACTATAGGGAGGAGTGAAGATTGTGGCTAATTGCCAAGCCCATGTCCATCAATGGAGGCAGTTGCTACTTGGCTCCAGCTGACTGCTGGGTGCAGGATGCCCACTCAGCATTGCCAAATCTCATTTTCCTAGAGCAGTTGGAAATCCGATTTGCATATGAAAATCTAATTTTTAAATGCTGATAAATTAATTTTTTGTAAGCACTCTGGGTCAAATAAACACGTGTGAGAGCCCAGATTTTGCCAGTTTGAGCCTCTGCCGTGGGCCCTCCCCTCCCCTGCCCCCTCCTGGGAGCACAGCTGGCTCTGACAGGCTGAGTAGATAAAAACAGTCCTCGCTTGTACACAGCCCGGCCCTAACAGTGAGCAAAGCCTCACACACCCCTCATCTTCTCTAATTTTCACAACAGCCCTAAGGGAGCAGAGGGGTGGGGTTTTCGGGGTCCCCAGAGAGCAGAAGAGCCTTTGCTGAAGGCACCCAGCCAGTGAGCGGGGAGCTCCTGACTCCCCACCCTGCTGCCCTGGGTCCCTGCTCCCCAGCCTCACCCCATGGGAGGGAGCCCATTGGAGGAGCCTGGTGTGTGGGGACCCCATGGCTGGGCTACCATGGCTGAAGTTAGGGGAAATGAGGCCCCAGAGCAGCCCTTGTGCAGCCCCTGCTAACTCCTCAGGCTAGAGCCTAGCCCTCTCTGCAACCTGGGCCCTCTCTCTCTGGCTTGGGGAGGTTCTCTCCTATAGCTCCAAGGATCAGATAGACCAGAGGCCACAGGCAAATGACCTAGGGGTCAAAGTTAGCCTGCGTGGCAACGTAAAACATGAGCCAACGTTTAAAATTTCAAAAAAACCTGATTTATAACTTGAAAAAAACGGCAAGACCTAGCCACATTCAGTCACCTGCTTAGAACACTCGGGGGGGAGGTGGTGGTCTCAGCGCCCTTAGGAAAAACCCTGACTCCTCCCCATGGCCCTGTGTGTTCTGGCTGCCACCTCCTGTCCCACCTCCCCTCCTGGCACTCTTCCCCCGCCTTCAGCCATTTCATGGTTGGTTCCGATGTTCTTCCCTCAGACAGGCCTTCCTTAACCACTTTATCCAAACTGGCTCCCATCCTTAGTCTTCGCAGCACCTAGTATTATTTGAAATTATATTCTTTATTTGCTTACTTGAATATTACCCTCCTCCCCAGTCTTCCCACACCTCAAAGGCAGGGACTGTGCATTTTGTATTTCCTGGTGTCTCCCCAGGAGCAAAAGCAGAGCCTAGAACAGCGTTCTCAATAAATGTTGTGTTAATGGATAAATTCTGAACTGGCCACGGTCAGCAGGGACTGAGTGCAGCTGCCCCTTTGGGAGGGGCCAGTCTGTTCCCATTTACCGCAGTCCCCACCACTCCCTCTTGTCTCCCTGATTCAGGATGGCAAGAGCCTCTTGTCATCTCATTTGCTCTGTTGTTTTTCTTATGGCAAAAGAAAATGTATCAGTGCCCGTATCATTATCAAAAGGCAGGAAATGAAGAGGAACCCAGTCCATGCCATTTCTAGTTGGATGCCTGCCTGACCCCTGTCAGCCAGTGAGCTTTGAACGCCCCTTTTTTTGTGCTGATGAGACCAGATCCAAAGAATTCCAGGCAGCCCTCTCCTGAACTTCAAGATCTGCCTCTCCACTGCTCACAGATGTCCCCTTCTCCCACAAGCCCCACAGGCACCTTGGTTCAACCTCCCAAAACCCAGTGCCCCACTGTCCTTTGCAAAACTGCCCCTCCTCCCGGGTTTCCCAAGTCCCATCAGCCCAAAGCCTGGAGCACATGTGCTGAGCAGCAGCAGCAGTTGTCCCTGTCCAGGCACCTGAGGGCCAACAGAGGACCCCAAGATACCCGTCTCCCTGCACGATGGCGTGGGTCTGGTTAGGGGAACAGCAAAGGACTGTAGGAACTGAAAAGCTGGTGGACAAAGAGGCTCACTGCAGGAGGAGGCATTTAAACCGAGTCCTGAAGGTTTAGAGAGAGCCAGGCAAGGCTGGAGGGAACGGCTTCCAGCAGAGACAGGGGGAAGCTGAAATGGGAGAGAGCATGAAGTCTTGGATGAATCCAAAGAAGTTGCGCACATGTGTGTCTGGGTGGGTCATGAGTGTGTGTGTGCGTGTGTGTCTCCATCACTTGGGGCTGGAAAGTAGATGATGAAAGAGAAAGCCCAGCAGGTAAGTAAGCAGGTAAGTTAGGTGCTTGGCAGCACACCGAGGGGTTGGACTGGACCCTAAAGGTGAGAGGAAATCACTAAAGGTTTGTCTTTCTGTTTCGTTTCCTTTTTAAAAGGTGGTACCTGTGTATACAACCCAAATTCAGACATCCCAAAACGACATACAAAGAAAAGTCTTTCCCACCCCCAGATCCCCAAGTCTCACTTCTCAGAGGTAAACACTGTTAAAAATTAAATGTGTTTCCTTCTAGAAATGCTCTCTTCATACAGAAACCCATAAAAGTGTGTCTGTCCTTTTCCTGGGCTACACACATGGGATCTTAGTAGCCAGATCACCCCCTTGTGCTTTTTTTCTCCCCCACTTAATTTATCGCGGGCATCGTGCCTTATCACTCCATGCATTCTAACAGCTGCATGGCATTCCCTGTGGATGGCTTGCTTTCCATACCGCCCACTCCCCGTTTTCTTATCATCCCCTGCATCCCATCAGTCAGTCTTCAGGACCATTCCTGGAGGTGGACTTGTTGGCTCAAATGCTATGTGCATTGTAAACTCTGATAGAAATGGATAAATGCCCTTTTGAAAAGATTACAACCAATTTGCTTTCCCAGCAAGAGTGAGCAGGGTGTCAAGTGTGGGTGGGGATGGGCGTGGGTGGCAGTGTGGGGCCCCACCTTAGAAAGATCATTCTGTTACTCGTTCAACAAATATTTATATTTGGTCGCTTACCACATGCCAATCGTTATTCTCGACTCGGGATACCGCAGTGAGCACAACAAAGGGCCTGCCATCCTGCAGCTGACATTCCAATGGGAGAGACAGACCATGATCAGTAAACAAATGTTTACAATATGTCAGATGGTGACAGGTGCTACAAAGAACAATGGAGCAGGGCGAGGGGGATGGAGAGAAAAAGTCAGAAAAAGTCTCAGGGAGTGAACCATGCAGATATCTGGAGGCAAAGCAATCCAGGCAGAGGAGACAGCTGGTACAAAGGCCCTGAGGCAGCGGGATGTTCAAGGATTGGCAAGAACAACTGGGTGGCTGAAGCAGCGTCATAGAGAAGGAGAGTGGTAGGAGTCAAGGTCAAGAGAGGTAAAGGGGCCAGAAAATGCAGGATCTTGGGGCCATTGTAAGGAGTTTGCTTTTACTTTGAGTGAGATGGGGAAGACACTGCACAGTTCTGAGTAGAGACATGATCTGACTTGGGTTTTACTAAAGATTGCTGTGGCTGCCGTGCTGAAAATCAACAGTAGGGGGTGAAGGAAAAAGCAGGGATAATCCAGAGGAGAGGTGAAGGGGGCTTGGCTCAGGCTCTGGGTATGTTTAGGAGGTCGAGTCATTAGGGCTTTTGCTGCTGTTGTTTAATTTTTATTGTGTCTGTATATATATTTGCCACTTTCCAGAATATAGTTCAGTGGCGTTAATTACATTCACATCACAGCGCTACCATCGCCACCATGAACATCGCCCTGAACTTGACTGATCTAGGACACTAAGCAGGGTTGGGCCTGGATGGAGGCCTTTAGGTTTTGCCGATGGATGGGACATGGAGTATGAGAGAAAGTTGGGGTGACTGAGGATTTGGGCCTGAGTACAAAAGAGAGGGCTTTGGAGAAGGGGGGGGGGGGTAGGACCAGGTCACTTTGGCTGCTGAGTGGGTCATGGAATGGGGGAGCTTGCAGAACTAGCTGCCAGCCAGGCCCTCTTCCTAGATGCTCCCCAGGCACTACGCATTCAACTGATCTGAAACCCAACTCTCCCCTTCCCTAAGATCTCCTACCCAGCACTATCTCCCAGGAGCCCCCTGCAGGCCACTCTCCCCCACCCCCACGCCAGTTGGTCTCCCATCCATTTTCTCTCTCCTCTCTCGATTTGGCCTCTAACTTCCCATCTCCGGGGTCCTTTGCTGTGTGTTACCCAGACGAGTAAGACTACTCAGGATCTGTGGCAGAAAAGGTGCCAGGTGAATGGATGAAGGACTGAATGAATGGTTGACCAACATCCTCATAGGCGCTGGCTGGCCCTGCTCCATGCCATCCCAGAGCACACACGTAGGGCTATGTCTCTTCTTTGACTATAAACTGTTCTTGGTTCCCCAGGGTCCACCCAGACAAAAATTGGTGGCCTACAGACATATTTTGCTTGGTCTACAGAGTTGTGTTTTTTGTTTTTTAAATCTTGAATTAATTTGAGAATTTTCCATTAAAATTCTGGGTTTCCCACTTTTCTTGAGAAGCTGGGCAAGCTGGGGCTAGCAGGTCTGCCTTTCTCCATGGCAGTACGTGGCCGGGTTGAGCAGTGGCTCTGCCTTTAGGCAGGCCGTGTGTCCTCCACTTTGCCGTGGTCCCCACCACACCCTCTTGTATTATATCCAGCCCGTCTTTCCTCACTTAAATTACCTCCTTATGGCACAACTTCTGGGTTGCATGTGTCTGAGATTTTGGCTGAAAAGGGAATGGTGATGGAAGGTGACACTGAAAAGTTGGGCCATGGCAAAGACATAAAGGGCCTTGAATGCCATTTTAAGAAGTCTGACATCCGGGGGCCCCGGGAGCAGCAGGGCAAGGGGTGACCTGGTAAGGTTGGTGTTTGAAGCCCAGGCCCTCTGGACAGGAGGGGAGCAGCTAGGGGCAGGGAGTCAAGTGAGAAAGCTCTGCTGCTAGAAGGAGGGTGAGATGGAGGAGGACAGGAAGGAGGAATCTGAGTCTGCTCTCTCTGTGTTTCAGAAACTAACTGCAGCTGCGGACCCAAGCATGGTCAGGACTGCAGATGGGCAGTGCTGAAGGACCAGCCTGGCTCCAGCTGCTTGGAAAGGACCCCAGCCCTCCAGGACCCCAGCCCATAGCCCTCTGCCACCCACAGGATGGGAGCCTGGGGGCTGGGGGCCTGGCCATGAGGGATTTCTACCCCTCCCAGCAAAAGGCCAGCCCTATACCCCCAGGGAACACCTCTGACCAAGGCCCAGGCATGGACATGAGACACAGCAACCCCATTGGGGCTGGGGAAGAGACCTCCTCCTCTGAGAGCCCTGGTGGGAGCTTGGCCTGCCCCTCCCCAACCTGTCTCCCTCCCCAAGAGACAGCCACCAAGAAGGTATTGGGGGCCCATGGAGCCTTGGTCTCAGGAACACCAGAAACCTCTTTCTCTGGGATGCCAGGGTCCTCAAAGCCAGAGCATGGGTCCTCAGTGAAATCTGACCCCACATCCTCAGATTACAGAAATCCTGTGTTCTTGGAGAAGATGGATTCCAAGTCTTCAACGAAGGTAGATTCCATAGGAAAGGAAGATGCTGGGTCCTCAAGGGAGGCAGACGTCATGGTTATGAGAAAGACAGAGCCCACGGTCTCGGTGAAAAGGGATGTTGTGTCCTCCAGAAAGATGGATTCTGTAACTTCAAGAAAGGAGGCTCCTGGATCCTTGGGAAAGGTAGATCCTGTGTCCCCTGGCAAGGAGGATACAGTGTTCCCAAGGTGGGAGGATCCTGGATCTCTGAGAAAGGTGGATCCTGTGTCTTCAGGCAAAGAGGATCCTGTGGTCCCAAGAAAGGAGGATCCTGTGTCCTCTGAGAAGGTGGGTGCCGCATCCTCAGGAAAGGTCAGTCTTGTGTCCTTGGGGAAGACAGATCCGGGGTTCTCAGGAAACATAGATGCCGTGTCCTTGAAAAACATGGATTCTGTATCTGCAAGAAAGACTGATCCCGGGTCTTTGGAAAAGCTGACTCCAGGGACCTCAGGCAAGATGGAACCTGTATCCTTGGGAACAGTGGAGCCTGGGCCCTCGGGAAGGATGGATCCTGCAAGCTTGGGGATGGCAGGTCCCCAAGAGTCATGTAAGAGGAATGCAGGAATTATGTCTTCTGCAAAAGAGGACCCTTGTTTCCAAGGGAAGATGGATCTTGCCTCCTCAGGAAAGGAGGAGCCTGTGGCCATGAGGATGACAAAAACTTTGTCTACGGGACAAGTGGATCCCATATCTTCAAGAAAGGTGAATCCCACTTCTTTGAAAAATGGGGAGCCCATGTCTTCAGGAAAGCCAGAGTCCTTGTGCTCTGGGCAGGCAGAACCTGTACTGGTGGAAGAGCAAGAAACTGCATCCTCAGGAAAAGAGGACTCTGTGTCATCCAGAAAGGTGAATCCCGTTTCGGAGGGAAATATAAAATCGTCATCTGGAAAAATGAATCCTGAATCTTCAGGAAAGATAGGCCCTGTGTCCTCAGGTTCAGGGGACCCCCAGTCCTTGGGGACCCCATCCTCAGTAAAAGCTGAGGCAGTGACTGGGGAAAAAGTAGATCCACCGACCCTGGAGAAGGCAGATCCCATAGCCCCCCGAAAGGTGAGTCCCATGGCCTCAGGAAAGACTGATCCCCTGGCTTCGGGCAAGGAGGACCCTGGAGCCAGGGGAAAGGCGGAAACTGTCCCCTCTGGAGAAGTGGGGTCCGTGTCTTTGGGAAAGGTGGACCCCATGGCTCCAGGAAAAACAGTCCATGTCCCCTCTGAGAAGGTAGATCCCATGCCCTCAGGAAAAGCAGAAGCTGCCCCAAAGGGTCCTCTGGCTGTAGAAAAGGGGAACCCTGTAAACTCCAGAAAGGTGGATGCGAGGGCCTCAGGGAAGGCAGAGCTGGAGCCTGTGGGCAAAGCAGAAGCAAAATCCCCTGGGAAAGAGGGGCCTGTGTCTCTGCAGGGGGAGAAGCCACTGGCCGTGGAGAAGGTGGATCCCAGACCCTCAAGTAAAGCAGACCCCACTGCCTCTGGGAAGGCAGAGCCTGTGTCCCTGGGGAAGGCAGATTCCGCATCTCCGAGCAAAACAGAGCCCCCATCCTCGGGTCCGGTGGCCCCCCTGACTCTGGAGGAGACTCAGTCCTCCGCCCCCGGGCAGTTAGACGGCACACCCTGCGGCTCAGCCCCTCCTCCCGAGGGGGGCGGGGACCGCGCGGAGCTGGAGCCTGCGTCTCGCTCCGGGGCCTCCATTCCTGTCCAGAAAGACCCGGCGGCCTCTGGGGGCCAGAAAAGCCCCCGCCCGACGGCCGCGGAGACCCTTGAGGCCGCAGCGCCTCCGCCGGGGCCGCGGACTCGCGACAACTTTACTAAGGCGCCGTCGTGGGAGGCGAGCGCCCCGCCGCCGCCACCGCGCGAGGACGCGGGCACGCAGGCGGGCGCGCAGGCCTGCGTGTCGGTGGCCGTGAGCCCCATGTCTCCGCAGGACGGCGCGGGAGGCCCGGCCTTCAGCTTCCAGGCGGCGGCGCGCGCGCCCAGCCCCGCGCCCGGGCCGCCCTCGCGCCGGGACGCGGGCCTGCAGGTGTCGCTGGGCGCCGCCGAGACGCGCTCGGTGGCCACCGGGCCCATGACGCCGCAGGCCGCCGCGCCGCCCGCCTTCCCCGAAGTGCGGGTGCGGCCCGGCTCTGCGCTGGCGGCCGCAGTGGCGCCCCCGGAGGCGGCCGAGCCGGTGCGCGACGTGAGTTGGGACGAAAAGGGCATGACGTGGGAGGTGTACGGGGCCGCCATGGAGGTGGAGGTGCTGGGGATGGCCATCCAGAAGCATTTGGAGCGGCAGATCGAAGAGCACGGCCGCCAGGGGGCGCCCGCACCACCGCCCGCTGCCCGCCCGGGTCCCGGCCGTGCGGGTTCGGTGCGCGCCGCGCCCCCCGACGGCGCCGCCAAGCGCCCGCCGGGCCTGTTCCGCGCGCTGCTGCAGAGTGTCAGGCGGCCGCGGTGCTGCTCGCGGGCGGGACCCACGGCCGAGTGATCCGCCGCGCCCCCCCTTTTGTACGTTGGCGCCCGATTCCCAGCCTTCTCAGGCTACTTTCTTGACCCCAGGTCCGTAGGAGGGATTCCCCTCGGTGGCTTCAGGCCACCCGAGGGGTGAGCCACCTCTAGGGCTTGACATCTTTCCGGTCCCCTCTCCTCCCAAACACACGCAAATGAGACCCCTTCCACTCAGCTCCCTCGTGGCGATGAGCCCACAAACCCAGTCTTGTTGCCCTGTTGCTCCACCCTCCCGGCCACACCAGGCAACCACGGGTCCTGCTCAGCACCCCATTCCCCGACCGCTCAGAGCTGGGGCAGATTCCTGGAATGTCCACAGACTGGGGTGTTGAGGTCTCCGGGGGTGGGGGTGGGGGTGGGGTGGGACGAGGGGTGGGCGGGTCCCCAGAACAGGATAGACTGTGTACAAAATCTCTGCGCGGGTAAAGCCCCAAGTGTGCAAGGATTGGTGTGTGAGACCCCCGAGCGTGCCAGCCTCTGAATTCGAGTCCTGGGCAGGCGACATTCTGAAAGTTGTGAGCGTGTCTCCAGGCCGAGGGCTGGCCCCCTGGCTGGGGCGTCTCCTGCATGCTGTCATAGCCCTTCCCGGAGTCCTGTCTCCCTCCCCCACCACACACACCCAGCCCGGTCCTCCACCCCCATCCAGTCACTGGTCCACAGTTCCCAGATTGGCCAAAGGCAGTGGCAGGAAGTGCCCCGGGGCTCAGCTGTGAGGGGGAGTCACAGAAAGGTGAACACACAGGAAGTCAAATCAGGTTTGCAGAAGGTGTGGGGGTGCAGCTGCCTTTGGTTGCCAGCCGGTCTTGGTTACTGGGACAGGACGGAGAGCTCATTTCATGACCACAGCTGTCTAAATTGAAAAGCCACCCTCTCCAGCCCCTTGGCCTCCCCATGCTGTGAGCTCTCACATGTCCCCTGTACCACTCAGTGCCCCTGTCCCCACCCCATCAGCCGCTGTTTTTGGCTACAAACTGTCACAGTATATACATTGGTAATAAAATCTTTCCCCAACCCTTGTCTGCTGTGATTGGTGAAAAGCAGAAGAGATCAGGACAGGGCGATATGTTGTTACACACCGGGAAGGTTAGGTACAGTTTGGGGTGGACCCAGAAGAGTTAGGAGCAGTATGGGTCTCTGTGGCAGGCTCCCATCACAGGTTTATGGTGTCCAGGGCAGCATTGGTGAAGCACAGCTCTGCCTTCTGTCCCCCTGCACCCGCCTGCCTTCCTGCCAGCACCGCACTCAGAGGCTGTGGGTTCTGTTCTTCCAGACTGCCCAGAGGCTCTTTCTGTGGAGAGAGGGAGGGGAGGCGTGATGATGGGGTGATGGTCCCAGGCCATGTGGGCTTCTGGGCTGCGGTCCCAGCCTGCTCCTCCTGGGGCCTCAGTTTCCTGCCTGTGCCCCAGAGGTGACCATGGCTACTGGTAGTGCAGAGACGCTGGGTGAGGGGCAGGCCCGGAGACGGTGGTCTGCTCTGGCCTCTGCCCCACCCATGGGCACAGTGGCACTTTGGTGCCTAGATAATGCCAGGCCCCGTGCCGAGGAGCTGGTCCCCACTGGTCTCGGCTTTCTGCTCCCTGCAGAGCAGTGTGCTGGGCAGGTTCCATATATTTCCTGAAATACCCCACAGAAGCCCCAGGGAGGGCTCAAGCGTCCCATTGTACAGATCTGGAAACAGAGGTGCAGAGGGCTCTCATAGCTGGTCTTGCTGGCTCTTAAGCTCTTGCCCTGGGTGGATTCAGCATCTCCTTGCTGCATTCCAGGGTCCCACCTGCAGTTCCTCAGGGTGCATACTCACTCATCCCACCACCCTTCCCTCTTCCCTTTCTCCAGGGGTGGGAGGGCAGACTGCACACACACACATGTCTGCTCACACTCACCTCCTCCCATGCACACCCTCCTGTGGAAACAACCAAATCCTGGCCCAGTTACTCTCCTGCTGAGACACCCACAGATCCAGTGCCCACTCCCTGAACCCGACAAAGGTTTTTTCCAGACTGAGGCTATCTGGTTCCCTGGTAATCAGTGGAACATTCAAGGGGTCCCAAGAGGGGCTAGATGTTCTGCTGGTGCTCCCCAGAGCCCTCACCGCAGGCACTGAGTGGGGTGCTGTTGGCGCAGGGGGCCCAGGCAATGCCACCTGGCCTGATACGGAGGTGCCCAGGGCTCTGATCTGCCCCTGCCTTGCAAGGTCCCTGACCTTGAGCAAGTCAGCACACCTCTCGACCTCAATTTCCTTATTGGCTCCTTGAAAAGGTTGGATGAGATAGCCTCTCAGGTAACCCACACACTCCACAGAAACATTTATGCTGGAATCCCAGCAGCTCCAAGGGATTCACCAAAAAAAGGTGCCCAATTGTGTTCTCCACCCAGCCAAGGGAGGGGAAGGGACAGGTGGCTCCCAAGAAGACCCCACGGCCCCCTGCGTGTGCTGGAGGCCCCAGAATCCTGCTGCCGGATTAGGGCTGGAACTCAGGCAGGCTTGTTAGCAATAGAACAGCCCCACTGCCCACCACCCCAGCCCACAGGGCCAGCCCTGGCCTCCTCCACCTGAGGCCATCTGCCTGCCCTCTTCAAGCCAAGAGCTCCAGCAGGCAAGACTGTTCCTTTCTGCCTCAATTTCCCCCCAGACATGTTAATTAGGATTCTACATCAAACCATCTTTTTAACCAACATTAGTTGTCCAGGCAGAGGCCTTCAGCGTGCCTCAGACCCATCCCGGACAGGCCTGCACCTGGGTTGCTCTCCCCTTGACCCCCCTTCTTTGGGCCCTGTCTGGAGGGGCCTGTGCCAGAGTTCCTGCACCATATGACAAAGCTACCTTTCTCCCTGGGAACCCTGTGCAACATCCAGTTATTTTAAAGCCCAAAAGAGGCTTTGGTTGACCAAATCATCCCAAACAAGACATCCTCCAGGGAAAATAAATGTTGAAACATGAGGGCAAGGCTGGGAGCCCTCAGAGGGCAGGGACTGGGTCAGTCGCCCTGTGTGTCAGTGCCTGGCAGAGGGCGGAGCCAAGAACTGGCAGTGCCATGTAGACGGTTGGGGCAGGTGCAGGATGGAGGGTGGATGGTGGACGTGGGGTGGGTGACCGCCTGCACAACTGCAGCTCACCTGGGCTCAGGGCAGTCGACTCCAGGGGCTTTCAAGGTGGGAGGGAATGGGTGGTCTCTCCCACACTGCGTACCCCCTCCTGCAGGCAGAGGAGCCCCCACCAGGCACAGGGAGGTGGAAATGTCTGTCACTGACCCAGCTGTGGCTTTTACCTGCCTGTGAGGCCCCAGGAGCCCCAAGTGCCAGGGCCCCTGAGGTGGGCGAGGAGGCTGCCCCTGCCCCGACTCCAGCCAGCAGAACCCCCACCCAGTCCAGGCCTCCAGGGGATTCCGGTGCGCGCTCCCCTTTGAGAACCACTGATCTCAGTCCTGACAAAGCCTTAGAATTCCCTGGGGAGTTTTCACACCCTTCATGGTCAGGCCCTGCCTGAGGTACTGGAGTCAGAATCTGTGGAGTGGGGCCTGGGCATCAGTGTGTGTGTGTGTGTGTGTGTTTAATTCTCATTGTGGTAACATATATATAGCATAACATTTCCCCCATCTTAATGACTTCCAAGTATACAATTCAGTGGTGTTAATGATATTGCAATGTAGTGTTTCCATCACAACCATCCATGACCAATACCTTTCCGTCTCCCCAAGCAGAAACTGTGAACCCATAAACCACAAACTCCCTGTTTCCCACCCCACCCCACCACCTCCTCTAATACCCTGTAATCTCCTTTCTGTCCCTATGAATTTGCCTATTCTAGTTATTTCAGATCAGTGAGATCATTCAGTATCTGTCCTCTTGTGTCTGGCTTATTTCACGCATCATGATGTGTTCAGGGTTCATCCATGTTGTCTTCTGTATCTGAACATCAGTGTGTAAAGTGCTGCTTGGGTGAGTCTACTCAGCAGCCAGGGTTGTGAACTAGTTCATTTAATCAATGCTAGTACAGTGGTTTATTTGAGCCTATTTTCATCTCTTCTACTGGACTATCTTTATTCATCTCCTCATCTCTTCCTCAACTCCACCCAGCTTTTATATAAAGGATGGAAGGGACATGGAACCAGACTTTGGGGCCCTTGCTTCGTGCCACGTGACTTACGGGCATCCTCACAACAGCCCTGTCTTACTGGTGTTCTCACCCATTTTTCAGATGGGAAAACTGAGAACCAGACACAAGAAATCATCCACCCAGGGTCACATGATGAATAAGTTCAGGAGGAGCAGAGACTTTCCAAGGCCACGGGGCTTCCCAGGGACTGGGGCGGAGAAGCAAGGCAGCTGATGCTGTGACCGCTGCCCGGCTCTGCAGCAGGTCCCTTCAGCTCTGTCCTGAGCCCCATCCCTTGAGAGAAGGACCCCAGGTCAGAAACCCCAGGCACCAGCTTATCCCCAGCTTGCCTTGATTTCCCATTTGTCCTGGTCCAGGTCCACGGAGTTGTTATCCAGGGAGTTGAGGCTGTGGGAGAGATGGAGCTCAGGCGGTTGACTGGCCCAGACTTCTCCGGCCATGGCCAAGAACCCCCAGCACCAATGCCACAACCACGGCCACCAGCCCCACCAGCCCCAGCAGCGCCACCACTGCCACTTCATCACTCCCCCCACCACGGACTGGCCTGGCTCTGAAGGGTCTACTGCTCACCTGACGTGGTCCGTGTCGCTGGAGGCGGAGAGGGACTCAAAGCCCAGGTCCTTGGTCGGGAGGTTCAGCATGGGATTGGCCCTGGAGAGGACACCCACGGTTGGCCTCCCAGTCAAGCAGCTGTGGACCTCAGCCCCCCACGGGGCCTCACCCACCGCTGGACCCCGGCTCACCGCTCAGTGTTGTACATGTTGGTCCCGGGAATGGTGGAGACGGAGGGCACCATCATCCCCGTCGCTGTCTTGCGGGCCTCCTTGGCAGCTTTCAGAGCCCGCAGCTTCCGCTGGTAGCTGTGGGGAAGCTGGAGGGGTCACTGTTTTGCCAGCACCCCCACTGAGCACCCAGAGCAGGCCTGGAGAGCAGCTTCACGACAGCTCCGGCAGGGAGACTCTTAGCTCCATTTTAGAGAAAGGCCAGAGGTGAGACTTGGAATCAAACCCAGATGCGTCTCCTGCCTCCGTATGTATTTAGAAAGGGAAAAAGAGGCAGCGTTTATTAAACACACAGCACGTTCGGACATCTTGCTGGGTGGGAGACGCACATTACCTTGTTGAGTGCTTTGAGGCATCTGGTGTCCTGCCCGTTTTGCAGATGAGGAAACTGAGGCTCAGGGAGGGGACCCAAGAACTCTACAATGGGTCATTGGGGATTGAATACAGAGAGCCTGCTGTCTAAACCCAAGCCCTTTCTGCTCCCCCTGGATGTCTTGGGTGGTGGGAGAACGTGGGGGGGGGGGTGTCAGAGAACCAGGGGCGAAGGGAGCAGCACCTTTTCCGGGTACACACGAGAGCTGTGACCAGGATCAAGAGGACAAGCAGCAGAGCCACCCCTAATCCTATTATGACGCTGGTGAGCAACTTTGGCACGTCGGACTCCTGGCTCTCCTGGGAGCCCTGGAGGAGAAGGGGGTGTGAGGGAGGCTGTTGGGGGGGGGCGCACCCCCGCCCCCTCCCACCGCTGTTGCCCACACTCACCAGCACCACCAGCCCCAGCTGCAGCAGCTGCGTCAGTGAGTCCTGGTCATTCCGGATCACCCTGGTCACAGATCCCCGCTCAGGCCCGAGGGATATGGCATCCCAGGCCTCCAGCTCACCCTCCTGCCCACCCCCAGGGCAGCCCCACTCACACACTTAGCTCGTTAAGGGTCAGGGCTGACCCATTCGGGAAGACGAAGTAAGCATCGAGGTAAGAGAGGCCCCGGGCCCTGGAGTGGGGCAGGGGTGAGGAGTCAGCAGCCCGGAAGCCCCGGCAGGCCCCTCCTGCTGCTGCTTCTCCTCCTGTAGGCCCGGGGACCCGGGGGCGCTCACCTGGCAGCCCCCCGATCTGTGGGTGCTATGTCTTGAATGTTCACAATGTAGACGGTTGTCCTGGTCACCTCGGTGAGAGCCCTGCAAGGGAGGAGGTGTCACCCAGGCTTGTAGCCAGGCTCTGCCAGTAGAATTAGGAATTATGTGAAGTAGAAAAGAAGACTTCTCCAGACAGGCCCATCCCCACCTGCTCAGCTCTGGGGCTTGGCAAGTCCAGAGTCCTGGTGCAGTGCACAGCCTTTGCAACTGTACCTGGCAGCCCTGCTTAGGTGTCTCTTTGCCCAGCTGGTCATAGGCTTCAGGGGGCATATGTAAGGAGGATGCAGACACAAGTACAGGGTCAAAGACAGGGTTGAGAGACAGCCCACCCAGGTTTTCTCTGAGACCAACCTCCCAGGCCCCACTCCCCCCCACCCCCACCAACAGCTCTCTCCAAGGGTCCCCAGACCTACGTTTTAATCTTCTCCAGGTTGGCGCCCACCTCCTCCTTGTGCATGGAGAACTGCAGCCTGACTCGGTAACTCTGATCTACAGTGAAGAGCTGCAGGAGCGGGGTGTGGAGGGAAAGGAGGTGTGAGGGCCCAGGGGTCCGGCAGAGGGCACTGCGGGCTGGGGTTGGAGCCTGGCACTCACATTCAGGGTGATGTGGGCTTCCCGGGGAGTACCCACAGAAGGTCTGTCCTGGGCCTGGACTTTCACTTGGTAGGTGCCTTGGAGAGCTGCATCAAGATTGGTCACCAGCCTAGGGCAGGTGGGAGGGCACAGGTCAGACAGGGACCCCAAGCTGGAGTCTCTGGAATCCACGTGATTCCCAAGGCCTCCCTGTGTGCCCGCTGACCCCACCCCCGCCCCAGGGCCGGGGCTGCCTCGACTTACTCAACGCTGCCGAGGAACACGTCAGCCTCCAAGGACGCGGAGACCCGGAAGCCCTGGAAAGGGGTCGTGGCCCCGTCCTTAGAGGTGAAGTTGGCTTGGAGGATGGAGAAGAGGATGGCTCCGTTGTCCCCTGAGTCATCGTCTCTCGCCTGAGGGTAGGGGGATAGCATCTGGGTGCTGAGCCAGGGGACCCCGAGACCCCCCAGCAGAGACCCAGAAGGCCGACCCCCACAATCTCCGTCAGCAACCCCCCAGAAGAACAAATGCCTTCGACCCCTGGTGGGCTTGCTCTGCAAATGCGGGTTTGGACAAGCGCCTGCGCCTGTACCCCGCCTCAACAGATCAGTGCCCAGAAGTCCTGCCCAGGTGGACATCTGCCCTGCCCTCACCCTGACACACGCATGTGCGCACACACACACACCAGCACAGGGACGCTCTGATTTCCCGCACTTATTGCACCACTATCTTTTTTTTTTTTACATGGGCAGGCACCGGGAATGAAACCCAGGTCCTCCGGCATGGTAGCCAAGCATTCTTGCCTGCTGAGCCACCGTGACCTGCCCCCCCCCCTTTTTTTTTTAATGTTACAAATGTATTATCATCTCTTCCCAATAGAAAGAAAGGAAAAAGGGAAGGAAGGAAAGAAAGAACAAAGAAATGAATAGAGGGACAAATAATTAATTAATATGGAAAAGAAAAGAGAAGTTTAAATGCCATCTTGTCATCTTATGAGATGGTCAAGGAATCTGTGCCCTAACACTTCCATGTTTTTGACTTTCTATGTCTATCGTTGTGACATGTCACCTAATCTGAGCTTTGAAGAACAGTAAGAATCTACCAGGATAACAAATAGGGGTAGAACATTTCAGGAAAAAAAGGAAGCTAAGCAGAATCCCAGAGACTGGGGGTAGCAAGAGGTAAGTGTGCGTATGGAAACTTGTAGAAATTTGTCATTGAAATATTTTCAGGATAATGTTGCCTCGGGGACAAGAATGTAGCCTTTGGAGCAGTGCAGTTTAGACTTGACTCTTGGCTCTAAAATTTACTAGCTAGAAGATTTTGGTAAAGTCATTTAATCTCTCTCTACCACCCACTTCTTAACATGAACTGCCAGGAACTGCTGTCCCCGATGCTTCAGATTTGCCACCTGCTTTTCCAGGAAGGGGGAAACTAAGTCCCGGTGGAGGTGGGGGTACAGCTCCCCAAATCAGGAAGAAGCCAATCCAGGCTCCAGGAATTACTCCCCCCACACAATATCCATCCCCCCTTCTAAGGAACACATGCACATCCAACCCCATAAAAAAACTTGAAAGCATTTTTATAATCTTTTTCTGGAAATTATTTAGCTACAAAAGACCTAGTGCAATTTACAGTTGGCTCTGATTTCTCTGTGATAGTCAAGAATTCTGGTGCAGTGAGCCCACCAGTGGTTTCTACATTCACGAAATTTTTATGACTACCAAATTTAACAATTAATGAAGTTGCTCCTATCAATTAGGTAGTTGTTAATTTTCATTCGGGGGTTTTCTTTGCACACATCGGAGGCGATACATTTCCTTTCTAGTGTTAAGATATTTGGGGGTGGGAAAGGAGGTGGGCTGAAAGGCTTGAGTCTCCTGGGGCTCACATGACTGCCAGCCTCCCAGGAAAGGGGACAAGGACTTACCCGGACAGAAGCCACCTGCTGGTTTGGCATCACAAGTTCTGGGATAATTACTGCAGACATGGATGGGGAAGCCATCAGCGAGACTGGGGCACTGCCCACCTGTCCAGCACGAGGCTCAGCCCCCAAAACCAGCCCCTTAGACCCCCATGGGCCAGTAGTTAGCAGGTCTTCCGAGTCCCACTGAGCAGCTGGGGAAACTGAGACTCCGAGAGCGAGGGCCTGGCCCGGAATCAGACATGAATTGGGGCACAGCTGGGGTGAAAACTCAGGTCTCCCCCAACTGAGGGAACTCTGGCATGGGGGGAAGGAAGGGTTGTAGGTCTCCCTCCCTTTCTGAGGGCCTGCCTGGGCCCTGATGACGGTCTATGGGTGGCATCCAAGGGTGGTCTTGGTGGGGCAGGGTTTATGCATGCACGGGGGAAGACTGTGGGGTTGCTGCTCACCGAAAGTCTTATTCTCAGGCAGAAAGTAGGGTGTGTTGTCATTCACATCCTCAATGGTGATGGGGAGGGTTCCTGGGGGGACAAGCTCGGCTTGGCTCTGGGCTCTGGACAAAGGCCTAGCCCAGGAAGCCTGGCCTCAACCATGCTCCCCTCTCCACCCTGCTCCTGACCCGGGATGCCCAGTTGGTCTTCTCTGGCCTGTGTGGAGCTATCATCTCCAAACCTCAGAGAGGGTGAGCAGGGGACCCAAGGTCACACAGCAAGAAAGGTGGGCCAGGTCTGAGATAAGTTCCACTTTGTACTATATTGACACTTGCTAGCAGTATAAGCTGGTCATTTCACTACCCACTTTGGGCCTCAGTATCCTCACCTGTAAAATGGGATAGGGCTCACCCACATGGGTGGTGTGGAATCCCACCTTACACTCGCTATAAGTTAGCTGCTAATAACATGGTCACCATCGTCGTTTGGTGTCAGAAGTGGGATAGGAATTCAAGTCCCTCTGACTCGCAGGTGTGCTCTTTCCTTTATGCCACCCCACAAAATAAGAGCATTAATTAAGAACTTGCCAAGTGCCAGGCACTGCACTAAATGCTCTCCGTGCGTGTTCTCTTTTAATCTTTACGGCCAACCTACACCCAACTCTGCTTCACAGATGGGGGCCCTGGGCCTCAGGGCACCACTGGGACATTCCGATGACATGGCGGGTAAGGTCCAGAGCAAGGATCTGAACCCGGACCTTGGCGGGTCCCAGCCTAGGGCTCTTTCCCTCGGCCCTTGAGCTGCAGCCCACCAGCCCGCCAGCCCGCCAGCCCTGCGGGCAAGGCCACCTCACCGTTGTCACTGTAGGCCTGGTAGCCGGGTTCCGTCTCGAGGTCGTGGGCCCGCACGACCAGCGTCACCAGGTCACAGACCTCGTAATCGATGGCCTCACTCTGGTTGATGAACACCGAACCGTTGGGTGCCACAGAGAACCAGCCGTGGCACAGGCCGCCCACGGGGACCCCGGCCTTGGTGCAGGTGACGGTCACAAGCTCTACCTCCAGCTCGGCCTTGGAGTCCATGTCCCAGGCCACCACCGTGGTCACCAGGCCGTGCTGTGAGCCGTTCTCGGCCACACGGACGCCCCGGAGGGAGGCTGGGTCCAAGGCGGGTGGCTCGTCGTTCACGTCCATTACATCCACGCGGATGGCCACCGCGCTGCTCCCCCGCTGGGAGCCGGGGTTCTCGGCGCTCACGGTCAGGTTGAAGGTCGTGCGTTTCTCATAGTCCAGGTTCACATCTTGGGGCAGCAGGAGGCGGCCCTTCGCCCAGCCGGGCCCCAGTACCGAGCCCCGGAGCACGAAGTTGCTGCTGCCGCTGCCTGCAAGGCTGAAGCTGATGCGGTTGTTGATTTCCGTCTGGTCTGCATCCCGGGCCTCCACCTCGCCCACCAGCACCTCCGTGGCCGCATGTGCTGGGATCTTAGCTGAACACGACATTAGATCGACACTCGCTGGCTGTGTGAGCTGGTTATACTGAACCGCCAGCTCTGTGCCTCGGTTTCCTCAACTCTAAAATCGGACAGGCTTGGGACAGCACGGATGAGTCCTGAGGACATCAGGCCAAGTGGGATCAGCTGGCCCCAAAGGGCAAGGATTATATGATCTCACTGGTATGAAATCATCAGAATGGGCAAACTCCTGGAGTCAGGTTTTAGAACACAGGTTTGCCAGGGGCCGGGGTGGGGGTGGGGAATGGGGAGTCAGTGCTTGAGGGGTGCAGAGCTTCCCTGTTTGGGGAGATGGGAAAGTTTTGATCACGGGTGGTGGTGATGGCAGCACAACACTGAGAGCGGAATTAACGCCAGTGAATTGTAGACTTGAAAGTGATCAAAAGGGGGCAGTGTAGGTGGTACTGCATGTATGTCACCATGATAAATTTTCTTTAAACAAATGGATGGGGTTCACCTGTTATGGGTTGTGTAGGAGTAAACTGGGCCACTTTCAAAGGGCTTAGTGAGGACTCAATAGATACCAGCTGTTAATATGGTTATTCCTGTTATTTGGTGTCCGAAGTGGGATAGGAATTCCAGGCTCTCTAACCCCGCAGTGAGCTCACCTCCCTCAGCACTCCAGGCCACCCCAAGAGGGGCTGGGATGTCACTTTGCTCCCCAGACCCACTGCCCAGCCTGGCCTAGGGAAGACTCACCCAGGTCCCTCTCCTTCACCTCGAAGGTGTAGTTGTGCTGGGTGAAGATGGGCAGGTTGTCGTTGATGTCCTGCAGACAGAGGCAGCTCTGAGCCCCAGGAACCCCCATCACCCCAGAGTTCAGCCTCTGGGAAGCAAATCTGAGAAGCCAATATTTCCTCTGCCCTGGGAAACAGACTCGGATAACACTGCCCAGTGAGGGTGGGCACCCGTTTCCCAGATGAGGAAAACAGCTTTCGAGAGAGGGTAGAACTTGCCCAGGTCACACACCTAGGGTTTAGAGGCCCGTTGGGGGATTCTGCAGTGTGTCACCCACTGTTAGGGAGCCGCCCTGTTTCTCTGACCACAGCTCAGACCTGTTTCAGACCCTGCTTTCTGGAAGGAAAGTTTCGAGCCCTCATCTGTGTTCCTATCTGGCCTAGCTTGACTCCCCATCTCTTGGATTTATTATATGGCAACACCACGTTTTCACAAAGGCCCCCTTTCCCTCGTTCCTCCTGCACTCCACCAGCCCCAAGACACTCGCCCTGCCCCTCGCCCTTCCCCTCGCCCTGCCCTCAGACTCCAGCTGTTTCCTTTCTACCATGCCTGCATGGAAGGGAAGGCTCACAGCGGGTGGCACAGCATGGAGCCCACTCTGCCTTCCGACTTCTCCTTTAACCCTGGCGTGGACTCTGCAGAGGTCCCTTCCCAGGACTACTCTCAGCCCCGAGAAGGCTCCCAGGCAGGGGATGTCACAGCCACCTGCTTATGCGTTCAGCTTTTTCTAAGTAACGGTAGGACGAATATCTTTGAAAATAAATCTTTCTCTGCCCCCACTGGACGTGTTTTCTGATGCTGATTGCCCTGAAATGGAGTTACTGGCTCCACATGCACGAATGACTGCATTCTCAAGGATCTCCTAAATTCATGGGGGTGGCTGAGAACACAGGTCTGCGTCAAGTCCAGTTCCACCGCAGCCTTACGTGTGACCAGGACCTCTCTGGGCCTCAGTGTCCTCATCTGCTCAATGGGAGAACAGTTCCCTCACGGGGTATCCACCTCACTCGGTAAATGCAAGTCTGCTTTCTCCCTTTATTGTGGATCCCGCCCCCCTGCTGCCACCACCACCCTTTGGCAGAGATATCCTAATTTCACCTGTTTCTCTTTTATCCCTGAGGTCTCCCTCATGCCTATAGGAAAGTGGCACATCTCAATGCAATGGGACACAGGGCTGCTCTGTGCAGTGGTCCAGGCTGTGCACTGCACAACTCCACGGGGCACCACCCACATTGTGGGCAGTATAGAGGTGTGAATTCGTCCCCACGCCTTTCCAGAGGAAGACACCTGTGGGCTGGTGGCAGCCTTAGAACAGGACAGACCTGGACCAAGCTCCACTCTGGGACCCTGTGTAAGCTACTGAGCCTCTCTATGTCTCAGTTTTGCAGTCAATAAAATGGGTAACAACCATCTCTGCCCTGCGGGGCCGGGTGTGCGGTGTGCATTCTAGGTACTGTTTCTGCTCCCCTTCTCTTTGCCCTTAAACAGTGGTGGGGAGATGGGGCAGGGGCGTTCAGGTAGGACTTTGTGACGGCTGATACAACTAATATTCACTGAGTGTCTCCTGTGCATTTGGCGCTCTCATCTTACTACCATCACCTCCATGTCATGGGTGAGGAAATCGAGGGCCCAGGGAGATTGAATGATGCAACTAGCGAGCCCGGATTCAAACCGAGGCGGCCTGCTTCCAGAACTTTCTTACCCACTTCCTTAATATCATGAAGGGCAGAAATGTTGACTAGAGTTGGGTAGGGGGGAGGCGGGAGGCTGTGGCCACCAGCTCAGGAGCCTCCAACCCAGGGCCAACAGGCCACTAGGTCCATCCAAGCGCCACCCACCCACCCAGGTGAGGTCTTACCTCCACGGTGATGCTGACATTGACTTCGGTACTAAGGGCAGGCGTGCCACAGTCAGACACGCGCACACTCAGCATGACACGGCCCTCCAGCGCCGGGTCAATGGCCTCTCGGTCCAGGGGTCCCCGGTTTCTGAGGAGGCCTGTGTCGGGGTCCAGGGAGAAGTTGTGGCTGTAAGGGCTGGGCAGCAGGCTGAACTGCAGGCGGCTGTTGTTGGTGCCGGGCTCGTCGTTGTCGTGGGCCTGTATAGGGGAGCGGGGTCAGGAACCAGCCATCAGGTGGCTCCCAGCCCCCCAGCCCCTCCCCTGCAGCCTGGAGCTGTGGTCCCAAAGCCCGACCTCTCCCTCCGACACCAGCCCAGGCGGGGCAGTAACAGGGTCTGTAGCCAGCGTGACGTCAGCCAACGTCCCTGCCTCAGTCTCCCATCTAAGATCCAGAGCTCGCGAGGTACCCGTTCACTCTGCAAGTGTTTACCGCACACCTCCGATGTGCCAGGCCCTGCTCTATGGGGCAGGAATAGAGCCGCAATCAGGACAGTTCCTTTGTGGAGCTGACATTCTTGGTGCATGAATGGAACCTTAGAACAGTATATTATAGGCATTCGAAATAAACACACACGCACACACACACACACATTAAATGAGTCCAACAGAACTCTGATTTCCCCATGATGACTACCTCAGGGATGTATTTCACAAAAGGGATGTCTCAGGGACTCAGACAGGTGCCAGAAGGCCAGTGTGCAGGTTAGTGTTGGAAAACAGCACTATTCACAATAACCAAAGGGTGGCAACAACCCAAGTGTCCATCAACAGACAAACGGATAAACAAAATATGGTCTAGCCACACAATGGAATATTATACACCCATGAAAAGGAATGACGTTCTGATACATGCAACTATGTGGACAAAACCTCAAAAACATTCTGCCAAGTGAAAGAAGCCAGAGATAAAAGAACCAACATTTTATGATTCTACGTATGTGGAATATCTAGAATAAGCAAATTCATAAAGACAGAAAGTAGATTAGAGATTACCAGAGGCTGAGCAGGGGAGGAGAAGGAGAAGTTACTGCTTAGTGGGTACTGAGTGTCTGCTTCGGGTGATGAAAAAGTTTTGATGGTGGATGGTGGTGATGATAGCACAACACTGAAAATGTAGTTAATGCCACTGAATTGTACATTTAAAAATGGTTAAAATGGGACCTTTTATGCTATATGTATGTTACCACGATTTTAAAAACAAATTTAAAAATTAGCTGCTTTTCACCCAATTTGTGTGTGTGCATACATGTTCCTGCCTAGCCAGTGTCCTGGAGACCTGCTTGGCTTGCCTCTGGAGTCATCCAACTCTGAGGACACAAGATCTTCCATGCCACTGGGCCTTTGCACGTGCTGTTCCTACACCCCAAATCTTCTCCCTCACCTTCTTGGCCTGAATCCAGACCAGGCTGATTCCTCTTCTGGGCCTCCACAGCCCCACGTTACCATCAGCTTAGCATGGGCGGGTGACTATCTGGTGCTCTCCCCGCATCTGAGAGCTGCCCGGGGCAGGGACTGTGCAGATTCATCTCTGAGGACCCATGGCCAAGCAAAGGGCCCAGTACACAGTAGTGTGGTTGGCAAACATAACTTTGAATCCAGACCTGGGCTACTCTGACTTGGAACAAGTTCCTTTCCCTTCCCCCACCTCCAGCTTTGCTATTTCAGTTCTGTTGGGATCTTGTTCACTAAATGCCTCCTTGGTGGGTGACTAGAGATGTTTTTTCCCAAAAGTCTGACCCTGTCTGTTTGGCCTTCAGCCCTCTGAACTCAGGCCAGTTAATTCACCAAGTGTTTCTTAGAGCTCATGCTGAGCCACGCTGGGCAATGAGGTCACAGAGGCAGTCCTGAAATGCTCCCTGCTCCAAGGATCTCACAGAGCATGGTGAGAAATACCGGGAGCAAGGAACAAAGGTCCAGGCTTCAGAGCCGGAGAGTTCTGGGCTCAGTCCTGGTACTGCCATTTACTTGCTGTTCAGCTGCAGAACAGTCACTTTTTCTCTCTGAGCCTCAGTTATTTCCTTCTATGAAATGGGTATAATCAGAGCATCTGTTTCACAAGCCAGTCAAAGGTCCTAAATGAGGTCAGGGATGGGACCATGCACTGTAAATCACACAACCCTAGAAAGAAAGGAGGGCTCTGTGGCCAGTTGATTATCTTTCTGAGGAACTGGTTTCCCATTTGTCACAAGACCCCATTTCAGATGACCCAGGGGAGAAGCTTCTCACGCTCTCATGTCCCGGGGAGAAGCGTCTCTCTAGTGTGTCTCTGGAGCCACTAAGTGACTTTTTATCTCATAGACTCTGTGAATCCAGCCATTGATCTCATTTCCTCTTTGCTTTGGCCACCAGGAAGCTCAGAACTGAATTTGCAGCCCACTTCTAGTAATTGTGAGACCCTGGGTTCTAACTACCTCCATGCCTTCTAACAATGCCACATCCTCATTTTCTCTCTTTCCTTCTTTCTTCCCATATTTTAATCTTATTTTTTATCTAAGTCGCCTCAAATCCTTTTTGGAATGAAGCAAGGATGTGAATACAAAGAAACTACATTTTTGAGGGCTCGCTCTACCAGAACCCGTTCTTTACAGCCGTTATCTCATTATTCCCCCCAGTGACCCCATGAATAAGTATTCTGCTTGTCCCCATTCTCCAAAGAGGAAACGAGGAGGCCCAGAGAGACCAAGTGACTTTCCCTGGGCCACACAGCGGAGCCCAGAATCCACCCGGGAGCAGGATGATTCTGGAGCCAGGCCGGCCCCCTCGCCCCACCCCACCCGCCCTGAGTGGGCCGGCTCGCACCTGGATGGTCACAGAGACGTCACCCCCCTCCTCCTGGACGAAGATGTTGTAGGAGCCGCTGACCACGGGTGGATTATCGTTGATGTCCAGCACAGAGATCTGCAGGATGGTGGAGTCTGACAGGTTGCCACCGTCCGTGGCCTGCAGCGTGAGTTGGTACATGGACTGCCTCTCCCGGTCCAGCCGCTCGCTGTCCTTCACCCTCACCGTCCCCGTGTGTGGCTCCACTTCGAAGAGGTCTGCCCTGTGCGGATGGAAACCCAGATAAACATTGACAACTATTTTAGGGTGCCCCATGCAATCTCTACAACATGCTTATACTGAAAAAAAAAAAAAAAAAAAGGAAATTATTTGTGGCTTCTCTGCAAATGTTCCCGGGCATCCTGGATTTTATCTGACAACCCTGGCCCTGCAGCAGTGAGGCGGAAAAGCGAGCCTGGCATATCCGCAAACATGCTAGAAGCCGTTGACTTGTACCCTTTAGATGGGCAGATTGTATGGGATGGGGGTGAGCGCCTCAGAAAGCTGTTGAAAAAACAATAGGCTGCTGACTCGGAGCTCGCTGGGCAACCTCCTAAGGAAAGGGGACAAACAACTCCACGGGCCTGTGTCATCAGCCCCTTTCAAACTGCAGCTCCATCTCATTCTAGTTGTACAACTTTGGGCGGTTTGTTTCATCTCTCTGAACCTCAATTTCCTAATCTGCAGAGAGCGGATAATGAGGTCCACCCCGGAATTGTCAGGATCACTAAGCTGATGCCCGGGAAGCCTTGAACTCTGTACCTAACCCAGAGCAAGCAGCTCATCTCATGAGTTAATGATGCTGGCAATGACAATGATGATGCCGATGGAAACACAAAATTTATGGCACTGCACTGTAGCCGGCTTGGATACAGAGCAAATTCAAAATGCATTCCTAAAAATAAAATAGGCCAAAGGAGTTCGTCTGCATTTTCCTATAAATCCTTTGAACTTGAAACATAAAATTATACACATATAGGACCCACATCTCATTCCCAGGGAGCCCAGGATTTAGTGAATTTATGTAAAGTCACAAAATTAAAATTAAAAAACAAAAATGAAAGAAAGGTGGGCCTGGACCCTGCTCTCTCACCAGCCCCAGCCCACCCCAGACCTTACCCGTTCCCTGGGAGCAGGTGGTAGGTGATGTGGCCCCCCTCTCCCGTGTCTGGGTCGGTGGCCTGCGAGGCAGGGAGAAATGGGGCAGTGGCACCCACTACCAACCCGCTGGTGGAGACAGGGCCGTTGAACTTCCCCACCCAAAGGGAGGACCCCTCTCCTGACACACACAGATTCACACATACCCCCCTGCACAAACACACACACACACTTATGCACACCCCACCCCTGCACACACTCACACACACACACATGTGCACCCACTCCCCACCCCTGCACACACTCATGCACACCCAACCCACATTCACACACACATGCCACCCCTGCACACACACTCACATCTGCCCAGCCTCACACCCTCATGTGTGAGCACACTCATACCTCCCACACATGCAACACACTCGTGCACCCAATCACTCATGCACAACCCACCCTTGTATACACGGTTGCATGCACACACTCACACAACACATCCTACCACCACCCCACACTACCACCCTCGCATACGCACTCACCCACACCCCCACACTTATGCACACCCACACACATGCAGCACACTCGCGCGCACACGTGATTTGCCCCCGCATGCACACTTGCATACACACACTCACCCGCCCACCTCATGCACACACACTCACACACACATGCTGGCTGAGACCCAAGGGCACTGCATAATACAGAGACCCTGGGGGGTGGGGGTTGCCCGTGGATCCCGGGCCTGCCCCTTTCGGTGTCTCCCACCCAGCTGGCCCCGCCAGGTCCCTCATCACGCACGTGGATGGCGTCGGTGACCACAGTGCCGTTTGCACTGTGCTCTGCCACAGTGAGGACGTACAAGCTCTTTGGGAACATAGGCCTGTGGTCGTTAATGTCCCTCACGTGGATGGTCACCACGGCAACAGAGGTGTTCCCGCTGACCGAGTCAGTGGCCACGACCTGAGGACAGGAGGGGAAGAGGCAGCACCCCGGGGCGAGGGACCCTGTGGCCTGCCCTCCCCGGAGCCCGGAGTCCCCCCTCACCTCCACCAGCATCACCGTCTGCTTCTCATAGTCCACCAGTGCAGACGCCCTCACCAGCACCTGCACTTCAGTGGAGCCCGCTGCCCGCTCGGGGGAGACACTGAACGCCAAGGCGTCAGGGCCCCGCAGGGACAGGAGGAAGGTGCCGTTGATGCCCTGGAAAGGGGGGCTGTTTAAGTAGGGACTTAAACTTGGAGGGACCCCAAGCCCCTGCATCGCACCCGACTGCATCTTTCCTCCAATCTCTGGCTCAGGTTCCTGCCTCGGGAAGCCCTGTCTCCTGAGGCTCATAAGAAAGGTGCACTCAGAAGACTAAGCAGGAAAGGGGTCCCGGGAGGCTGGGCTGGTCACCAGGCCCTGCAAACGTGGGCTCCTCAGAGGGGGACTTCCCCAGGAACCGTGAGCCCCAGCCTGCACACCCACAACTCAGTTCCACAGAGTACCACTATCAGTACCCATCACTCATCACCCAATATTGACACCAAATACCATCCAACACCCACAGCTCCCCGTTACCCACATGACCCTCCACTCAACACTAACCATCAACTCAACACTGTCTACCAGCCTAATATCTCCCCCAAACACCCACTAAACAACATCACCCACCAACTCAACCCTGCTGACCCAACACTACCCAATACCATCCTCCATCCGACATGTCGTATCAACTCAATATCATCAAATACTGCCAAATACCATCCTTGGTTATTCATCATTCAGCACCATCCAAATTACCCACCTCTCACCATCAACTTCCCCTGAAGTGGGCCCTCCAATTTAACACTCACATAGACCACCCCGTACTCAACACTCCCCAGCCTCCCACAACACCCAGTACCACCTCAAATCACGGATCTCCCAATAGCACGCAAACCAGCCATCACCGCCCTCTACTCAACACCACTGAAGATTGCACTTCACTCATCATCACCCAACATCCACACCAACCTCAGCTCCACAGTGCCTTTCTGTGTGATACCACTGATTTTCCACCAACTCAACATCATCCAACATCTCTAAACACCACCCAACACTTATCACCCAACGACACCCAACTTCCTCCACTGTTCATGAGCCTGCACCACACCCAGTCCCAGAGGTCCACACCGGTGTTCCTCCCACACCATCCACTGAGTGGCCGTGCTCTGCCACCCCCTACCCACTTCCCTCCCCCCAGCCATCGCCACGTCCATCTCACTCTAGTCACCACCCACTCCATCCCTTGTGCCTGCCTTGTCTGGGTCATAGGCCACCAGGCTGAGGCCCTCGATGGGGATATGGGCGGAAGCATGCTCATCCACAGAGCCAGTGAAGTTGACTTGGGCTTCTTGGGGGGTGAAGTTGCAGGCCGGGAGGGTGCAGTTGTAAAACTCGGGTTTGTGGTCGTTGACATCTGTCACTCTCAGTGTGACCCATGTGCTAACCTTGGCCTCCTGCCCATAGATGTTGGGGTGCATCTCGGTGGCCTGAGGACAGAGTAGAGGCCGGGGGGGCAGAGAGAACCAGCACTCAGACAACAGCGGAGATCAAAGGTCAGAGGTTAGAGGGCGAAGGTCCAAAGGGGACAATGGAGGTCTCACTCACCGTGACCTGCAAATGCACCTCCTCATCCTCCTCCAGGAGCTGCTCACGGTCCAGGGAACCCCTGACCTCAATGACCCCGTCTGCCCGGATGTCAAACCAGCCAGGCCTTGTGGAGTCTGGCAAGGAGGCAGGCAGAGCAGCTGCTGCCACTGGCTCCAACAGAGACTCCCACCCCATCCCTGGCCCAGGCCCCCAGCCCGGGAACCCCCTCGCTCTCACTGGAGATCCTGTAGGTCACGGGGTCATTAATGCCTTTGTCTCCATCCACTGCCTCCACCTTGATCACCGAGGTTCCCTGGAAGGAGGTGCATTTGGTACACAGACCCTTTCACCCACCTCCCGTCCCCACCCCAACCCCTCCAGGTCCCCCACCCCCCATGCATGCACCTTGGCTGCATCCTCAGCCACAGAGGCCGAGTAAAAGTCCCTGACAAACTGGGGATCCAGGTCGGGCTGGTCGTTCACGGAGACGGACAGGAAAACAGGGGACGAGCACTGGGTGGTGACCTCGCCGTTGTATAGGCCCCCCGAGTCCTGGGGGAAGGCGGGGCCTCCTGTGAGCCAGGGCCCTGGGAGCCCTGCCCCCGCCCCACCCCCCGCGGCCGCCCCACTCACACAAGCCTTCAGCTTCAGCTGATAGAAGGCGCTCTTGTTGTTGTAGCTGAGGCTGCCAGTCAGCACGATGGAGCCGTTGGCCAGGATCCCAAAGAGGTGTTGGTTGTTCCCCGTGTTCGGGATGACCTGTGCAGGGCCTCATCAGGGCAAGCCTCTGCAGGACAGCCCCGTCCCCCACCCCCCCAGGACCCCTGCTCTGAGAGACTCCGGTTCCAATCCCCACTCTGCCTTGATGGTTGGCAGACCTCTCTGCGCCTTGTTTTCCACCTCGGGGAAGTGGGGTTGAGGATGTTATCTCAGATACCAGACACATATTGGGGGCTCAATAATGGAGAGCCATAATTAGCAAACTTTGTCATTACGAGAACTGGGTTCAGACACCTGCTTATTATCTGTGTGACCTTGGGCAAGGCCTGGAGCCTCTCTGACCCTCCATCTCCTCTTCTGTGAAGCTAATTGCGTATCAGCCAATGGAAGGGGTGACACTAGCTTTTGTCAAGAGCATAGACCAATGGATGGGAAGAAAAAGGGTCCGGTCTGCAGCAGGCACCCTCCATAAGCAACTCAGAGGGGTCAGAAGAAGATTGGGGGGATAGGAAGGAGCCAGAGCCGGACCTCCTGTAGAACTGCCATCCTCACCCCAACTCGTCAGGACACTGTGGGTTGCCTGGGGCGATGCTGCCCCCTGGTGGCGAGGCGGAGCGATCTGGGCACACACTCTCTCCTGCCACTCACTCCTGCACTTTGGCTCCCACGCACTCACCTCCTCTAGGAAGTACTTCACCACGCCCGCAGATCCTGTGTCCTTGTCTATGGCCAGCACGGAGAACACCAGGGAGCCAACTGGCAGGGTCTGCAAGGAGGAACGCATCACCTCTGGGTTCAAATCCATCTCCCTAGTACGTAATTTCCCCTCCTGAGAAGGCTTGAAACAAGGGGGAGTCCACAAGCCTCGCCCTTTCCTTCCATGCCTGGGCTGAGCCTCTGGAGGCGGCTGTCATGGAGGGGACAGGGTCCTCGCTCCTCCTCTCCCCACACAGCCTGGCTTCTTTTTTTTTTTTCTTCTTATTGACACATCTTTGCACACATACAGTCCATACATGGTATACAACCAATGGCTCACAATATCATCACATAGTTGTGTATTCATCACTGTGATCATTTTTTTTTTATCTGGCATCACTCCAGAAAAAGAAATAAAAAGGAAAAACTCATACATTCCATATCCCTTACCCCTCCCTCTCACTGACTACCATCTACCCAATTTATTTTACCCTTTGGTCCCCCTATTATTTATTTTTTATCCATATTTTTTACTCATCCGTCCATACCCTGGATAAAAGAAGCGTCAGACACAAGGTTCTCACAATCACACAGTCACATTGTAAACGTTCTATTTTATATGTTATATTTCATATATTGTTATACCATCATCTTTAAGAATCAAGCCTGGAACACAACTCAACGGTGTCAGGTATTTCCTTCCAGCCACACCAGTACACCATAAACTAAAAAGCGAATATCTATATAATGCATAAGAATAACCTCCAGGATAACCTCTCAACTCTGAAATCCCTCTGCCATGGCCACTTTATTTTGTCTCATTTCTCTCTTCCCACTTCTGTCGAAAAGGCTTTCTCAATCCCATGATGCCAGGCCCCAGCTCATCCCAGGAGTCCTGTCCCCTGTTGCCAGGGAGAATTACACCCCTGGGAGTCATGTTCCACGTTGGGGGTTGGGGAGGCAGTGAGTTCACCTGCCGAGTTGGCTTGAGGAGAGAGGCCACATCTGAGCAACAAAGGAGGTTCTCTGGGGTGACTCTTAGGCATAATTTTAAGTAGCCTTAGCCTAGCCACAGCCTGGTTTTTGATCTGCAGAGCCCCTTGGGACTCAGATGAGAGAGCACCCCAAAACCCAGCCCCACTGTGCCCCTGGCCTGCTAGACCAGTTTCATGGAATCCGTGGGAACTACACCTGGCAGAGCTAGAAGATTCTCTGGGGATGCCTTTGCCTCTTGTCATTCCTGCCCACATCCTCACTACATCCACCTGGAGACCGAGAAGATCTTAAATCATGAATCTGATCACGTTACTCTTGCTCCTAAAACTCTCCAATGATGGTTTCCCATTCTCCCCAGAGTACACACCAGAATTCCCTGGCCTTCCAGCAGTCAGGCCACTGCCCACCTCTCTGACCTCACCTCCTCCTCCACCTCATTCTCCAAGCTCATCCCCAACCACAGGGCCTTTGCATGTGCTGATGCCCCACCTGGGACACCATTTCCTTGGAGCTTCCCAGCTCTGGCCCCTTCTTCTGCTCACATGTTGCCGTCTTGGAGACACCTCTGTTGGCCACCCTGCCAAAGCCATCGCTGTCCCATTGTTCTCTTCCACTTTACCCTGCTTCGTGTTAATAGAACTCAACAGCGTCTGAAATAATCTCTTATTTTACGTTTTGTTAAGTATTGTCTGTTTTCTTCAATAGAATAGGAGCTATCAGGCGTGGTGACTAAAGCTGCCTTGCTCACTGCCGACCTTTGTGCCTGGGACAGCACCTGGCACATGGCAGGTGCCCAAGTCAGAACCTGTCAAAGAATTGTCTGTACCTCACTGGGCTCATTTCTGGCCTAGTGCCGGATCCCCCACGTTGCAAGTCCTGGAAGCCACGTGGTAATGAAGGTACAGGAGGGCGTGTCCCATGTTGTCTAAACTGTGCTGACCCTCGTTGCTAGGGGGGAAGGCCCAGCACGCAGACTTCCCCAATCAGAGCATTCTGTAACCCTCAATTTGTTCGAAGATGGACTGGTGATCCCAGATGGTCCATTGAAAGTCAGCCCTGGGGCTTTGGCAGGAATCACTGAGAAAGAGACTGTCTCTTTCTGTTGAAGCGTCAGGCTTGATGGGATGTGGTTCATCACCGCATGGAAGAATCTCCTCCCACCCCCAGGATGCAGTCAAGAGAAACAGGGTTGAGAGGTGGAGAGAGAACCCCTTCTTGATGACATGCTTTGGGTACCTAGATCCAGCCATGCCTGAAGCCAGCTTATCTTTAAATTCTTCAGATACTATGAGAAAATCAATTCCTTTTTTTTTCTTTTATAACTGAAAGAATTCTAGTCCAGTCTGACCTATTGCGTAAACAGTGTGGATGGAGTTACATCCCCCTGGATGGGATTCTTGCAGCTGCCCCTTCTAGGAGGTGCTGTTCCCAACCCCTGGTCTCCTGCTGGCTGTTCCTGGTCTTTCCTGTGCGGAGAAGAGCTCTTGGGATGGTTCCAACCCCACGGCCCCCGCCCCCAACCTTTAACACAGATGTTACCTCGTTGATGCTGGTGGAGAAGCCGGTGTTCTGGAAGACGGGTGCGTTGTCATTTCTGTCCTCCACTATTACCTGCATAACCTTTTGCACCTGCAAGTAGAAAACCCAGGTGAGAAAACAAGGAGGGTGAGAGTGGGCAGGAGCGCCACGGGGCCCAGCTACTCAGGAGGACAGTCAGGCCAGGTTGGGGGTGACTTTTTATTTGATGTAACATCAAACTCCAGAAAAGTTGCCAGGTTGGTGCAAAACCAACTCCTGAACCCCCTTCATTCAGATTCATCGACTGCTAACATTTTGTCACAGGTGGGTTCGCTCTCCCTGTATATACACAGAACCATTTGAGAGTAAGTTGCAGACATCATAAGGTCTTTAAAAAAAAAAAATCCAAAACGCACCTGCCCTATTACAAGAACCTCCATTTTTAGCTTTGTGTGCCATCAGCTAAAGCTGTGACTAGCCAAAGTGTCTGCCAGAGGGGAAGCGCTAAAAACCACGGTCCTCCCCAAAGCTGGGTGCAGCCATGAAAAGGAAGGAGTGGTGCTCGTGTGTGCAGACATGGAAAGCTTTCAAGACTGACTTGCTGCATGGCCGAGGCAGGTTCGAGACACTAGGTGCAGTCGAATCGCATTCCGGTTCCAGGAAATGCATGAAAAAATACCGTCTTCCTTCCCTGGATGCACACGTGATCATAAACACAGAGCAAGTAAAAGTGGCTGCTTCAGGGGTGGGGTGGGGAGGGCTGATGAAGGGGACTTCAGCTTGATCAGCACTGTTTGAAATGTCTGCAAAGGGAAGGTATTCATGGATATCCGAGTAATTAAAACTGGGGTTTAAATCAACCGGGTTTGGGGAATACGTTAGAGACAAAACCCTTAACTTCCACAGATGATAACTTAAACCAGGTAATCAAGACACAGTATAGCCTGAGCAGGTCATTTAGAGATGGTGAGTGTAGACACCAAAATATTCAGGGTGAGGAGCTGAAAGTGATGATCTCAGAGGAGCTAGGATATATATATTAAAATCCTGGGCGGGCCGCGGTGGCTCAGCGGGCAAAGTGCTTGCCTGCTATGCCGGAGGACCTCGGTTCGATTCCCGGCCCCAGCCCATGTAACAAAAACGGAGAAACAAAATACAATAAAACAAGAAAATGTTTAAAAGATGTTTCCCTTTCTTCCTCCCTTCCTTCCTTCTTTCTCTCTGTCTTTCCTTTAAAAAAAAAAAAAAAAAAAAAAAAAATCCTGATCAAATTGCATGACAAAAGCAATGGACAAGGATAAGTTTGATAAAAACAGACACACATTTCTTTGTTTCCTGATGCTCTTTGTGCTTGCCCGAGGTGGGGCGAGCCCCCCTCAGGAGCAGCCCCTGTGCCCTGCTCTCCCAACCCCTGGACCACCTTCGCCTCCCCCTTGTCCCAGCTTACTGGGTTGTTGTAACCGTCCTTCACAGAGATGGTGACGTTGAACAAGTAGAGGGTCTGCAGGGGGCAGAGAGAAGGGCCGGGGGGTGAGTCACGGGGGGCGGGAGCGCAAGCAGGGTGCCCACCACAGGGTCCTAGTTCCTGGGCCTCCCCGTGTCCCTCTGTGTTGGGGGACCCTCCCCGGTTCCTTTACCTCATAGTCCAGGAGACTGGCCAGCCTCACTTCCCCAGTGGCTGCGGTGACGGCGAAGAAGTAGGCGTTGGGGCCACTAATGCCGTAGGTTAGAGAGTCACCGTCTCGGTCCTGCGCCACCATCCAGAAGGCCACAGCATCTGGAGATGGGACAAGGAATGCCCAGGGTCCATGGCCACCACCCTGACTTTGGCCCTGGCCGAGCTGCCCATGGGGCTGGCCTCTCTGCACGCAGACTTCGCCTGCCTTCGCCCAGGTACTGTGCACTGCATATACACTGACATCACAAAATTAAAAAATAATTAAAATAAAAAAGCCTTGGGGAGGAGTCAGAATGGCCATTGCCCAAATATCCTTCAAGAGTAAGAGAACGATCAAAGGAGAAAGAGGAGTTGTATCGGAGAAGACAGGATTTAACAAATGAGTGTGAATGCAGAATCACTGCACTGATGGTTCTGAGTCTCCAGTATCTTCAAAGGAAACCCCTGAAACAGTAGAACTGTGACCCACACCACACTTTGAAACTTGTTTTAAAGCTACTTGTTAAAATGTGCCTTGAAATTCGTCGCTTTTTGGTATATATCTCATCATAAAAAATGTTACAACAAGAGCAAAAACAAACAAAAACCTCCGGGGCTGCCTGGGCCTGGTCTCCTCTCAGGCCTTTTCTCGGCCCTCTGACAGCTTGTTCGGAACCTTCCAGGACCCGCCCTTTGGGTTACTTAAGTGAGCCACAGCGGCCCCTGTCGCCGGCCTCCCGAGAGCCCTGACTTTCACCTCATTCCAGACAGCACATCCCTGGGTACAGCAGGGGCTGGGGGATATGGGGAAGGGCTTACAAACCCCAAGGTCGGCCCCTCTCCAGCCTGGAAGAAACGTCAAGGCTCACCACCTCCACCCTTACTCCCCCACCCCACCCAGCTCCTGCTCAGGGGCCCCCAGCGACAGCAAACCCTCACTCCTCAGCCACCCGTCTCCATTTATCGAAATGGATTTCCCCAGAACTCCCACCACAGGCTCCAACAGGCCCTATCTGCGCAAGACAGTTTAGGAACCCATAAAAATGTTTTAATTTCTTTAAAGATCTGAAGAAAAAAAATGATTACAATCCAGCTAGCATTATATCTGTCTTTATACCCATGCAACCCTAAAATATTATTTTTTTAAAATTTTTATTGGTACAACAACATACAAATGCATACATTCTTTTTTTTTTTTTTTGCATGGGCAGGCACTGGGAATTGAACAAATGCATACATTCTTAACATACGAACATTCCATACTTGGTGTACAATCAGTGGCTCACAATATCATCACATAGTTGCATATTTATCACCATGATCATTTTTTAGAACATTTGCATCACTCCAGAAAAAGAATTAAAAAGAAAAAACTCATACATACCATACCCCTTACCCCTCCCTCTCATTAACCACTAGTTTTTTTCATCTATCCCATATATATATTTTAAAAATTTTAACATTTGTTAAAATATTATTTTATTTACTTTAAAATTTTTAATCCATATGTTTTACTCATCTGTCCATACCATAGATAAAAGGAGAATCAAACACAAGGTTTTCACAATTACACAGTCCCATTGGGAAAGCTGTATCATTATACAATCATCTTCAAGAAACATGGCTGCTGAACACAGCTCTACAGTTTCAGGCACTTCCCTCTAGCCGAATACACCTTACCTAAAAAGGGGATATCTATAAAATGCTTACGAATAACCTCCAGGACAACCTCTCAACTCTGTTTGAAATCTCTCAACCACTGACACTCTATTTTGTCTCATTTCTCTGTTCCCCCTTTCAGTAAAGAAGGTTTTCTCAATCCCTTGCTGCTGAGTCCCAGCTCATTCTAGGATTTCTGCCCCACGTTGCCAGGAAGGTCCACACCCCTGGGAGTCATGTCCCACGTAGAGAGGGGGAGGGTGGTGAGTTTGCTTGTTGTGCTGGCTGAAGAGAGAGGCACATCTGAGCAACAAAAGAGATTTCCTTGGGGGTAACTCTTAGGCCTAATTTTAAGTAGGCTTGACCTATCCCTTGTGGGGGTAAGTTTCATAAGAACAAACCCCAAGGTTGAGGGCTCGGCCTCTTGATTTGGTTGACTATCAGGAAGTGGAATTCTCCCCCTTTCTTGCCATTCACAAATACTTCTTTATTCACTGTTCAAATCACTCTGGGATTTATCGGGACTAAAATATGATTTTAAGATGTCTTTCTGGAGGAAGGGCCCAGGAAGGCCAAGGAGCCCACAAAAGTCACGGTGCCGCTGTGGGGACGGCACCAAGCCTGAGAGTCTCACAGGAAAAATCTGCCCTCTCTTTTTGGCTCGTGAGAGCCCTGTGAGGATGGGCTTGACCACAGCTCCCCAGCTCCTTCTCAGAAGGTGGAGGAGCCATGGTGGCTACCTCCTCCAGGAAGGCCTCCAGGTAAGTGCTCTGCTAAAAGGGTTTCTGCGTTTCTATGATTTTTCCTTGGTTGGGAGACACTGCGGATCAAATGACTGCTCCTTTAGGAGAAAAAAGTAACTCTCAATTGTAAGAAACTTCCTGATTCAGAAATGCTTAAATGCAAAAAGATGTGGCCTTTGTACTGAGGAAATATGGGATGTGAGAGGCACATGAAAATCCCCATCTGCGTGTATCTGCCTGTGGGCATGGAAATATTTATCAGGAAGGAAGTGCTTTCTTTAAACGTCTGCCTACAAATTCAGAGACAGCAAGTAGATTACAGGTTCCCAGGGGTGGGGAGAGAGAGAAGGGGGAAGTACTGCACAACGGCTGAGGGTTTCTGTTTGGGGTGAGGGGAAAGCTCTGGTCATGGGGGGTGGCTGGGGGGTGGCGAGGGTTGACCACGTTGTGAATGTGGCTAATCTGCTGAATCGTGTGCTTGGGAGGAGCTGAGATGGGAACGTTTATTTTTATATATCTCCACCGTTAAGAAAAGAGTGAGAGATTACAGAGACAGTAACAATTAAGTGCAGACACATGACCTTGGACCAGATCAAATAATGGAGGAGAAAAGGCTCCAAAGGACATTATTGGAACATATGAAAAAATTGGAATATAGACTGTAAGCTTCTCATCAATGATAATTTCTTGAACTTGCTCATTGCACTGAGGGTGGTTACATGGTGAGCGGCCTCATTCTCAGCAAATGCACCTGGAAGCGTTAAGTTTGAAGGAGCAGGATGTATACAACTTACACAAAAATGTTCAGATAATTGAAAGACAGGTGGATGATGGAAAGATGGACACACGATAGAAGGAATGATCTAGTAAATGTCACCAGTTGCTACAGGTTGGTAGATCTGAGCCTCTGGGTGAGGGTGAGGCAGGGCAGCATAGGGGCTGAGGAAGGCTGGCTGAGGGCCCCAGAGTAACTGCAAGATCAACGGCTCCCTGCAGCTGCAGAGAATCCCAGCCCCACCTGTCAGAAACCAGCAGGGTGGGAAGGCCCATCACAGGGTGAGAGGTCTCCAAGGGGGGGAGGTGAGGAGGGGAATGGAAAAGCACCCAGACCAGCAGCAGCCCATGTGAAGGGCAGCCCCCAGCACAGTTCAGCACGCTTCTCCCATTGCCGGAGCGCCTGCACACCCCTCTTTCCTATGGATACTCAAGAAATTCTTTTACTTGCTTTCTTGGTCTGTGCTGTGCTCTTAGATTCTTTCTCATGGCACGGCCAAGGACCCAAGAATCAATGCGGGAAGCTGTGTCCTTGAATTCGTTCTCACGCAGCCAAGGACCCAGGAAACAACTCCAGTAATATCTTTTCGTGAATTGGCCAGGAGCATATGCTCCTCTTTGGTCCTCTGAACTGGAGCGTCGTGGCTAATCCTTGAGCCTGGCCACATGCTCCTGTGCTTTCCTTTGCTCACCTCACCCTCATTGTCATACCCTCATGTGCCTCTGCCTCCTCCAAAAATGGTGGAATCACCAGTTATGCCAGTTTGAACTTGTGGTGGACCCCGGGAATGCCATGCCCTTTAATCTTCATTCAATATTGCTAGCTGGGAGCTTTCTGATTGTTTCCAGGGAGATGTGACCCACCTACATGGGTGGTAACTTTTCATGAGATGATTTCCATGGAGGTGTGTCTCCACCCATTGAAGGTGGGGTTGCTTACTGGAATCCTTCAAAAGAGGAAACATTTTGGAGAAAGTCCCTTTTAGAGCCACAAGAAAGTCACGGCAGAACCGAGCAGAGACATGAGGCTGAGAGAAGCACCGAGTCCACCAGCCAGGGACCTTTGGAGATGAAGAAGGAGAACACGCCTGGGGGAGCTTCATGAAACAAGGAGCCTGGAGAGAAAGCCAGCGGATGCCGCCATACTTGCCATGTGCCTTTCCAGTGATGAGAGAAACCCTGAACTTCATCAGCCTTTCTTGAGTAAAGGTAACCACTTGTTGATGCTTTACTTTGGACATTCTGGTAGACTTGCTTTAACTGGGACATTTTCTTGGCCTTAGAACTGTAAACTAGCAACTTATTAAATCCCCCTTTTTAAAGGCCATTCTGTTTCTGGTACATTGCATTCTGGCAGCTAGCAAAATAGAACACCGGTTTCACTCTCCCTGAGGACGCTGCCCAGGTCCTCCCTGGGCAGCACTCGGTCTGCTGGGGAGTACTTCAGCTCCTTGCCCCGTGAAGCCTCAGCGTGGAGCTCCCTCCCACGTGGAGGGGGCGTATCTCTACATGGTGTACATCCAACGAGACCCAGCGCGATGGGGGATACCATCCTTGGGACCAGACTGGGGCCTCCCTAAGTCGAGCAGGAGCACAATCAGGCCCAAGGAATACCAGAACCTCTGCTGCTTACCTGATACCCATAAACCTTTCCCCTCTTTCGTCCCAGATGGGCAACCTATGGGCCTTCTGAGATACTATCTTCTTCGCGTTTGTCATACCTTCCACCTTGTTGGGTCTGCACCCACCCTCGGGACATATTTGTGCTCAGTTTTAGCTTACTCCTTCATGGCAATCTCATCGCAAACGCCCCTGTGCAATCTCCAATGTCCTTTTTGGCATATGCTTTTCTGCAAGCAAGGGTTTAGGGCACAGAGTGCTGCAGAGAAAGAGCGGGCCGTTTGCAACTCCCTAGGTCAGTTCTGCCTCGTAGTTTTGGGACTCCAGAGGCCCCCTCCTTGGGAGTTTCCTCCCTTACAGGCCACAATCTTCTGTCCCTATTATGACCCATTAAGGATGTCATTATCGCAAAGGGGCAGAAAATGGAGGCTAAATGTTTAGCACTTAGGAGCCAGGAAGCGTGGAAGCAGGGTGGGAGGACTTCCAGGAAAAGGGCTGCGACTACACTTGTGCAGGGAAAAGCTGCAGGGACGCCTGCTGCAGGAGACCTGGTGTTTTCAGGCCTTGAACGCTGTGCCAATGTACTGACGCCAGGCACCCTGTCACCCTCCTTGCAGCACCTTTGGGAAACGTTAACGATGTGCCTGCTGACGCCCCCTTGGGATGCCCCCCCAAAACTGAGACCATTTCCCCACAATACAAACTAGAGGATGAGAAGGCGCCAGGGTAGTTCAGAGGTAGAATTCTCACCTGCCATGCAGGAGACCAGGGTTCGATTCCTGGCCCATGCACTTCCCAAAGCAAGCAAGCAAGCAAACAAAAATTCAACAAACGGTGCTGCAATAACAGGATGCTCACATGGAAAAAGAATGAAATGTGACCCCGCCATATAGCATACAAAAAAAAAAGCAGCTTGGGCAGTTCTCAGAAGACCCCACCAAGTTCACCAAAGAATTTCAGTCCCTTTGCTCTCTCATCTGCCCATCACCCTTCTAGGGCTATGAGTCACCTCTAAGGGAACTGTGCACCTTAGTTCCTTGGAGATGATTCATGGGTGGCCATTCCTCACCAGAGACCCAATCCTAGACTCCAAAGCCCATGAGTTGACCAAATACTTTACCAACTAGGGAAAACCCAGCAGCTCACCCAGCAGTATGGAAACCAAGTCCTTCCCTAGCCCAACCTACCATTAAGCCATGGGGCCTAGTTTTAATTAAAACCCGGGGAGGCAATGGGCCCAGTCCCAGCTGAAGCCAAAGTGGAAAGGGCCCCACATCATTCCACTTGCCACTTGCACAGCTGCTAAAGGAGCAGGGATCCTCTCTCTAAGCCCAACTCTGAACGTAAAATCAGAGTTGACATCCAGGGGCAAAAGACTCCCTGGCCCCGTGGGATCCACAATGCCATCCTGACCAAAACGGGAAAAAGAAATGGAACAAAATAAGTGTCAGTGGCTAAGAGAGTTCACATAGAGTCTAGAGGCTAGTCTGGAGGTCATTCTCGTGCAAGCCTCAGCTAGATATTGCTACTTATCATGGTTTGCCAACCCCCAACCAAAACCATTCCTGCCAACCCTAAAGAACACTTAGGGCTTTAGCTGAGATTCTGCAAAGGTTCCATGCACTGTGATTACTTTCCAGAAGCCTACAGATGGGTTCCTAGGCTGATATGTCCTGAAACCCAGAAGGCCCAACCTCTCCAAGAACACCAACTAGTTCCATCTCCCATCCCCTATTATCCATGGCCCTTTCCAACATCAAAAAGTTAGAATGGGTATTGCCCAAATACCCCTAAAAATGGTGAGAAAGATCAAAGGAGAAGGAGGAGCTATAACAGAGAAGATGGGATCTGACAGATGAGTGTGACTGCTGAATCATTATATTGATATCACTTTTAGTCTCCAGTGTCTTCGAGAAACTAGAAAGAAAAACCTAAAATTGTGGAACTTTTTAACCCATACCGATTGCCAGAGCGGTGCACCTGTCACATGTCAAACTTCCCACCACCACCCCTCGCCGCCAGACACGCGGGAGCCACCCCGGCCAAAGCACGGCCCACCTGTCAGCCGGTGAGTGACCGCAGGTTCCTTTGCTCCAAATGCTGTCGAGCTGGACCGTCAGCATGAGATGGGTAATGAACACCCTCTGCTTCCTTATTCCATTTCTGCTAAGACCTTTCCGCATCCCTTTGGCTGCCTGGCCCAGGACACAGCCCAGTGGCTCAACCTATCCGAATGCTGGGTCTGTGTCAATCAACGAGAGAAAGTTATAGCGTGGCCAGCCAGCATCACCCACTGGGGAACTGCGCAACCCTTCGCGCCCCCTCTGCTGCACCTCAAGGAGCAGCCCACGCTTGTCGGCACACAACCCCCTTGAAGACTTCCCTCGTGTAGTTCGAGCCCTATCTCAGAGCCTGCGGCAGTACAAGCCCCTTGATGCCCCTTCACTGGCCCAATCAACTCCTGAGTCAGCATACAAGAAAATGCCACCTTTCCCCTTTGCTTTCTCTCTAACCGGGCGCAGGGGAAAGCCCTGGGGACCCTTACCCAATCCTTCTGCAAATCCATCATCCTTGTAGGGCCCTCGATAAAGCCAGTCCCCCTACCTGAGGCCGGTCCACCTTTCCCAAACACAGGTAAAGACGAATACCATGGGAACAGTGGAACCGAAGCCCGACTGAGTTTCCAGGAATCTGAATATTACATGCAAGTATTTCAATGGCAGGGGCATGCCACACTGAATGCTCCTAGCTGCACTGTTAATTGCTCAGATGAAACTACACGCTGTGCTAGGCACCCATCGGTTGTCCATCCCAAATCCTGAATCCCGATCCTATTACAAGCCCTCCCTGTTGCAAGCTGTATCCCAACATCACAGGCCTCAAGTTAACACGACCTGGAGTCCAGCTGGCATCCACTTCCACGAAACCGCTGATGCTCCGAGTCCCTGCCTGTCACCTGTCATCGTTCTTCCTCTGCAGAACGAGCATGTGTCTAGCTCTTCTGACCAATTGGACTGGACTCTGTCCCTAGGTTATGCTACCCCGATGTCCTTCTCTCAAACGCCACGAGTCCAGTCCCCGTGCCTGCAGGAGCTCAATGAAGAGGGCCGTCCCCTTCAGTGTCCCTCTCCCAGCCAGCCTCGCTGTGGGGAGGGCCACCCTAGGAGTAGGGAGCTTAGCTACCAGCTACCCATCACTTCGTAACCTTTCTCTCGAACGCGCCAAAAGCCTCCAGGACACCGCGCATTCCCCTAGCCTAATAATCCTGCAACGGGCAGGTGCCCTCACTGCCAAAGTTCTGCAGAAACAGCAGGCCCAGGACATGCTCGCAGCAGCCGAGGGGGCAACCTGCCTCTTCTTACAAGAGGAGTGTTGTTTCTGTGTTAACCGATCAGGTGAGATCTCAGAGAGCAACCGAAAGAACAGACAAAGGCTCTCCTGGATAACGCCAGTTCACGGGGACTCCTCTCCTGGCCTTCCACAGAAAGCTTCTACTTGCCAGAAGATTTGTCCAAGTCCATTAAGTCAGCCAGCCGACCTCAACCATTTAAGTCAGTGAGGTCTATGCACCCTCCAGCAAGGACTACTGCCCCTCGCCAGCACGAAGCTGCTACTGAAGATGGACCTTCAACCTCAGCACCCCTTAAAGCTAAGGGGCTAGAACTCTCTGATGGGGAAGCTTAGGCAGGGTAGCAAAGGGGCTGTGGCAGACTGGCTCAGAGCCCTGGAGTAACTGCCGGGTCAACAGCTTCCCACAGCTGCAGAGAATCCCCATCCAAATTGTCAGAAACCAGCAGACAGGATGCCCCCCCACACACACACGGGGTGAGAACCCTGCAACAGCCCACATAAAGGGCAGCCCCTGGCGCAGTTCTAGCCAGAGTGCCTGCACGCCCCTCTTGCGGGTGTGTACTTAATAAATTATTTCACTTGCTTGCTTGATCTCTGCTGTGCTCTTGAATTCTTCCTTGCAGCCTGGCTAAGAACCTAGAAAGCACTCTGGTAACAAGGGGATGTATTGGAGAGCTACGAATTTTTATATTATTTTTGCAACTTTCCTGTCAGTCTGAAGATATTTCAAAACAGAACAGTTTTTTAAAAGTTTCATATATCCGTAAGAACATATGAAAAACTGGACTATGGACTGTAAAGTTTATGTCAATGTTAAATTTCTTGAAGTTGGTAATTGCACTGCAGGTGGTTATATAATGGATATCCTTGTTCTTAGGAAACATACATGGAAGAATTAAGTGTTCAAGGAGCCTAGTATATACAACCTACTCCCAAATGTTTAGAAAACAGAGAGAAAGAGAGATTGGCAGATAGAAAAAATGATACAGCAAATGTGGCAAAGCACTAAAAGGTAGTGTGGGGGTACGCAGGGAATTCCGTGGTAGAATTCTTGCTTGCTATGTGGGAGACTCAGGATCAATTCCCAGCCCATGAACCCCCCCTCAACAAAACGCTGTGAACAAAATTCCTTATGAGATACACATATATCACATATTTGCCTCTCTGTGTGCATATGTATTAGATATAAATATACATATATGTAGGGAGACATAAAAAAAAGTTGGAGTTCTCTCATGGTTTTTTTTTTTCTGTATGGGTTTTGTGTTACTTTTGCAACTATCCTGTAAGTTTGAGATTCTTTCAAAATAAAATTTTATCTAAAAAAAAAAGTCTGGCTGATTAAACTACTGGATAGCACTAGTGGTGAGGAAGGTAGGTTTGCTTCAGGGTAGAAAGGAGAAGGCAGTGATCAGAAGGGGCTGGAGGGGGGCTCCTGGGCATTGCCAGGCCTTACTGCTTGGCCTGGTCGCTGGTGGTTACATGAATATTTTCTTCGTGAGGATTCATTGTACTTTTCTCTGCATATGTTACCCTTCTAAATAAAAAGTTTAAATAGAACATTCTTTAGGAATCTGACCTAAGCAGCTTTCATGTTACAGGAGGGCTGGAGAATTTATCTCAGGAGGGAAGAATTGCTCTTTAGATCAAGAAAGCCCTGAGAGTCTGCTAAACCCCAATCAACAAGGGCAGTGCGACTGTGGCTCAGTGACAGAATTCTCACCTGCCATTCCAGAGACCCGGGTTCATTTCCCGGTACCTGTCCTTGCAAAAACAAAAAAAACAACCAACCTCACTCCTGTTGACTCTTAAGAACACCCAGGGCTTGAACTAAGACTTTACAAAGGTTTCATACATTAATTTTGCCCCTGGAATCTATAATTCCTAGAGGGTTCCTAGACCAGAGAAATCCTGAAACCTAGAGGGACCAGCCTCTCCAAGATTATCTATTAATTTCGTCCCCCTATCTTTTAGTGACGATACCCCTTCATAACATGAACAAGTTAGAAGAGCCATTGCCCAAAGATCCCTACAGATTTGGAGAAGGATCAAAGGACGAGGAGGAGGTATAACAGAGAAAATAGAATTTAACAAAGGAGAATAGCTGCTGAATCACTATATTAATATTCCTTCTAGCCTCCAGTGTTTTGGAGCAGCCAGAAGGAAAAATCTGAGATGATGGTGTGGTAGCCCATGGCAAACTCTGGGATCTGTTCTGTAATTACTTGTTGAAGTGTGCTTTGAAAATTATCGCTTTTTTTCTTCCTTTGCTTTGTTATATTTTACAATCTAATAAGTTATAAAAAATATGTTATGTTTTAAAATATATAAGACATAAAAAATGTTATATTTTACCATTTAAAAAGTTGTTTTTTTAAAAAAAGAAAGCCCTGAGAGGGGCCATAATAATAGAGAAGACCCTTGTTTGGTCTGGCTGAGAGTGAAAGATAGTTTTCCGTTTCCCCTGGAGGTTGGAGAGGTGAGGCAATAGGATGCAGAGGAGCCCTAGGGTTAGGGGAGATGGAGAGACTGGCAAGGGGTCAGGGAAGCCTCAGCCAAACCTCAGGTGCTTCTCTGAGGCCGGAGTGTCCAATGAACTGGAGCAGCAGAGATGATGGTTTCCTGTCATGTACTGGAATCTCTTCCCTTAACCCCGAACCTTCAGTAAATGCTGCCACATGCATCTGAAGCCTTAGGGAAAGGAAGATGCAGCCAGGGGCCAAGCTTGGAGTAAAGTGAAGTGGAAATCACAAGGCAACAGACTCAGGCATGGGCAGGAACTGTCTGGAGGGGACAGGATTGGCCAGGGAAAGGGAGGAAGCAGGAAGAGGCGAGCCACAACCTCCAATAGAACATACGCATACCTCACAGGAGCCTCTGAAACTAGGATGCAGGCTCAAGATGTTTAAAGGGCCACCCCAAGAGGCTAGAGGTCTTGCAGGAACTGAATCACATATACTTGAGACTTGTGGTTGATGTGTATGTGTTTTGCATTTATTTATTGATCTACTCATCTATCACCAAACAGTTAATGAACATATATACAATATTTATCCATTTTACAAAGAACATTCACAGATATTATAAAGTCTGGCCTCAGCCTCATCTTCCATGGAAGATTGCCATCTCAGAGTTCAGTGAGACTATTACCTCCCTCCACTTGGGCTTTAGATCTTTAGTAATATAACCCTTCATATACTTTGCTGTCATTTCCTTGTGTACTTGGACACAGGCTTCTGAGTCCCAAGACAGATTCTGGGTTTCACCTTCTTCAGGTGAAAGCCTTATGCTTCCTCTATAGCTTTAGGTATTCTGGGACCCCAATTCTGACACTGTGGCAAAGGCTGTGAGTTGCCTCCCAATGTCCATACCCCCTCTTCTTTCAGGCTAATCCCAGATTTTGAGCTGGGTACCTGGCCACCCAGAATAAAGACTACATTTCTCAAGCTCTCTGGCAGATGATGCGGGCATGTGACAGCATTCAGGCTAATGAGATATGAGCGGAAGTGACATGTGTGAAATTGGAAGCCTGTCCTTATGTCTTGGCCCTTGTCCTCCCACTGGCTGGAATGGGGTATTGCTTGAGCCATCCTGGACCTCGTGGATGAGGGACATGCCCTGGGCAAGGCAAAGCCACGGGACGAAAGGAGGGTCCCTGACAACAGAAGGTCCAGAAAATAGGGGAAGGTCTGATGGAACAGAGCCTCCAACAGCTCCGGACTTGCTGTGTGAGTGAACAGCAAACCTTCGTATCAGGGATTAAATTGCATCCCCCCAAAAGATGTGTTGAACAACAAGCAAACTCACTGCCCTCCCCCTGTCTATGTGGGACATGACTCCCAGGGGTGTGGACCTTCCTGGCAACATGGGACAGAAATCTTAGAATGGGCTGGGACTCAGCATCAAGGGATTGAAAACAGCTTCTTGATTTTAAGGGGGAAGAGAGAAATGAGACAAAATAAAGTGTCAGTGGTTGAGAGATTCCAAACAGAGTCGAGAGGTTATCCTGGAGGTTATTCTTACGCCTTATACAGATATCACCTTGTTATTCAAGATGCAATGGAGAGGCTGCAAGGAAGTGCCTGAAACTGTAGAGCCATGTTCCAGTAGCCATGTTTTTTGAAGATGATTGTATAATGATATAGCTTTCGCAATGTGACTGTGTGATTGTGAAAACCTCGTGTCTGAATCTCCTTTTATCTACCTTATGGACAGATGAGTAAAACATAGGGATTAAAAATAAATAAATAATAGGGGGAACGAATGTTAAAATAAATTTAATAGAGTGAAATGCTAGTAATCAATGAAAGGGAGGGGTAAGGGATATGGTATGTATGAATTTTTGTCTGTTTTCTTTAGATTTCTTTTTCTGAATTGATGCAAATGTTCTAAGAAATGATCATGGTGATGAATACACAACTATGTGATGACATTATGAGTTACTGATTATATAAGTAGAATGGAATGATCATACGGTAAGAATGTTTGTGTTTTATGTTGGTATGTTTAATAAATAAAATAAATTTTAAAAAGAATGAAAATGAATAACATGTTTCTGATATGGAACTTTATACACTTTTAATTTCATGGGATAGCTCTCTTGGGGAAAGTTTTTTTGCTGGTAAATTTATCATTAAAAAAGCATTGCTGTGAGTTTTTCTATTCAGATTTGCTGTCTCTGACTCTCAAAACCACTGTTTCATAACATTCCTTTTCTGAAACTCTAATAGGAAGACCACTTTCTGGAACCTCTAGTTCTCGTTTTTACTAAAAAGCCATGTGTGGTGTTCGCTTGGCTGCACATATATTAAAATTGAAACGATACAGAGAAGATTAGCATGGCCCCCGAGCGAGGACTACATGCAAATTCGTGAAGCATTCCATATTAAAAAAAAAAAAAAAGCCACGTGTGGTATTATTGGTTTCAAAAAAAGAAAAGATACATTGAAATCCTCATTCTCTGTACCTCAAAATGTGACCTATGTGGAAACGGAAATAGGACGGTTACAGATGGAACTAGGCAAGCCCCTGATAGAACACGATCGAAGTCCTTATAAGACGAAATTTGAACACAGACACAGGGGGGAAAGCCATGGGGTTCAGGCAGAGAATGCCATGGATTGCCGGCAAGGCACTGCCAATAGGCAGCAGAGAAGCAGGGAACACCGTCTCCCCCACAGCCTTTGGCGGGGGTGGGGGGCCCTGCTGACACTTGCTTTCACACTTTGGGCCTCCAGAACTGAGAGTCAATACATCTCTGTTGTTTTAAGCCACGCAGTTTGTGGTTACTCTGTTTCAGTGGTCCTAGAAACTAAGACACTCCGCCGGGGCCGCACCGCTGTTATTCCCGGGTCGGGCCGTGGCCCGCAGTTGGCCCCGTGGCCCAATTAATACGGTCATCTGCTGTTCCTGCTTCTCCAGCCCCCACCTGCCCTCCCGCAATGAGCTGCCGGTCCCTGTGGCTTCATCTAAAACCACGTTTCTCAAATTTCATCCATTCCTGTTGCACCAAGAAGACTTCTGCCTTATCTGAATATCACTATTCATAGCCATTCTTTAAACTGATTGTTTCATATTAATACATTTCCTGTATAAGCTATACTTTATCAATGGAAACCTCATCTTACTTGCCATAGACAGAAAGGAGCGCTCCCAAAAAACCTTCTGAGGACATACATCTGTGAAAGGCTCTGAGCCTGAAGCCTGTTCTTTGTTTAAAAAGAAGAAAAACATGGATGGAGGTAGGAGTGGAGGGAGATTGCCAAATAAGGAGGATGTGAGTGGAATCAAGGTACCAAATGGATACTTTCTCCTTAGAGAAATCAGGAAAATGTCAAGATGAGTCCAGATTATTTGAGGCTAATGTGAGAGCCCCTGGCAGGGTTCCCCCATGCCTCTTCTTGACTCTTGAGCTGTGCAGGAGAAAAAATAAACATATGGGAAGGAACAGAAACACTTGGGTCACCTTTACCCCAGGTCGAGCCATGCAAGTGGACAGGAAGAACGTCCACTTGCGTACCCCTGAGACCCTCTCTTGGGGGTGGGCTTGGCGCAGTGTGGGCACAGGAACTCACCCATTGGTAGATCCTCAGGCAGGGTTACTACCGTCATGTTGGGCAGGAAACTCGGGGCCACGTTGGCTGCCACTGTAGTGGGACAAGTTGTCAGAACACCTGGATGCCACTGCCAAGCCTGGCCCCCCCCCCCACCTCTCCTGAAGGACCCCGCCATGCCAACCTTCCACCCCAGCTCCCCCGTCTTGCCTGGATTCCTCCCTGGGCGCCCCCCACCCCCACCCAGGGCAGCCTAGCATAGGGCTGGGCCATAGGAGATGGGTGTTTGCCTTACAAGGGATCCCCCCACCCCTCTGGAGGGTCTTGCCGAGGGTCTTCCAGTTGAGATATACTTTGGTGGAGGGGACTGAGGGGAAAGGGGAAGCACTCACCAGTTCCCACGAGGGCAGGAAGCAGGAAGCAGGACAGCCATGGCCTCGGCCACGCCATCGCGCCTGGAGGAACCTAGGGGAGGAGGCTTCAGGGGAGGGCCACAGAGCCCCAGACCCACCCGACGGGGTCTACTCAGCCCTCCCTGGGCCCACCCACGGGCCCACCCCCTCTTCCCAGGCCATGCAGCTCTATGAGTCTCCATCCATTTTCCAGATGTTCCAGGGATGGGATGAGCCAAGCAGGGAGCCAGGTGGGGCAGACGGAACACTGAGCCCTGGCCCACACCCCGAGCCTCACACTGAACCTGAACTTGACTCCAGAATCCGACACCCACTGTACACTGAGCACTGCACTTAGCACCTTAGATGCTTTATCTCATTATTCGTACAACTCTGGGGGGGCTGTTATCATCAACCCCATTTTACAGAGGTGGACACTGAGGCTGAAAGTCTAAAGGGCTTGCTTGAGGACCACAAAGAATCAATGACAAGAGGGTGCTCTGAACACAGGCCTTTTGGACTCCAAAATTCACACCCTCAACTGCAACACTCTACTGCCCCTTCAGGGTCTCCAAGCTAATAGTGTTCTGCAAAATCAGAGGCCCAGAGACCATGACTTGTCCAGGGTCATCCAGAGAATCTGTGGGTGAGCCAGGGTCCTTTGTCCCACTTTTTGCCCATTGAACAGTTGTCTTTGCAGCTTTTCCCAAAGTGTGCCCCATGGAACCCTGGCCCTGTAAGATACCCCACAGAAGGGTTTCCTGGCCAAATCAGATTGGGAAGGGTGCTATACTCTGGGTCCCTTTTGATGATAAATCGCTGGAAAACCCTGCCTGACTCAGGCTTCTTGGCATCTCGTGTTGCAAGACTCCCTTCAATACAGGACAAAGGGGCTCTCTTAACTGTCACCAAGATGCCCCAAATCCCAAGGCACTCTCATCCCAAAAGACAACTGATAGAAGTTACAACAAAGAAAGGGAGACAGGGCAGGATAGGTTCTTCAAATGTTATGTTTCTTTCCATCAGTCATGCCCACTACTCTATAAGAATTCTAAAAGACAGGGGTTGGCATTTTTTTTCCATAAAGGGCCTGATAATAAATATTTTATGCCTTGTGGACTGCACAATCTTCATCGCAGCGCCTCAACTCTGCCACTGTAGCATGAAAGCAGCAGAGACAACATGTAATGAACGAACAGGCACTGCAACTCAAATTGCATATAATTTTTACCCATCACAAAATATTATTTGTCTTTCCATTTTTTTCAACCATTTAAAAATATAAAAACCAATTTTTTTTTAGCATACTGGCTAAGATAGGTGGAGAGCCAGATTCGGCCGGTGGACTATAGCTTGCCAAACCTGGCCCCTCAGCCCCAAAACAAGAAAGGAGAAGAAGTGCATATGCATTACCACTGTCGATCAACCTAGCCATAAAAAGGGCACTAGGAGTCCCTCCTTGTCCCTCAGGGATGGGGAAGTGTAACCAGAACTTGCACAAACTTTGACCAACAAACCCTCCTAGGATGGAGGGGAGAGAAGAAGGCAATCTGTACCGCTCAGATATTAGTAGGAAAAGAAGCTTCGCCAGCAGAAGGTAGAAACACAGAGAAGGTGAAAAACAATCACTACTTAATATTAGCGTGAATGGAAAATAAAAGGGAAAACACCTGTGTGTGACTGCGTAGATTAATCTCTTTGAATTATGAGCCTTTCAGAATCAATGAAGTAATTTAAGACCAAACAAGGTCTCTCTGGCCAAGAATACCCCTAAAACAAAAATACCCAGTGGTCCACTGAAGGTGTTGAGAAGTTCTGCAGAAAGAAGCTTATTCCTGGCTTATGTGACCTGAGAAGGTGTGGTAGTTAGATTCAGTTGTCAACTTGGCCAGGTGAGCATACCTAGTTTTGTTGCTGTGGACATGAGCCAATTGTTAGTGAACCTCGTCTGTTGCTAATTACATCTGCAGTCGGCTAGGAGGCGTGCCTGCTGCAATGAATGAAGTTTGACTTAATTGGCTGGTGCTTAAATGAGAGAGCACAAGGTAGCACAGCCTAAGCAGCTCGGCATACCTCATCTCAGCACTCGCAGCTCAGCCCAGGCCTTTGGAGATGCAGAAAGAAATCACCCCAGGGAAAGTTGTTGGAACCCAGAGGCCTGGAGAGAAGACCAGCAGAGACCATCCTGTGCCTTCCCACGTAAGAAAGAATGTCAGTGGAAAGTTAGCTGCCTTTCTTCTGAAGAACTAACAAAATAAGTCCCCTTTTATTAAAAGCCAATCTGTCTCTGGTGTGTTGCATCCTGGCAGCTAGCAAACTAGAACAGAAGGCTTTCTTTCTATTGGGTCACATGTGGATGTCACCAACTTATGGGAAACCCTGTCCCAGGGGGCCGTGTACGTCTCTGTCTTCCCAAAGCTGATCAACTCTTGTTTCATTTCATCTCAACCTCTATTTAACCCGACTTCTCTGGGTCCTGAAGGATGGGTCGGAATTTCCCCAGTAGACAAAAAGGGAAGGGACTTCCAGGTGGCACGAAGGCTGTGGAAGGACCAAGAGGGCAGAAGCCCAACCCACGGCGAGCCCCAGAGGATGGGGGCCTCCAAACAGGGCAGTAGGAGGTTTCCAAGAGAGAGAGAGAGCATGAGGATTCCAGGCAGAGAGTCTTTCAGAGCTGAACCTTCACCTTGTGTCAAATTCAGGACACTCCTCTCCTTCCCACCAACCTGAGTTCCTGTCTCAGGAACCCCCCTACTTGGTCAGGTCATCTTGATACCCTCTCTGCCCATATGCCCCACACCCAATCCAAGCTGCCTCCTAAATCTCTCTCCAATCCACCTGCTTCGTGGTGATCAGCCTTTTCAAGGTCTTCCTGCCTTCTCTCTAATTTGGTCCCCTCAGTCAATCTAAAGGCCTCCCCTCCCCTGCTCAAAACCCTTCAATGGCTCCCCATTGCCGGAGTCCATACGCTATAAACGGGCTCCCCAACGACCACCCACGACCTCACCCACCTCCCTCTCAAGCTTCTTCTCTCACCACTTCCCACTCCTCGTGCCTTGCCTGCCCACAAACTCACTTTGTTCTCCCCCAACTGCTGGGCCTTTGCACATGCTGTTCCCTCTTCCTAGCATGCCCTGCCCTGTGATCCTACCTAGTGAGCTCCTGTTCATTAAAAAAACAAAAAAACAAAAAACAAGCCAGTTCTGCCCCCTCCATTGATGCTCCCACAGGAAGTGCTGGCTCCTTCCTTGCGGAGACCTCACAGGACCCTGCTCAGATTCTAGCATCTCCTCCAGAGCCCTCGGTGCCCAGTATCTCTTTGCAGATGAGCCGCTCCCACTAGACCAGCAGGGACATAAGATCAAGGTCCAGACCTAATTCATCTCTGTGACCCCAGGACCAAGCACAGGGCTGAGCCGAGTGAGTAATTCTAATAGGAATGAATGAGCCAGTGAATCACCATGACCCCTGTGTTCCAACAGGGGACAACTGTGACCTGTAATGGGGCAGCATGTCACAGCTAAGTGTGCAGACCACTACAAATCCAGTGTAGTTGTGGGCAAATATTAACCTCTCTAGGCCTCAGTTTCCCCATCTGTAAAATGAGAATCATAATAGCACTTACACCATGGGCTCAGCGTGAGGCTTAAACAGTGCCCGGCTCTCAGTAAGGGCAATAAATGTTAGCAATTATATTGTTGAGGAAGAAAGGTCTGCCTCTGGCCCTCCTCTTCCTTGGAATCCCCAATCCTGGCCCTTCCCAACTGTGCTCTGACCAGCCTTGGTCACTTCATGTCCCCTAGGCAGTGAAAGACGCCCTAGCTCCCGCCTGGCCACTTGCCTCCAGGGCTCCACCCTCCACGCCTGCCTTGAGTCCCATCATGAACTCTGCTCTATGAACTCAGACTCTCCTTGCCCCGATTCCCCCAGATCTGCTGGAAACACTGGAGTATCCAGAGGACTGATAATTTTCAACACCTGCTGACATTTCCTGAGCATCTACTAATGTGCTAAGTATCCTGATTCATGCATTCCTTAACAAATATTTATTGGGTGACTACTCTGTGCCAGACCTTGTGACCAATACTTGGGGATATGAGGGTGAGCAAAATAGTCAAGGTGATGCCCTCACTGAATTTATGGCTTAACGAATAAGACAGACTCGAAACAAGCCAACAAAGTACTAACTGCTTATTGCATTAAGTACTATGAAGAAAGAAAATGTGGGTACTATGAGCATAGGGAGAAGGGAAATGACTTTAAATTGCATAGCACATAAAGAGTGATACCAATATTTTGACACCACTCCCAGCAAGAATTGGAGACTCTGTCCCATTCCTTTGAATCTGGGCAGGATCTGTGACTGATCAGTAGAAAATGGTGCCAGAGATACTATGCAGTTTCCAGGTCTTGGTCTTAAGATACAGGCAGTTTCCCCTTTCTGCCTTTTGGAACACTCACTCTTACAACTCAGCTACCATGTTATAAGAAAGCCCAAGCCCCTTGAAGAGGGTATGTGGAGAGGAACTGAGGCTCCTGGCCGATCGCTCAGCTACACGCCCAGTCAACAGCCAGCCATGCATGGCTGGCCATCTTGAAATGGGTCCTCTACCTCCAGATGAGCCAACCCTGCTGAGCCCTGACCAAACTGTAGATTTCTATCATAAATGATAATGGTTGTTGTTCACCAGTAAGTTTTGAGGTGGTTTGTTATGCAGCAGTGAATAATGGGAAAAGACAGGTGAGGTCTCTGGGGAGGCAAAACGTCAACAGTTACATGAAGGATGAGAAGAGTGGGATGTGTGAGGATTGGAGGAGGGAGTTTCCTTTTAAACATGGAGAATTCAACAGTTATCTCTACTCCTTCCCTCTTGAAACCCCATAAAGTGACAGAAAAGATTTTGGAAGCTGAAAAGCAGACGGATGAGAGATTATCAGTTTATCAGGCTGTGGGTTGATTTAATTATTACCCCAACTTAGACAAATTCTTAATATTAACTCTCATTTTTGTGGATATGAAATTGTAAAGAGGACTTCTTGAAGGTGTAATTTCTTGTTAAGGTGTGGTCAACTGAATAGGGGAGGTCTTAATCCATATCACTGGAGGCCTTATAAAGAGAAGACTCTGGAAGCCAGAAGTCAAAGAAAGCCAAATCAGAAAAGCCAGAAGCCAGAATTCAGAGGAAACCAGGAGAGCAGACATAAGAAGAGAGAGCTCGCCATGTGACAAAGGCAGATATGCAAGGACTGCAGCGAGCCAGCGCCTGAACTCGAGACTTCAGGGAGAATGCGTGGTCATGACAACACCTTGATTTTGGACTTCTTTTAGCTTCAAAACCATGAGCCAATAAATTCCTGTTGTCAAGCCCAAACCAGTTTGTGATATGTTTGATAGCAGCTCCGGAAAACGGAGACACCGGCTGATGACAGTGAAAATCAGAGTAGAGATGGGATAGCTGCAGCAGGTGCACTAGTTGAAAGTTTTCGTGAGAAGCAGTTAAACTCCTAAGTACCACTTCCCCACCCAGGCATTCATGAGGCTGCCCCACCCTACCCCCTGCCCTAGAGAAAAGAGAGCTTACTTCCTGGAGAGCCTGAATCAGAAAGACAACAGACCCAGGGAGATGGGGCTCCGAAGCAGGACAGGGACACACTAAAGACCAGACCCTTCCCCTCTATGCTGGCAACCAGATGAAAGGAGACCTCCCCCCACCCAAATCATAAATGTTTAAAAGCTGAGAAAACTGACTTGGTCGAGAAGAGACCCACAGATTCTGAAACATGGGGAGGCCTCAGGTCACTCTACGATGTGGACTCCAGGTAACAAGTCCTACCCACCACCCAGGGCCTCCAATAGGTTCTTTGGTGTCTCATTCTTTTTGTTTGTTTGTTTGTGCTTTTTTAAAAAAATATTTTTATTGAGAAATCTCCATATACATATGGTCTAACCCTTTTACAAGCAATGGCTCACGAAATCTTTAAATAGTTGTCTATCCTTCACCATGATCATTTCTAGAATACTTGCATCACTCCAGAAAAAGAAATAAACAGTAAAAAGAAAAAACTCATACATCCCATACCCCTTACCCTTCCCTCTCATTAACCAATAGTATTTCAATCTGCCCAAGTTCTTTTTACTCCTTATCGCCCCCATTATTTATTTATTTTTTATCCTTGTTATTATTATTTGTTTTTACTCATCTGTCCATACCCAGGATAAAAGGAGCATCAGACACAAGGTCTCCACAATCACACAGTCACACTGTAAAAGGCTTATAGTTACACAATCATTTCAAGAATCAAGGCTACATAGTCCAACAGCTTCAGGTATTTCCCTCGAGCCAGTCCAATATACTACAAACTTAAGAGGAATATCTATATAATGTAAAAGAATAACCTCTTGACTCTGTTTGAAATCTCTCAGCCATTGAAACTTTATTTTGTCTCATTTCTCTCTCCCCACTTTTGATCAAGAGGCTTCCTCATTCTCAATGATGCTGAGTCCTGGCTCATCCTCAGGAGTCAGGTCCCACATTGCCAGCGAGATTTACATCCCTGGGAGTCATGTCCCATGAAGAGGAGAGGGCAGTGAGTTCACCTGCTGAGTTGGATTAGAGAGGTCACATCTGAGCAACAAAAGAGGTTCTCTGGGGTTGACTCTTAGACATAATTATCACAGGCTTAGCTACCCCTTTGCAGAAATAAGCTTCATAGGGGTGAGCCCCAAGATCAAGGGCTCAGTCTATAGAATTGGTTCTCCCCACTGCTTGTGAGAATATCAAGCATTACCCAGAGGGGGAAGTTTCTCCTCAGCTCCCCAAGAGGACCTTGCAAATACTTTTTATATTCTTTGCCCAAATTCCTCCGGGATATATCAGGGCATCACACTAATCTGTACAAAACAACAAGAACTCACACCCTATTTAAGATTCCATGTAATTACGGTGTTCAAGTAAACTGACCATCCAAGTTAAATTAAATGATGCAAGTGCTGGTTTGAAAGGATGTATGTCCCCTAGAAAAGCCACGTTTTAATAAAAATCCTATTTCGTAAAGGCAGAATAATCCCTATTCAATACTGTATGTTTGAAACTATAATCAGATCATCTCCCTGGAGATGTGATTTAATCAACAGTGGTTGTTACACTGGATTAGGTGACGACATGTCTCCATCTATTTGGGTGGGTCTTGATAAGTTTCTGGAGTCCTATAAAAGAGGAAACACTTTGGAGAAAGAAGGAGATTAGGAGAGAGCAGAGAATGCTGCAGCACCAAGAAGCAGAGAATCCACCAGCCAGCGACCTCTGGAGATGAAGAAGGAAAACGCCTCCCCAGGAGCTTCATGAAACCGGAAGCCAGGAGAGAAAGTTAGCAGATGACGCCGTGTTTGCCATGTGCCCTTCCAGATGAGAGAGAAACCCTGATGTGCTCACCATGAGCCTTCTCACTTGAAAGAGAAACCCTGAACTTCATCGGCCTTCTTGAACCAAGGTATCTTTCCCCGGATGCCTTTGATTGGACATTTCTATAGAGTTGTTTTAATCGGGACATTTTCTCGGCCTTAGAACTGTAAACTAGCAACTCATTAAATTCCCCTTTTTAAAAGCCATTCTGTTTCTAGTATATTGCATTCTGGCAGCTAACAAACTAGAACAGATGATTTTTTTTTTTCCTAAGAAAAATAAGAAGTCATTTCAGGGTTTAAGCAGAGGAGCAACAGAGACTAATTTCTTTTCTAAAAGCTCTTTTTTGGCTGCCATGTGTCAGTGACTGAAATGGCAGCAGCAGGGCTGGAGAGAAGAGGCAAGAATGGATATATTTTCTTTGGAGGCAGACTGTTTGGAATTCATATGATTTAAGCTTTGCAGCAATCCATGTTGCAGACAAGAAAACTGAGATTCGGAGTGAGCTATTGAGGATCTCACAGTTAGAAGGGGAAGATTGGAATTCAAACCCAGCTCCCCACACCTGAGTCCCTTGGTCTTTCTCTTACACAAAGAGTTCAGGGTACTGCCCTCACCTTCCTCCATGGCCCTGGTGGAAGAGGAAAACCTCATTTCAAATGTGGATCCCAAACTTTCAAAATGCCTGCCCTCTGGGGCAGTGCAACAGTGGCTCAGTGGCAGAGTTCTGGCCTGCCATGCCAGAGACCTGGGTTCAATTCCCAGTGCCTGCCCATGCAAAAAAAGAAAAAAAAGCCTGCCCTCTGTGACCCAGAATCCAACTAGCCTAAAATAAGGAAGCTGTCTTTACAGAAAGTTGATGGTTACAAGTGATTACTTATAATTATGAAAAACTGGAAATTATGTAAACAGGTAAACCAAGGGAATGGATAAGAGAGACATAGCCAAGCGCGTTGGAAGACTGTCCCCAGTGGTTAGATGTTACACGAACAATAGCAATAGCTGCCCTATAAGGAGCACCTACTGTGTGCCTGCCATGGAGATGGGTGCCATTTAGCACACTCAACAGCCCTTCAGGGTAGGTACCGTTATTCTCACATTACAGATGGGGAAACTAAGGTTCGGAGAAGCGAAGAGCCTTTGCTTAGGTTTACAGAGGTGAGAAGCAGAGCTTCAGTGGACAACAGGCCCTTCCTCATGCCAGGCTCTCATCTGTAAGATGGGAATGATGACCCTAATAAGTGATAAGGGTGGTGGTGGTGGTAAGGAAGGGCCAAGGGGTCAAAGGTCACCACCACCACTACCCGGGCCAAAAAAAAAAGGTGTCAGCTCAGTACCCAGTAGACAGTGGGTGCTCAGCAAATGCAAATCTCTCCCTTCTGCATCTTCAAGTTATGACTGACTGCTGCTTTCACTGTAGTCACAGACACCATGGAAACTGACCCCCCCACCCCCCCCGTTTGTGACCATTATCATGCCCCCTCTCTGAGACTGAGCACAGAGGTCAGAGTGTACCAAATGGGGCAGGTTGCGGGGAGGTGGCTTGAGCTAAAGACCATTTCTGGTCACTGTCTACAGTGAGACTCTACCCAATGCCCCTTCAGAAGTGGCTGTGGAAACTGCTTCCTTGTGGAGGTCCCCAGAGCTGGCATGCAGGGACAGCCCACATGCCGGACAGCAGTGCAACACTGAGCCAGGCTGGAAAATGCAGATGGGCCCAGCTGTTCAGGAGGAATGAGTAGTCAGCCCTCAGAATCATCCACAGCGCATGGCCACAGTCCTCCCCAAAGAGTGAGGTGAGTGTTGATGATGGTGTGGAGATGGGAACCCTCTGGGAGCTTGTGTAGGAGTTATGAGGTTGTGGTTGAATGTGATGGCGGAGGTGGTCCTGGAGCTGGTGAAAGAACTGGAGTCAGGGATGGGGGTGTAGATTCAGCTGGATCCTCTTTGGGCTGTAATCTTGGACCTAAAACCCTATTTCTTTTGCTCCCTCAGTTCCCCTCCTCAAGGGAGTCAACAACCCTAGGACAATTAGTCATTACATGTGCAGTGGACATGGTATGCAGGTGAACTCACCGAGATTACAAAGTCCATCTTAGTCCAGTTCAGAAGAGATTTCTGCGCTCAGGGTCCCTCCACCCAGTCCACAAATCCTGTGACAGGTTGATACTTTGTACCCACTACCATTTTTTTAAAATATTTTTATTGAGAAATCTTCACACATATACAGTCTATCCACAGAATATAATCAATGGCTCACAATATAAATCCATAGTTATGTATTCATCCACCATGATCATTTTTAAAGCATTTGCATCACTCCAGAAAAAGAAATAAAAAGAAAAAAAAATCATACATCCGTACCTCTTACCCCTCCCTCTCATCGCCACTAGTATTTCAATCTACCCAATTATTTTTTACCCCCTTATCTCCACCCCCTATTATTTGTCTATTTATTTTTCCTTTTTTTTTTAAACTCATCTGTCCATACCCTGGGTTAAAGAAGCATCAGACAAAAGGTTTTCACAATCACATGATCACATTGTAAAAGTTATAGATATACAATCATCTTCAATAATCAAAGCTTCTGGTACACAGTTCAACAGTGTCAGGTATTTCCCTCCAGCCACTCTAATACACCATAAACTTTAAAGGGATATCTATATAATGCATAAGAATAACCTCCAGGATAACCTCTCGACTCTGTTTGAAATCTCTCATCCAGTGAAATTTTATTTTTTCTCATTTCTCTCTTCCCCCTTTTGGTCAAAAAGACTTTCTCCATCCCATGATGTCAACTCCCAGCTCATCCCAAGAGTCCTGTCCCACACTGCCAGGGAGATTTACACCCCCGGGAATCATGTTCCACATAGAGGGGTGGGCAGTGAGTTCACCTGCCTAGTTGGCTTAGAGAGGCCACATCTGAGCAACAAAAGAGGTTCTCTGGAGGTGACTCTCAGGCATAATTATAAGTAAGCTTAGCTTCTCCTTTGCAGGAGTAAGTTTCATAGGGTTGAACCCCGAGATCGAGGGCTCAGCCTATTGAATTGGTTGTCCCCCCTGCTTGTGAAAATATCAGGAATTCCCCAGATGGGAAAGCTTAATATTTCCTCCTTTCTCCCCAGTCCCTCTAGGGGACTTTGCAAATATTTTTTTTATTCTCTGCCAAAATTACTCTGGGATATATCAGAGCATCACATTAACCTGTACAAACCAATAAGATCTCACATCCCATACAAGAATTACATGTAATTATGGTGTTCAAGTAAACTGATGATACAAGTTAAATCAGATAACACGCTACCCAAAATATAAATTTTGCACCAAATAAACATCTCTTCCTTTGTCTCACACAGAAGTTGAACTTTTAAAATATGGATGATATCTGCCATAGCAGCCCAAACACCCCTAAAGAGAGGGATGGAAAGATCAATGATGATGGCGGAGTTATACAGAGAAGATAGGATTTAACAAATTAATATGAATGCTGAATCATTAAATTGATATCTCTTTCAGTCTCCAGTATTTTAGAGCAGCTAGAAGTAAAAACATAAAATTGTGGAATTATAACCCACTTCAAACTCTGAAATATGTTCTACAACTAATTGTCATGCTGTGCTTTGAATTTATAGCTTTTTTGTATATATGTTATTTTTCACAAAAAGTCGATTGTGATGATAAAAAAAATAGGTAAGCCCTCGAGCCTCCTATGTTCTGGAGCAGCTAGAAGGAAAAATCTGAGAGGACTGTATGGTAGCCCATGACAAACTCTGGGATCTGTCCTGTAACTACTTGTTGAAGACTCCTTTGAAAACTATTGCTTTTTTATTTCTTTCCTTTGGGTATACGTTATACTATACAGTTTAAAAAGTTAAAAATAAAAATATATAAATGGATGATATCATTCTTTACCTTGTAGTCTGCTCTACCTTAGTCCTACCCAGATCAGCTTCCTTCATTTCTCTACTGGAAGTCTGATCCCTTTTTCATCAGACTTCGAATAGAGATATGAAGGAAGCTGATCAGGGTAGGGGGTACTGCTGACAGTAACTGTATGGGGTACTGCTGACCTTCATAGCTTCAGAGCTCTAACTCTGAGTATCAGGTATCACATAAATACCCAAAATTTCAGGTAATGACCTACAAACAGCTCAGTATCTCAGAATTTAGAAATAATGGTTACAACTCCAGAATAGATGTGACTACTGCAAGAGTTTATAATCTAGGACCCTTTATCAAAGGCCCCAACCTGCTAACCCAGGCTCTCAACTTCAGTTCTCCGAGTTTGTACATTATAGTCATCCATATGAGGGAGGCATGATGATATTTGTCTTTTTGTGTCTGATATTTCATTCAACATATTGTCCTCAAGGTTCATTCTAGCTTCCACGACTATTTAGTCCTTGGCATATAATCATCCATGAGAGGAAGGGACGTGATCCAGCAAGTCAGAAATGGAATCAGAATCCAAAGCAGGCAGTTAGCCTGTGTTTCTTCCCTTTTCTAGGTGTGATGGTTTGAAAGGATGTATGTCCCCTAGAAAAGCCATGTTTTAATCAAAATCCCATTTTGTAAAGGCAGAATAATCCCTATTCAATACTGTATGTTTGAGTCTGTAATTAGATCATCTCCCTGGAGATGTGACTCAATCAAGAGTGGTTGTTAAACTGGATTAGGTGGGGATGTGTATCCATTCAGGTGGGTCTTGATTAGTTTACTGGAAGCCTATAAAAGAGGAAACATTTTGGAGAATGCAGGAGATTTGGAGAGAGCAGAGAATGCTGCAGCACCATGAAGCAGAGTCCACCAGCCAGCGCTGTGGAGATGAAGAAGGAAAATGCCTCCCGGGGAGCTTTATGAAACCAGAAGTCAGGAGAGAAAGCTTGCAGGTGACGCCGTGTTCACCATGTGCCCTTCCAGATGAGAGAGAAACCCTGACCCTGTTCGCCATGTGCCTTTTCACTTGAGAGAGAAACCATGAACTTCATCGGCCTTCTTGAACCAAGGTATCTTTCTCTGGATGCCTTAGACTGGACATTTCTATAGACTTGCTTTGATTGGGACATGTTCTCGACCTTAGAACTGTAAAACTAGCAACTTATTAAATTCCCCTTTTGAAAAGCCATTCCGTTTCTGATATATTGCATTCCGGCAGCTAGCAAACTACAAGACTAGGATTCTGGATTTTTTTTCTCGGACCCATCAGATTTCCTACTGGCCATCCAGATCCAGACAGGAGAAGTTGAGGGAAAACACCCTTAACTGGGACCTCCCTTCTTCAGGGTCCCTGAGGCCTCCACCTGCAGACCCTTAGTTCCTACACTCACCTATACTCACTGCTCATGGAAGTTTCTGCCTACTTCCCCCTTCCATTCTCTGGGACCTCAAGAACCCTGCTAATCCTTCCTTAGGACAAAAGTAACAATAACTCTTTATATTTGCTAAAGACACACAGAAAGTCCTTTCCTTGCATCTGGGTCTAATCATCCCCTTGGAAGGGAGGGATGGCTTGTCACCAACTCCCTTGGAAGGGAGGTTAAGTCCCCGCCCAATGCCACCAAACCAGTCAGAGATGGAACTGGAAGACCTCGTGCTCTGGGCTGAATTAATTAATACGAAATCACAATGGAGTAGGGTAAGCCCCTAATCCAATATGACTAGTGTCCTTATAAGAAGAGGAGAGGAGACACAGACAGACACATGAAGAGAAGACAGCTATGTGATGACAGAGGCAGGTTGGAGTGAAGCTGCCATGAACCAAGGAATGTCAGGACCCACCAGGGGCTGGAAGAGCCAGAGAAAGATTTTTCCTCAGAAACCTCGGAGAGCACAGTACTGCCGACACCTTGATTCCAGGGCTTCTAGCTTCTAGAACCAGGAGAGCAGAAACCTATGTTGTTTTAAGTCACCAGTCTGTGCTAGGGCCAGTTTGTTACAGCAAATCAGGGGACTAATACCCCATCCCTTCTGACTCCCAGCCCAGGGTTTTCTCTTGCGGCATTCCTGCCTCTTTCCCATACCACCTGGATTCCAGGCTATCTTGCCTCCTCTTTGTCAGAGAGCCTTTTCCCAAACATGCTCATTTAATCATAATGAGGCCAAAGTTCTACAGTCCAGAAGCGTCATCCCTTGTGTTCAGTCACTTGAGAAAAAACGTACAGCGCCCACGTGGGCTGGGGGAGGTATAAGGACGAACTAGCCCAATGAGCCTTCTAACCTCATTGGACCGAGTCATCCCCAAAGCTCAAACCTTCCCATAGCTCCCACTGGCAACAGGACACACTACTGCTCTCAGCCTGGCCAGCAAGAGTCTCACGGACCCTGGCCTCTCTTTCCCAAGCTTCTCTCCTTTCCCCACTGTGGCCCAGTGGCGTCTAAAGCTCCTGTGCTCATCCACACCCCACACTTTCCTCCCTCCTTGCATTTGCGTGTTCCGTTCCTCTGCCCAGAACGCCTTCCCTTGCCTCCCACATGTGTGCAAATTCTTTCCATCCTGTAAGGTTCAACCCAGCAAGGCGCAGTGCTAGACCTGCCTTGTTCATCCCCACCTCCCTTCCCCAGCAGGCTTAAGGACAGAGTAACTAGGAACGAAAAATCAGTGAATGGAATTCACCATGGACTGGTCCTGGGGAAAGGTCTTGACAAAGCCATGGAAGCCCCTTTCCCAGGTCTCTGCCACCCCCCAGGGAGCTCTGAGGGACCCCTTTCTCCTCCTCAGGCCAAGGTCTGGGACTGAAGTGACAGGCACATCAATTCCAGCCCCCAGTCACTGCCCACCACTCTGCCTCTCGGTCTGCCCCTCTAAAACATGGGGACAATCTACGTTCTAGAGATGACAGTTTCCTATCCCCAATTCCCACCCCACTCCCCGCTTTCAAAGAGTAGCTTCCGAAATGAACACAGGGGTGAAATCAGGGTGGCTTCTGGGCGCCCACCCGTTGCCCACCCTGTCTGCCTGAGGCATTCAGACTCCTGGGAACCGTATCTGGCTTGGAAGGGGCAGACACACCCTGACCACGGGGCCCAAGGTGCAGCCCTGCCTGCCCAGGGAAGTGCTGGTGCCTCAGTCTCAGCTGAGAGGTGATGTCAACCACAGTCTAAATACTGTGTGGCTCTAAGACCTCCTATTACAATCTGGAATCTCTGGGAATGAGACGCCCCCCCCCCCCCCCCCACCAGGCCTGCCCAGAGCCTCCGGGAGGGCAGAGAGGGATGTGCCTCCTCCTTGCACACTTTCACTTCCATTTTCTCACTGATTTCCCAAAACTGTTGCCCAGGTAGGAATTATATTTCTGGGTTTCCAGTGAGGAAACTGGGGCACAAAGAAAGTCAGAAACGGTAGCCTAAGAGCAAGGGACAGAGGTGTTCAATCCAGCCTGTCTCCAAAGCCAGGAGTCTCTGGGCAAGCCAGGCACAAACCCAGCCAGTGTGGCCTGTGGCAGGGATGGGGGACCCGGGAGGGAGCTGGGTTTCCTGCCACTGTGGTCCCCTACAGTGCCCATCCCCCAGGCTGCTGCATCCAGCACACAAAGAGTCAAATGGCCCTGGGTTCAGAGTCCAGCTTTTCACTTACCTGCCGTGCAACCCCAGGCAAGCCCTTTCTCCTCTCTGTGCCTCAGTTTCCCTTGCTGAGAAGGGGACGATGACAAGGACCACAAAGTCCACATACCGGCCACGGCCTGTTTCAATCAGCTGGACCTTAATGTCGATTGAGTCTCTGCTTTGTACTTGGTGCCCCTATCCCTCAAGTTCCTGCTTCAGGGAGGTGGCCTAGGCCTGGCCCCGGCTGTCAGCTGAGTCTCTGTCTCAGACGCCATAGTGAGGCGATGCGCCAGGCCCAGGAAGGGGCCTGAGCCCAGTGGGTGTGATTCCAGAGTTTAGTCCTGGCCTGGAGCTTCCTCCAGAAGGGACCTTGGGGTAACCCCACTTCCCTTCATCCGGGACCCTCCATGAGTCCAGTGACCCAAGCAGTTGGAAGGAAAGGGCGCCATCAGAACCCTGGGAAGGAGGTATCATTAACCCCACCTTGCAGAACCTGAGACCCTAGGTGGGCAATGGCTCCCTCTGGCCGGGGCTCCCACCCAGCTGCCAGGGGACACTGAAAGACACCCAAAGCTCACGTTGGTCCCCACTGGCCCCAGCCTACCTCCCCCTGACCAGGAGACCCCACCGTGCCCCAGTCGAGCTGCGGAGATCCTACCTGTGCCCCGGAAGGGGCCGCAGAGGCGGCAGGTGGGCACTGGCAGGCACAGGTGCTCAGCTGGCAGACTTTGGCACTATACCCGCCTCCCTGGGCAATCATTAACCCTGCCGGGGACCGCACCTCCTGGAGTGGGGCTGATGCCTCAGGAGACCCGACCCAATTGAGGAGGGGGCTAGAGGCGGGACTGAGGCCCAACCCCGGGTCAGGCAGGAAGTTGGGAGGAGGATGGTCCGAGTGTGACAGTCAGGTCCCGTAGTCCCCTCTCAATCACAAGAGTCCTCAGTGACACGTGATGCATGGGGAAGCAATCAAGCATGTTAACGCCTGGCTCAGTGAATGCTGCGACAGCTGTCATTATCCACCCTCTTTGACTTGAGGTCTTCTCAGGGTATCTACCCTCCCTGAGGTACCAGGCCCCCAATTCCTTCTACTCCTGCCACAGTGGCCCAAGGACCCCTGGGTTGACAAAGGACAGAGGGGGCCCTAGGGACAAGCTCAGAAGCCCGAGCCTTCTGCCCCTTTCTGGCTGGATGGCTTAGAGAGGTTACTGCCCCTCTCCCTTTGAAACCCTCCTGTTTGGATCCTGAGGTGCTGGTTCCCCCACCACTACCTGTGCGGGTGGACTGGGGGTAGTCAGCCCAGGACGGGTGCTCAGTGCGCCCCAGGTGTCCCAAAACAGACCAAGAGCTGCAAATACACTTTGACTTCATCCTCCCACCCCCCAAGCTCCAGGGAAGCCCTGGGGGGAGATGTCCTTGTGTGTTCCAGCAGTGGGAGTCTGCATTTATTGAGCACCTTTGGTGTGCTTTACATCACGCTCTCACTGACTCCCCTTATCACCAGGGAGAGGCAGGTACCCTTATAATTATCCCTGATGGACAAATGGCTGCGCCAGCTCCAGGGACCCGCCACGTGGAAAGGGGAGGCGGAGGAACCCCACCCCTTACCCAGCCTCTCCTCACCTTCCCAGGGCCCCCCTCATTGCTGCCCTGGCTGGAGGCCTCCCCCTCCCCCAGAAGGTTTTCCCTACTCCCTAGCAGGGAGCACCTAATGCTCTGCCTGCCAGCACCAATTCTCACTCCCCCTGATAACAGCACCCAAGTTTTCCTCTGGGGGGCCTCCCCACCCCTCCTTTCTCCACCCCACCTCTGGCGGTCATGTGACCCATGTCCAGCCAGTCAGAGCACAGCATCCCTTTGGTCACTGTGATTGGCCAGGTTTGGGCACCCGATGCAAGGCTGGGCCAATAAGAACCTATGGTGGGTCTCATCCGCACAAAGAACAGGAAGTGCCCCCAAATCCCTATAGATGGGGAGAAGGATCAAAAGAGGAGGCGTTATAACAGAGAAAATAGGGTCTAACAAATGAGCATGACTGCTGAATCACTATATCGATATTTCTTCTAGCCTCCAGTGTTTTGGAGCAGCCAGAAGGCAAAAATGTGAACTAGTGGAATGGTAACCCATAACAAACTTTGGAATCTGTTCTGTAACTACTTGTTAAAAATGTACTTTGAAAACTCTTTCTTTTCTTTGTATATATGTTATAGTTTATAATAAAAAGTCTTTAGAAAATGATAACCCCTCCCCCCCAAAGTGATTCCTTAGAGGTGTTTTAATGGGGAGGCAAAAAAATTTTGAAACTGGAGAGCCCTTCTAGTTGTGCAACATTGTCAGTATATGAAATACCAATGAATTGTAGACTTTTGAAATAGTTCATTGTATGTTATGTGAATTTCACCCACCCCCAAAACAAAAAGAATTAATGGAACTCCAAGAAAGGACTTTGGTTGAAACAGTTGAGAATGAGACCAACCTCCCCTGCCCTCCACCCTGGAATTTCTAAGTTGTAAGAAAATGACTCTGGGGATTCTAATGACTTTCCTACCACCAGGAGGGTAAAGTCTGATTGAGAAATAGTCAAAGACTGCGTGAAGCAGAGCTAAGAAATGGAGAGTCACTGGTTTCTCCTGACTTTGTGCGACCCCTGGATGCAGCCATGCCTGAAGCTATCGACCCTCAAGCTCTTCAGTTACTAAACCAATACATTCTATTTTCTTCTAGATCTGATTGAAGTGGTTTCTGCTTGACCACCATTCCCTTGAGGATGGAAGTCCCCAGTCCCTATATCGCCCCACCCAGGTGCTAAGGAAGGGGCACAGGGGGGTTACATTGGGAAAGGACAAAGTTTGAACTTGACTTGGTTATTTCCCAGCTACTAAACCTTTTGAGTGAGCACCTACTCTTCACTGTAACATATCAGACATCCCCATCCCTAACTCAGATAAAAAAAAATAATACTGCCTACTTCATGAAGTGGTTGGTGAAGATAAAATCAAACAATTGACATATGGCTCTTGGCATGGGGCCTGGCACACAGCACAGATCCCTGCCACCTGTCTGGGCTCCCAGAGTATGCAATCCATAGCTTTCTTAGGGCAAGTGTCCATTGACTCACATTTGAGAGTTATATGTCAGGGAGTTACTACATGCCAGGGTGTTTGTTCCTCAACCCCTCAAATTTGAAACAAATGATCAAAATATATATGCTACCACATGCTTTAAAAAGGCGAGGAAACTAAAAAAAGCAAAAGTAAGTGAGATAAATAAGGGACACGTAAGCCTCAATTAGTCTATAAAACATCTGCCTTTAAGTTCTGGGTAGGTGCCAGAGGTGGCCCATGATTTGGGTTGGAGCTTCCCAGTAGGCGTGGCAAAGAGGGAAATCGGATCCATTAACGCCCACATCCACACATTTAAAAACATATATACATCTATAGCCAGGCTCTGGGAGGTAGGGTGCAATTCCAAATCCTGATACATGAGAAGTGTTTCCTCCTGTGTGTCTCCAAGGAGAGGATGCTGGGGGAGGATGGACAACACTTGACACTAATAATAAAATATAGTGGTGAAAAGATCAGGCTCAGGAGTCAGAGGGCTAGATTCATTTGTGGCTGAACAAGTTACATAACCCCTCTAAGACTCAGTTTCCTTGTTTATAAATTGCAGGTAGAGTAACATATGGCACCTACTTCAGAGAAGTCAGGCATTTTTAGTCCTTAGTACAATGCCAAACACAAGGGTGTCTGTGAATGCTACTATTTGTGGGGGTAGTGGTGGTGGCTGTGTTATTAGCACTAATAGGATCTCATTTAATGCTCCCAACAACCCTAGGGATGATTACAGATGGGAAAATAGAGGACCAGACAGCTTAGATCACCACCTAAAGGCGAGACTCTCTGCAAGAGACAGAACCAGGATATGAGCCCTTGGCTGTGCCGCTGTTCTTGCCTCGGGCTTCCCTACCCCAGCCGCCAGACTCCTCTCTGGAGGAAGCAGGTGCTAGTTATTGTTGGTGACTAACTGGTAGAAAGAGAAGATGACCCCACCCCAGGCTCCAGGCTCCTGCTCTACCCCAGCTGCCCAGCCTCAGGGTAGGACAGACCCCAAACCTCGGGGCCAACAGCGCTGAGCCACTGCTCCTGGCCTGCCCAGACCTTTGGACAGCACCTGGATGGGCCAGGTGTGGCCAGGTGTGGCCCTGCCCATGTCAAGGGGTGCCTGCCCACCTGGCCCAGGGCAGCCTGCGAAGCTTGCTGGGCTCTGGGCTGAAATGACTCAGGTCAGAGTAACAGGTCCGGGCCCAAAGTCATCTTCAAGGGAGTGGACCACCAGACAGAAAATGGGGCTAAGAGTCCAGAATGTGAATTCAGGCAATCTGGGTCCTAATCCCTTCCCCACCACTTAGCAGCCTTGGGAGTGGTACTTCCTCTCCCTGAGCCTCAGTGTCCTCATCTGTAAAATGGACAGAATGGCAGAACCTGACTCATATATGTTTGTTGTCCAGACTAATTAGATAGTGTAAAGCACTTAGCACAGGACACATTACAGAGCAACGCATCCGTCCGCAGACATGAGGCAGCAATTCAGATACTCATCAGGGTTCCTTTGCAGCCACTTTCTTAGCTGTGTGTATTTTTAAATGTTTGATCTGGAAAACCCTTCATTGACTGTCATTCTGTGTGTTCAGAAACTGATCAAAATGAAATCAGCTTGTCCTGACTAGCTGTATGACCCGGGGGGTGAGTCACTCCTTCTCTGAGCCCCCATTTCTTCATCTGCAGCATGGAGACCCCCCAACCTCCACCCCGCCATAATATACTGTGTCAGAAGTAAACTGGGGTGTCTGGGCTCTTTGCTGTGAGTGCATTCAATCCCTCCTTATCTTCCCAGTCATCCCTTCACATTGCCAGGGCTTTGCAGGGTGCAAAGTCCTTTCATCACTCTGTTTTACAACCAAGGGACCAGACGATGAACAGCCCCTGAGTTGGAGAGACTCAGAGCCTTCTGCCCTTTAGAGAACTTGGGACTCGTGATACCAACTCCTCCCCACACCCCGAGACCCCTGAATCTGCCTTCAAGGCACGAATTCCCTCTAAAAACCACCCCATCCCAATACCTGTCCTGCCATGATTTGCACACTTCCAGTGATGGGGAGATCATCTACCATAACCTCCATTCCATGGAATATGTTTTATTGAATTGAGAGCTGACCGGTCACTTCCACCTGTGCCTGTCCTCTCTGGGAGCACCAGCCTCCATTTCCTCTCTGTTCTGGGATAGCTGGTCAGAACCTCCCTCTTCCAAACCCTTCCCTAGGGATTCCTTTAAGTACCCCTTCTCAGCCCTCCCACTCCAACACACAGGCAGGGTTTGCAGCCAGGTAGACCTAGGCTCACTTCAGTCTTCCTGGCTGTGTGACCTGGGGCAAGCCACTCTCCCTCTCTGAGCCTTAGCTTCCACATCAGAAAAACAGGGGGAAGTTAAACAAGGAGGGCACTGTTTTCATTCAGTCCAGCCAGCAGCGCTCTGAGATGGACCATAACGTCTCTGAGCCCCCTGGGAATGCGACTCAGACTGGTGTCCCTCCCACTTCTGCGTTCCTTCAGTTAATAGATATGTGCGAGTGCCCACTTGGCGCCAAGCACTGTGCTGGGCACTGCGGGGATGGGGTGAGCATCCCTGCCCCCACAAAGGGAGGCTCTGTGTAAGGGCACAGTAGTTCAGGCCAAGAGAAAGGAGAGAGAATGCCAGGTCCGCAGGGGAACCCAAGACTACCTGGCTGGAACTCAAAGGCCATTTGTTCACGGGATTGGATGCTATTCGACAATACAAAAGAACAAACAAGCAAACCATGCTACAGCGTCTCAAACAGGACACTGAGCGAAAGAAGCCGGCCATTTACACAGTCAGCCAGCCATTCCATTTATGCGAAGTTCTAAACAGTTGACACTGATCTACAGTGACAGAAACCAGATCATTAGTTAAGTCTGGAGGGGACTGACTGGAAAGGGACACGGGGGAGCTTTCCTCGGGGATAGGAATGCTCTAGTTCTCGATCAGGGTTTTAGTTTTACGGTGGTATATAATTCACCGAGTTATACTAGCAAGATTTGTGCATCTTACTGCATGCCTGGAAATTGGGCTTTCCTATAGTTCTATAAAAATAATAAAAAAAATGTGTTGAAGAGTGAACGTGAGTGAGGCAGGAGGTGGGCTGCGGGTGTTAGATCTGACTGAAATCCCTGTCGCTTCCTTCCTAGCAGCGGGGCCCTAGACAAATCCCTTCCCCCTCACAATGCCTGTTTCCAAATTTATAAAAATAGGGATAATTTTCCCTCACTGGGTCGTTAGATTGAATTCACGTAAAGAATTTAGACACGCGTGGGACATGTCTAAATACTCAACAATGACTAAGCAAATGGAAGCTTTAAAAAAAAAATAAAAATAAAATAATCTGCCTCGAGTACCCCTCCCCGCAGAAGCTGAGACCTGCGCTGAGAAAGGGGAGCCCCGAGAGCAGTGTCTGGGAGGCGGGGCCTGCGGAGACCATAACTTCCGGCTGGAGCGGGGCACGCTGGGAATTGTAGTTCTCGTCCGTCTAATTCGCCCCAGGCTGCGGGTCGCCGGGGGCCCCTCAGGATGGTGATTCCGGGTCAGAGCAGGCATCGGTCATCCCGCAGTCCAGGCTCGCTCTACTAATGTAATTTGGGAAGCGGGGCCATAAGAGTCTTTCCCGACGTCTTAGCTGTCCGCTGCGTCCTCTTGTCACTGGAGCCTCCCAATCTACTTTTCAAGGAGGTATCATTTCGCAGACGAGGAAATGGCACAGGGAATGGTCCAAAGATCCTGGAGCCAAAATCTGCCGACCCTAGGCACATCGATCCTCACCCACCCTCTTTCCCCCCAAATCCGGCAAAGAAACGGCGTCAGCCACTCAGGCAAAGTCTCACATAAAGAAAGTGGACGGCTGGGAGGGAAGGCCCTCGGTGATTTGCCCTTGCTCGCCCTTTGTAGCCCGGCGCCGAGTGGGTGTGGCCACACGGAAGAGGCCGGGTGGGCGTGACAGAAAGACACCCCGCCCCCTTCCGCCTTGCGCGCCCCCCCCCCCCCGTTCGGCGCGTATGGTGCAGTCCGGGTGGTTCCACTCGCGTGCTGGAGAGGGGGGTGGGGACCTAAAACTGCGCAGCCAGCGTGGGCCCCACGCGCGTGCTCCGGTGGTGAGGTCCGCGGACGGTTCCACTGCGCTGGATCGGGGAGGGGGGGCCGCGGCAGGCGGCGCGCGGACCGCAGCGGGACCTGGACCCGGGGCTGCAGCGGGGAGCGACGCGCAAGCCGCCGGGTGGGGGTGGATCCCCGCCGCGGCCCCAGGTAACGCCGGGCCGGGACGCTGCGCTGTGCACCCCAGGCGCGGGACCAGCGAGAACGAAGCGACAGGGGGCGGTCTCGGGCCGGCAGAGTAGCGCTGGGGCTCCCACCGAGGCCTCTGCCTGACCCCGAAGGGCCGGCCTTTGCCGCCCGTGTCCGGGAGCCCGAACCGCGCCGCTCGTCGGCGGGGCCCCTAGGTTCAAGTACCCCAGCTCGCGGAGCCCTGCGGAACTACAGCTCCCAGTGTGCCCTGCGCTCCGCGCATGCCCCGATCGCCGCGCCCAGGCAGGACCCGGCTCCAGCTGGGACCCAGGCGTCCGAGACAGAGGGCCGGAGAGTCAGGTGCTCCAGCCCCTTGGCCTCGTCCCATCCGTCCCAGTCATTTTACCCACGTCCTCCCTACCGGTCTTGGGGAGCCGGAGCAGCCCAGGCCCTGCCCTGGAGCAGCTGCGGTCCCGGGGGACAGAAAACTGCATCCCAGCGCTGTGGGTACGGCATTCAGGATGTCGCGACGCCTGGGAACCAGAGAAGGTCTGGGACTTGGCCTAGGTCAAGCGAGCTTCCGCTGCCCGAGGGCCTCTAAGCCTGGGTTGGGAGAGGGGGCGGGAAGGCGGGGCGGATAGGGCGAAATAGGGAGCAGGTAGGAAGCTGGCCCTCGAGCAGGGGAGACATTTAAGAAGGACAGAAAATGGGGAGTTCTGTTGGACCCATCGCGCTCGGCATTCCTGCAGCCCCCGGTTTTCATCTCTGGACAATGTTCCCTTTTCTGCAGACAGTAGTGAGAGCTGCAGAGGGGTAGGGGTTGGGTCAGAAAGGGGAGCATCTCCCCAGAGCCACATCCACACAGCTCGCACACTCAAGGGCAGACCAGGACCCATAAGTCGAGCAGATTCTCTGCCTGAGATCTGCACACAGTGGGAGCCACTGTTGACTGACCGAGGTAGGTGTTCTCATTATCCCATTTTACACCTGGGCAAACTGAGACTCAGGCGGATTAGTGACTTCCCCAAGGTCACAGCGCTAGTAAGAGATAGAGCTGGGGCCCAAGCCCAGGCAGCCTGGCTTTAGAAGCTCTATCTAACCTTAAATGCTCTTCTGCCTCCTCAGAAACCTATGAGAGATGAACCTGGTGCCAGGCACAAACTCAATAAATGACATCTGTCACTATGTCACTAGTGTGACTATCCCGATTTTACAGAAGAGAAAGGAGGCAGACAGAGGCCAAGTAACTTGCACAAAGGCTCAAAGCTGGAGCCAAAGTGCTGCAAACCTGAGCCCTAGAACTGAGAATACCTCTGCAGACACCTCTCCCCCTCACCCACCCAGATCCCATCCCTCGTCTGTACAAACAGTTGCTTCTCCTGAGAGAAGCCCAGGGCTCAGGCTGAGGTGTAAGGGCAGCTGTGTTCAGGCCTGCCCTTAGTGGAGAGGACTTTTAGCCCCCACCTTAGTGTGTGCAAGGCTCCCTGCTAGGGGCTGGTGCTCACTGGTGTCTGGAAGATGAGTCCTGCTCTGACTCCACCAAGCTGTGCTGTGTTGTCACTGGGTGGCAACTCAACTTGTATGTTCCATCAGCATTATTGGGCCCTGCCTTTTTGCAAGAATGTTTGAGGGACCTTGGAAGAACAGAGCAAGATGCTTTCTGACCCTGAAGGAGAGCTGAAGGGAGACAGCCAGCTATCCTGGGCTCTTGGACAGGGCCCCAGGGGGAAACAAAGACCCGCCTTCCTCTTCCTGCCTAAGCCTGCTCAAGCAGGCCCTCCCATCCCCTGCAGATGAGGCCTGGGGAGGAAGCTGGAATGAAGTAGCATCAAGGGCTTTGTACTTGGAGGGACCAGGATTCAAGTCCCCTCTCTGCCACTCATCCATTCCCATCTCAAGCCACCTGTTCTCCTCTTGCCCCAGAGATGTTTGGGTTTTTGATTACCAAACAACCCCTGGGGTTCATGTTCCCTTGCATGAACCAAACTTAATTTGAGATTAGAATTTGATCTCATCTGTGCCCCTTGATGGCCCTGTTCTACTGGGGAAGACATACCACTTCGTGTCTCAGTCTCACAGGAACCTAGCCCTTAGGCCTTAGACCGGTGAGAAGGTGGTCAGGAGAGGACTTGCCCAAACCGTGTAGGGACCCCCTAGGACCCCCATTCCCTCACCGAGCTATACGGCAGATGCCGAGGCAGAGGAGTGCCACCCCCACCTGTGGTTTCTGGAGCCCGGTGGGCCCCACTTCCTCGTTCTGTGGTGTGGGAGTCACTTCCTGACTCTGAGCCCCTTTGTGCCTCTGTGAGATGAGCGTAAATAGTGCTTGCCCTGGGGGGGTAGGGGGTGGGGTAAGACTGAGGCTCACAGTTGGTGTGCAAGCCACATTCCCACCTGGAGCATCCAAAGCACAGGACTCTGTGAACCTGTGAGGGGGGCTGTCACTGCAAAGTCCAAATTTCTGGCTTCACTTGAAAACTTGGAAATTTTGATAAAACCAGGCCCCTGTCCCACTTACCCCACAGGCCAGCAAGGGAGTGATTCTACATGTGTCTAGAGAGGTTTTCCAGATCAGGGACAGATGCTGTTTTGGTCCTGGGGTCCCCTGGAAAGGCAGGGGCGGTTCACTGAGGTCCCCCCATGACCCGGGGCTGCACCAGGTTCAACAATGTGAAGAAGGTCATGGGTGAGAGAAGACAGGGCAGGGATTTCCTAGATCTGTAGGATTGGGGGCAAGAGCCAAACCCATTGTCCCTTCGTTGCGCATCTATTTCCTAGTATGAGCCAGACTCTGGCCTGGGTGATGCAGTGAGGGGGGTGGGCAGTGACACAGAGACAGCGCTCTCCTGTCACGATGCGCCGTGATATTAGTTTCACAGTGCACGGAGGGAGCCCAGAGCTGCCTGACTTCCAGGTGACAGGTCAGGGAGGCTCAGAAGGGGTAGTCTTTGAGCCCTAAAGTTTGAGCAGGATTTTTCCAGAGTGAGTAGGGGCCGATGAGGACATTTTAGGCAGAGGCTTGGTGGTAAAACGTACATAACTGAATTGTGACTGCAGAGGGGGGATGGTAAGATATCCTCACTCTGTGGCCTTGGGCCAGTCACGTCCTCTCTTTGAGCCACAGACCCTCCTCTATTAAATGGAGCTAGGTAACCCTGAGGGTGGCTGCCTTCCAGTGAAAGCCAGATTTCAACACACTTTAAAATGCTGACCCCCCCCCCTCCAGGCATGGTGGAGGATTATTGTGTGTGATATACAGCGATTGTGACAGGACTTTGTACAATATTAAATGGCATGAGATGCATCTAGTGTGTGTGTGGGGTGGAATTGAATGCAAGCTGGAGACATCATAAATAGCTTCCTGAAAGAGGTGAGACAGAAGCAGAGTCTTAAAGGATGAAGAAGAATGGATTGGTAGAAAGGAAGAGAGAGGGTCTCCCTGGCAAAGGCAGGCAGGGAATGCTCAAGGGACATAATTGTAGGAGACGGGAAGTGAGCCTGAAACTGTGTATGTGTTTTAAGCCTAGCCCTGAAGGCCAGGCTCATGCGTGATTGACAGTAGGGAGCCACCGCAGGCTGGCTACCGGTAGTTGGGTACTGGTCTTACAAATGGCATCCTTGGAATGGGGGAAGGGTTTTCTAATTACTCTTTTGTAGTGGGGGGAAAAGTATAAGGTTGGGTAGTTCCTAAGAGGTGAAGGGAGAGTTGAGAAGGAGACAAGTAGAAGGCATCACCATATCCTTCCCCATTTGTTCTTATGAGAGCAGCTTTTTTTTTTTTTTTTTTTTTTTTTTTAACATGGGCAGGCACAGGGAATCGAACCCGGGTCTTTTGGCATCGCAGGCAAGCATTCCTGCCTGCCGAGCCACCGTGGCCCGCCCATGCAAGCAGCTTTTAACAGTGATGGCTATAGTCTGGTATTCCAGGTAGGATCTGTAGCACTGCTTCATGAACTGGAGTCCATCTTCAGTCATAATGTCACTGCCTGCTGCTGGTCTGAACAATAACTGCCTTAAGCATGTCTGTTCCCCAAACTCTTCCTTCTCAATGATTTCATTGGACAACTTTCTTGAAAGGGAACTTCTGGATCCTAAGGGAACAGAAATCTTTATGGCTTAAAACATACTCTGTTACAGTCGTTTTCTTTTAAAAAATTTTTTCAGTAGGCTATACTGTACAGGGTTTTAAAAAAAAGGCAAACGTACAAAAGTATATACAATAAAAGGTCTCTCTCTGGACCCAGTTCTCCCTGGGGACAATTGTTAACCAGTTTTCCTGCATACCCTTGCAGAAATATTCTAGGCAGCTGTTGTATGTATCTACTTTATATATATATGTATGTATGTATGTATGTATGCATGTAAATTGATACATAGGGTTACAGTGTTTAGTATTTTGCTTTCAGTTATTTTAAAACGGGATTACAAAATACACCAAAGCAGCATAGAAAATGACACAGCCCTCCAGTAGCCCGCCACCTAGGTTTAACATGTTAACGTCTTTTGGTGGCACCGTGTTTGTTTAGAGCTGTCTTGGAGGTAGCTCCATGTCAGTGCAGCTCCAGCTGCTTTTTAAGGTGGCAGCTAATAATGATATGGATTCACCATTCTTTATTTTGCCTGACTCCAGCGCTCGGATCTCTAGGATATTGCTGACTTTTTGCTTAAATAATCCATGTAGAGGTAATACCCCACCCACTTAGTGAGTCTGCCCCGAGAACCACAGGGGAACGAGGCTTGCTTTTGGCCTGGTTTCAAATTCCTGGCTGGCCACACTTGGTAGCTGTGTGACCTGGGGCGGGTGAACCCTCTAGAGCCTCGTTTTCTCCATCGGTAAAGTGAGTGGGCTGTAGTAGTAACCCTCTCTCTCCCAGCTGGTGGGAGTGGTGTAGTAGAAAACTAAGGATTTATAAAGCCTGGTTCCCAGAGCAGGGGCTCTCAGCGAGGAAATCCACCTAGTCCAGGCCCAAACCTGAGAAAGCTGGGGTGCCTGAGCCAGCCGCTCAGCCTCAAGCTGCAAGCTGTTCCCCGCCCCTTTCCTCGGCCACGCTGGGGGCGGGGCGCTTGGGTGTCTCTGTGACGTCACCGCGCGCAGGACCAATCCCTCTGCCCGGCAGACGTTAGCTTGTTTGCATCGGTTGCCCGCCATTGGTCCGTTGGCCGGTCCAGTCCCAGCTTCTTAAAGCCACCGCGTAGTATAAACGAGAAGCTGGGCGGCCAGGCCATGATGTCATTGGGGCGCAGCAGCTCTTGGGGCTGACGTCATCTCCGGGGAGGTTGCCGGCCCAGGGCTGTTAGGGCCATCCTAACCACTCCGGCTGACTTAAGAGGCCGCCCCCCGTCCCGCCGTGGATCAACCTCCATTGCACCGAAGTGTCCCAGGCGGCGCCCCGACCCCGAGAAGAGAACCATGACACAGTAAGTCCAGGCTGCGACTCTCCCGGCGGGTTCCACTTCTCAGGCAGGGAAACCCAGGCTCAGAGGCCATGTGGTTTGCGAGTTTGCAAAGCATCTTCGAGTTGCAGCCGATCAGTTCTGCCCACCCCGGGGTCTCCTAATCTTTTGGTCAAGCCATGTGGCCCTGCCCCTTGCCTCTTGACTAACGCTGCGGTCACTTTAAGCACGAAGGTGGGGGCCAGGAGGAGGTTTTAAAAAAAGCTCTGCCTTTCAAGATGGCGGCCCACTAGTCCGGTCCCCTGCCGCGGCAAATGATTGGCTCTCAGAGGCCCCCGCGGGGCGGGGCTCCTGGCGCTGGGCGGGGCCGCCGCGGGCTCGTAGCCCGCTGCTGTTTGCTGGAGCCTCCCGGCGCGCCCCCGCGTTTTCCCCCTCCCACCTGGCGCGCGACCCCGCCGCTCCGAATGTTGTGAATCAAATGTGAGGTTTGTTACCTTCGGCTGCCGCCGCGGACAGTTCTTAAAGGGCCAGCCGCGCGGAGCCGGCCGCCTCTTGCTCGCGCTGCCCGAAGGCCTGGGCCGAGAGGAGCGGACCGCGCGTGGGCCTCGCGAGGCAGAAGCCGTCGGGCGGACAACAAAGAGAGGGCCCCGGAAGGATTCGGGCTGCCCCCGGACTGGGGGGTGGGGAGGGGAGCACATTGTTCCGAAGGGCGGGGGCTCTTAAAGGGTCCGGGCAGCCCCCTCCCCCGCCCCCCCTGCCCAGCTTGGCTGCCCTAGATCCGGAACAAAGGAGTCAGCGTGTGGCCGGGCGGACGAAGGTGAGTCGGGGCCAGGGCTCCCCACTCCCGATTCCCGCATCCCTGGGGCTCCTGCCTCGCTCCTCTGGAACTGGGGACCGTGATCTAGCTGGTTCCACAGGGGTTAATCAGTGGGGGCAATGAGGTCCCGGGGGGTCTGGGACCCTCGGAGCGTCCCCCGAGGCCCAGCTCGGTCTCCCCTTTCGGGAGGCTGAGCGCTGCGGTTGGAGAGGAAGGAGCCGCCCCCTCCCCCTGCCACCACCACTTCCTTTGTTGTTGCTTTTGTCTCACGCCGCGCACATGGTCCAGGATCTTAAAGTCACAGCGCTCCGACCCCGGCGCCGCAGTCTGGTTCTCTGACCCCCGGGGCACTCCAAGAGCCGCACAAAGGAGTGGGGGTGGGGGGTCGCGGGAGGCATCTCTCGGGGGCGAGTGTCGGCGTCTTGGTTCCCCTAGCCCCATCCCTGGGGGAAGGGTGAACTGAAGAAGGTCCCTGGAGCCCCACAGCCTGCACCTGGCTGTGTTGGGGAGGGACCTGCCCTTCTGGGACACTGGCTTCCTCCCACTGATGCGACCACCTGATTTCTTCACTTGCCTCTTCTGGACCTAGTTTGGGGTGTCCTAGGAAGGAGAGACTTCCAGCCCCATTTTGCAGTCGTGGCAACTGAGACATAAAGAAGCAGGGATTTCCTTGCCCAAGGTCACCCAGGGAGTCAGGGCTGGCCAAGGATCCAAACCTGGTGTGGTTCGGCCCTCAACCACGTCCGGGCACCACTCATAGCAAGCTCCACCTGCCCACCGAGAGGGCCAGGTGTTAGGCGATTTCTCCTCCTGCTGGAGTCCAACTCAAGCTCCCTGAGTCAGCCTTTGCTCATCTGCAAAAGGGGTGAGGAGGAGTTGGGGGGTGCCTGTACCTGCAAACAGCCCCCAGGCCCAAATGTCTTGGGGGGGCCTTTCTAAGCCATGGTGGGGGTAACTGCTTGGGGCACTGGAGGTAGGGAGTTGCTTGCCTCCTGGGAGTGGGAGAACCACCAGGTGCCACCTTACAGGCAAGACTGGATTGAGGGCTGGCAGCCTGCAAAGCCACGTTTCCTCAGACCACTGAGTGCACAGCACAGAGGAGGGGAGCAGGTAGCGCAGTCAGTGGATGGCTGTTTGACCTTGAGCAAGTTGCTAGCTTCTACGGGCCTCATTTGCGTTTCTCCATGATGGGATTAATCATAGGTGCCCTAAGGAGGACAAGAAGCCTCCCGACCTTCTTCCTTAGCTACGTAGGAGCTAAGACACCTACATTTCCATCCCTTTCTGGCTTTGTGGCTTAAAAGCAAGTTAACTTCCTTTTCTTGGGGTTTCAATTTCCTCACAGTGAAGTGGGTGTGTCCCCTCTGTGCCACCTCTCTTCTTGAAAGGGTTTCAAGAACCTTGGTTCCTCCCTTCCCTGCCGGGACACGGTCTTTCCCAGCTGCCTCTTGTGAAGCTGGCAGTGGCACCCAATTTGTGCTGGTGGGGCCAGAGGCCGGCAGTATTTTATTTCTAATAGTGATCATTCACACCCCAGTCAAGTTTAAACTTCACAGATGACACTGTCCTTGCCCTGAGCCATCCTTGTCAATGCACTGGGAGGTAGTAGTTATTGAGCTGTCCCCATTTTACCCAAGCTGAGGCTCAGAGAGGGGAAGGCACTGATCCGAGCTCTTCAGCCAAGATTCTGCCCAGAACTCGAGGCTGTCATGTGTGGGAGCATGAGGGTTGATAGTACCATCATTCCCAACTGGGGGAGGCCGTTCTGCTTACTGGCTTGGTTTCTCAGCAACTTGTTGGCTTCCCTTCCCTGAGGAGAGGGTGTCTCTGAATGTGGCTGGTCCTGGAGCAGATGCCCACAGGCCTGGCACAAGGGGAGCACCTGAGGCCAGTGGCTGGAGACTGGGGGTGCCACAGTCACAACTCAGCTGCTTTGACCTCTCTGAGCCTCAGTTTCCCTACTTCCCAGGGTTGCTGTGAGGATTCATCAAGATGGCACAAGGAAAGCCCTTGGCACATGGGAAGTGCTGTTAATATTCCTTGTTGGCAGAACTGTGGAGTCCCAGGATCTCTGAGGTCACCTAGAGCAGAGGTTTCCACACCCGGCTGGGCCATAGAAAGATGCGGGGAAAGTTGTTAAAAATCTTGTTTCCCAACCCTTTAAAGGTTCTGGTCCAGAAGTTCTGGAGGGGGCTGGGGTTCCTTCGAGTTACCCTAGATTCTCATTTGCTTTGGATGGGTAGTTAGCGAGAGCCAGGGAGACTGCAGGTGTGCCTGACCACGCCAGGGTTCACAAACCCAATCCTTGCATAGGCAGGCAGGACACGGGCCTGTGGTGGCCTGCAGAGAAAGCCCATGCTCCAGCAAAGGGGCAGCTGGGGGTGGCCCAGCAGAAATGAGGGCCCAGTGGGTCCAGGTTTTTTGCTCTTCTCACCCCACACCCACACCCCTCTCTTGAAAGGCCGGGTTTTTCTGTAATTTCCTAGTCTTTCCTTATTACCACTAGCTTCTTCGCTGCCAGCCTGTCTGATCAGCTGTTTTTCAGAGAGGGCCCATTTTCCATGTCAGGCCTGCCCTGTGCTGGCCACATGGTGGGTCCCTGGAGCCTGCTGAAGGAGGGCAGGTTCCAGCCCTTGCACATACTGTGCTAGCTGTTGTGACATCCTGTAAAGTAGAGACCTTGATCTCAGGCGGGCGGGAATTGAGAATTGGGGCTCCTGCTTGTGGGGCCTGGCCCACAGGGCGAGATAGATTCTGGCCACTGATGGCAGGAAGGAACAGGGTGCTAGGGGGCAGTCTTGCTGGCTGGGTCAAGAGCAGGGTGGCGTTCGAATTGGGTATCAGGATGCATAGGAGCTCCGTCAGGTAGGGGAGGGGTGGTGGGTCCCCCTCCTTGTGGCAGAAAGAGCTTGAACGAAGGGCTGCTCCTGCCTGGCCTTCCCCTGCCGGTGCCTCATCCCAGTCCAGAGCAGCCTCCTGAAGCTGAGGGGGTGATTGGAAGCCTGAGACAGAGCTGGGTGCCCCAACTTCCCCCAACTGAACCCCCTGGAGGACACCCTGCCCCACCCCACTCGACTTCCGCCCTGAGGTTCTTGCTTCCCTTTTTTCTTCCCCAGCGAGCCCTGTCTCCCCTTTGGGGCCAGTGCCCAGCCTCCTTTGTCACCTCCACTGTGAAGCCCTTGCCCACCCAGTGGGCAGCGAGGGGCTTGTAGCCAACCTGCTACCCAGCTTTAACACTTGCTCTGGAGCCTGGGGCATGTCCCTTCCTTTTTCTGAGCCTCAGTTTCCCCTCGGTAAAATGGAGCCAACAGTACCTTCCTTAATGAATAGATGAAGTCACAGTTGGACAGGTGCTTTGGGAATAGGTTAAAGACAAAAAGAAAACCATCCCGTTTTAGACCGGAAGTCCCCAAGGGCTGGAACTAGGCCTGAACCTCTTACTTGCCAAGAGCAGGAGCCACACTGAGTCCCTGGCCTGCCTGGAGTCCATCCTGAGTCAGCCAGGTGGAAAGGAGGGAGCCCTGGTCTGTCGGCACAGGAGTGCCCAGAAGGGACGGCCCGGAGGGGAGCCGTGGCAAAGGTCCTGGCTCTCGGACTGCAGAGGTCCCAGTCTGTCTCCCCGACCCCTAACGGGGCGGGTGACCAGACTTCGCTGTGCCTCAGTTGTCTTGTCTGCTTCCATCCTAGGGTTGGGAGCCCCGGCCCAGCCCCTCTACCCCGTCGCCACCCCTGATGCGACCATGGGCTCTGGCAGTGACTAGGTGGCCGCCCTCTGCCCCCGGGGGCCAACGGCGATTCTCAGCAGGAGCCGGCAGCCCACCTGGCCAGCTCCGCCAAAGGTAGGAAGGAGCCTCCCTCCCCGGGGAGCCCAGGACCCCTGGGGCTGAGGCAGGGAGGGGCGCGGCCCCCTCAGTCCTACCAGGGCCTCCTCTCTGGTGCAGCCCCGGCCGCGAGGGCCCGCCTGCCCAGGATGAGCGCCTCCCCTCCCAGCAGCTGCCGCCCCCCACACCGCACCTCCCTGTAGAGGAGCACCGAGCCGCGGCTCCTGCCGGCGGGAGCCCCCGGATGCTGCACCCGGCCACCCAGCAGAGCCCGTTCATGGTTGATCTCCACGAGCAGGTAGGCAAACCGTCCCTCTGCAACCCCCACTTCCCCCCAGCACACCCCATCCAGGCCCTGGCAAGCCCAGGAGGAGAGGAAACAAAGCCCTGATTTCCCCCTTGCTTAACTCATCACATGCTCAAGGGACGTGTTATTGGTCTCGTTTACAGGTAGGTAAACTGAGGCCCAGAGAAGGGAAGGGCCTTCCTTGGGGCCACAGAGTAGATGAGCAGAGCTAGAAGTCCCTCGCGGATTTCCAGAGGGTTCTCTTTGTCCCCAGTGGGCCGGGGGACAGCCTGGGCTTTTTGGCTAGCTAGGGTTGTGAAGGGTGTAGGGAAGGGAGCTGGGTGGGCCCCAGGACTGGCTGGACTTTCTCTTGGCAGCAGCCGTGTGGCCAGGTTTCCTCCCTGCAGGTTGCTGGGCTTTTCTCCACCCACAGGTGCATCAGGGACCCATCCCTCTGTCCTACACGGTCACCACAGTGACCACCCAGGGCTTCCCGTTGCCCGCGGGTCAGCACATCCCTGCCTGCAGCACCCAGCAGCTCCCAGCATGCTCCGTGATGTTCAGCGGGCAGCATTACCCCCTCTGCTGCCTCCCGCCCCCGGTGAGTGAGCATCTCCGCCTCTTACCCACCCTCCCGCGGGCTGAAAGCCCCCTGGCAAGGGCTGGCAGAGTGCCTGCCTGGGCTCCAGGCCAGGACCCTCCCCGCCAAAGCATGCACGTGTCCACGCGCAGCAGGGCCTCACAGCTCTGGGCCTGCGGGGCGTAGCATGCCTTGCCTAGGTAGCCTCGGCCGGGGGTGGCTTCCTGTGTGCTGCGTGGTAGGGACCCTGGGCTGGAACGGCTGGCCTGGTCGCCAGCGTGGGCCCGGCCCTCTCTCGGCAGCTGATCCAGGCGTGCACCATGCAGCAGCTGCCGGGGCCCTACCAGGCCTACCCCCACCTCATCTCCAGTGACCACTACATCCTGCATCCCCCGCCGCCTGCCCCACCACCCCAGCCTGCCCACGTGGCACCTCTTGGGCAGTTCTTGTCACTGCAGACCCAGCATCCCCGGATGGTGAGTCTCAAGGGGGCTGGTTGTGAGGAGCTGGGGACTTCCCCTGTTCCCCCCCCCGCCAACCGTGCTGACCCGAGCCCACCCCTCCCAGCCCCTGCAGCGGCTCGACAGCGATGTGGACCTGCGGGGGGACCAGCACCCCCTGGGTGGCTTCACCTATCCCGCCTCTGCGCCCGGCCCTACCCTGGCCCCGTCTGTGCCTCTGCACTACCTGCCCCACGAGACGCTGCCCCAGGAGCTGTCCTTTGGCGTGGTGAGTGCCATTGGCCCGCCCTGGGCTGCTGGGGCCATGGGGAAGGCTGGCCCACCGGGCTGACGCCCCTGCACCCCCGTCCCCCTGTTGTAGCCCTATTCCCATGTGATGCCACGGAGACTGAGCACCCAGAGGTACCGCCTGCAACAGCCGCTGCCCCCGCCACCCCCGCCACCGCCACCGCCACCTTATTACCCCAGCTTCCTGCCCTACTTCCTGTAAGTACCAGCAGATCGGCCCCAGAGCCCCATGATGCTTTGCTCTCCCCGGGCCTCTGGCGGTTAGACTCAGGCACAGCCCCTTGGGACTGCCAGGCCCACCAAAGCAGACATCCTGCTGCCCACCCCCCATCCCTCCCATTTGTCCCCAGGGCCCCCCCCCCATGATACCCTGGGGTCCCTGCTGTGAGCTGTCCAGAGCTCTGGGCTTGATTTGCATGGAGGGAATCGGCTTGGTGCCCGCCACCCCACCACCCTTCTCCCAGGGCCCTTGCTTGTCTCCTTCCAGCTCAATGCTGCCGATGTCACCAACAGCAATGGGACCCACCATCAGCCTGGATCTCGACGTGGACGATGTGGAAATGGAGAACTATGAGGTCCTGTTAGGGGAACCTGGGAGGTTGGGCGGTAGATGGGGGGAGCACCTCCAGCCCCGGGAGCTGCTGACACTCTCCATCTCCTGCCTCCAGGCCCTCCTGAACCTGGCAGAGCGGTTGGGAGACGCCAAGCCCCGAGGCCTCACCAAAGCAGACATAGAACAGCTTCCGTCCTACCGCTTTAACCCTGACAGCCATCAATCGGAGCAGACCTTGTGAGCGCCCTGCCTCGTGCGCCTCCTTGAGCCACCTGGGCCCCGGTGCTAGGGATGGGTGGGGTGGGGGGAGGGCCACTTCACTTGCAAGGGCTGGGAGCTCTGCCACAGACCCTCCCTCGTCAACAGAGTTAAAGGTGGGTGGTGCCACGCTTTTCCCCAGGTGTGTCGTCTGCTTCAGTGACTTCGAGGCACGGCAGCTGCTCCGGGTTCTGCCCTGCAACCATGAGTTCCACACCAAGTGTGTCGACAAGTGGCTGAAGGTAAGGACCGGGGGGCGGGGGAGGGGGGGCTGGCGCTCCTTGTTGGGGGAAGGGAGGAGGCGGGCATCCTAGGTTTCCCATCTGATCTTTACCATCATCTGGAAGTTCTGGCCCCATTCAGCCGAGCAGATGAACAGACGCAGGTGGGGACAGGTGAGAATGAATCCTGATGGCGGCTGTTCCCGCAGGCCAACCGGACCTGCCCCATCTGCCGGGCCGACGCCTCTGAGGTGCCCAGAGAGGCTGAGTGAGGCCGCACAGCTGCGCGGGAGAGCCCTGCCCGCAGCTCTGGAAACCCCAGCGGGTGACCAGGGAGGACAGGGAGGGAACAACCTGGGCCTGCCCCGTCGTTCTCGCCTGCATCTCCAGAGCTGGCACCCGGGTCAGCCCCACGAGAAGCCCCTGCAATAAGCCCCTGCATTTGCCAAGCTCCAAAGACTTCTTCCCTGGTCTGCCTGGCTGTCCGCCCACCTCGGAGCTGCCTGAGTGTCCCTAGCGATCTCCCCTCTCTTTGCTCTCGGGTCTGTCTCCTTTCTCCTGCTGGCACTGGGAGCCAGGGGTGTGGCTTGTGGAGATCCTTGGCCCCAGGTTGGGCAAAAGGGCCATTCTCTTGGGTTGTCTGGTCTCTTGCACTGAAATGTGTGCCCTCTGCCCTGGTGGCAGCGACAGGCACTCAGATGGACAGGCGGTGGCATGAGGCTATTTTTTGAGCCCCAGGGCTGGGTCCTTCTGCCTTGATCCCAGGCAGACATAGGCCGCCAGCCCCACCCAGGTGGCTGTAAGGGGCTCCCTAGAGCACCCTCCCACGGGCACAACATTCCACCTTCCACCCCAGGCCCCAAGGGGTTGGGAGGCAGGCGCTGGGCCAGGGTGGCGCTGTCTGCCCGGGAGAGTGCCCCCCTGTGCTCCTGGTGATTGCCCCTCTGTGCCAATGACAGGGGCCACACCTGTGCCCGACCTCCCCCCACCCCTTCTGTCGTTTTGCATGAACGTGGGGAGCAGCAGATTTTGTTCATTCATTTGGCCCAGAATTGCGTGTGGGATTTGGGGGTGTGGGTTTGAAAAAGGAAAAACATTTTTTTGTTTGTTTCAATTTGGTTTAATGGTGGGGGTGAGTCTGGGAAGCCACCAGGACCAAGAGAGAGCCCATGGGGTAGGGGAAGGGTCTGCTTGCATGTATGTGGCCAGGGCTGGGCCTGGGCCTGCGCTGGGAGGCCGGGCAGGGCATTGGGGGGTGGGGGGGTGGTCTGCTCAGCTGATAACTGCCATGCACTGTCCTGCACACGTCCCCACAGCCTCCCGGGACCCCACGCTTTTCAGGGCATTTCTCCCTCCAGCCAGGACCTGCTTCCCACCTGCCTGGGTGAGCCTTCTCCAGGGAAGTCCCAGGAGGATGGGGGCTGGGGACGGCGTGGGTCCCGGAGCCCTGCCTGGGGAGGGCCCCCCGGGAGAGGCTGGCTGAGCCACCCTCCCCCCCCTGCCCCGCCCCTGCCATCCTGGGGCCCTGTCCCTTTCTTACCCCCCCAGCTGGGGTCGCTGTGGCGAACGGACCGCGTGTGGGGCCGGCACATCCTAGCAGGCAGCCCCTGGCGCCTGCTGCCTCAGGGATGCTCCAACCACCCTCGTTTACCCCGCAGCAGCCCCGCGTCCCGTCCCACCCCACCCCACCATGGGGCCCCAGCAGCCTGGCCCCACCCCCGTGGAGAACCCAAAGTCTTACTGTATATAACTCCAGGTGACGTTTCTATATTTATAGCAGTGTTGAAAACCCATATGTTTTACACAGAACCACCCTCTCCAACCCCCCCACCCCTTCCTCCCCCACCCCAACAAAAGGTTTTTTCAAAACCCTCGACGGTTCCTGGGCCAGGTGGGAACAGGCTCGCGGAGTGGGTGGCAGCTGCAGCAAGGAGTCGAACCAGCAGCTACCGGGGGCGGGCGGGGTGGGGGGGGTGGTGTAGAACACAACGTATAAAAAAAAATCATTCAGAAAACAAGATTTATATAACAATTATTTAGGATGTTTGTGATTTGCCGACCTTGCTATAGATGCCATGTCACCAATGATTCCCTGTGGTGGGGGCTTGTCATTGTTTACTCTCTTATTTACCAACTTCTGCCCCTAGGCATGAGCGTGGGCACCAACCCCCCAGCCCCGCCTGGGCCCAGCGCCCCAGCACCTGTGTTCTGTGTTAGAAAGGTTCTTATGGATATATATATATGTATGTATTTAATTACATATATATATGTAATTTGGGGGGGCCCTATTCCTTGCACATTTTACAGTTACCTCATTTTTCCCATGTATGTATTTGAGAAAATGCTAATATATAGAGAAAAAAATGGTTCTTAAAGCTTAAATGTGTGGTTTTTTCCATTCCATTGGATTCACATTGGTTTGTAGCATTTAACATAACTAGTATGTTGTATTATATATATGTGTATACTGATTGAAAATTTTTAACAGATTTGTACTTTTTTTAAAATGAAAGTTGCTAGTTCTGCTTGACCAAGTAGTGCAATCATTATTTTTTTTAATATTGTTGCTGATTTCAGAGGGATATTCACTAATAAATGTATGATGTATACCAGGTGTGGCCCGAGCTGCCGTTGGCTGTCTTTGTTCTTTGGATGGGGGGTGGGGGGTGGGGAGAGGAAGAGGTGGGCAGAAAAGATTGATGGCTGCCGTGGAGCCTTGGGGAAATCAGTGCCCGCGTGCTTAAAAGGGATCTGTCAAGCCAGTTCAATGATGACTTGCTCTTGAGCCATCTGTTTCACAAACAAACAAGGCAGAGTTCTGTTGACAATGACAGGACCCCATCTGACTGGTTTAGGGGAACAGTCACTGTTCTGCAATGTAAATTTTGGGGGTAGTTTCTGCCTCATGCATGACTGGATCAGGGATTTGGGGCAGTCCTTAAGAGACACGGTTCCCCTTATCTTACAGCTTTTTTTCTTGGGTGGCTCTAATATGGTAGCCCTTGGTAGTTTGACTCAGTTTCCTTTAGTTCAGCATCCTCTCCAGGGGGAAACCATATGTTTCCTTTGGAATCCCAACAGAATTTTGGAGTGATTCTTACTAGATGACCATAGGTTGTGTGTCCAGAATCTGTCACTACCATTAGGGAACTAATATTTGCGACTGTCCTGCTGTGTCACATACACCCCCCCCAACCGTGGGCCCCACTGAAACCATGTGGGCTTGTTCCCCTCATCCTCAGGCTCAATGGGGCTGAAAGTCTCAAGAGTCACCAGAGGGGCCCAGTGGGTGATATGTCCTTGTGGTGTATTTGGCTGATTTATGAGCAGGTCCTAAACGCAGTGGTTTGATGCAGGAGCTCCTTGGGGTCAAGAGACCTTGTGTCTGAGGTCCACTAACTGCAGCCCTGTTTGAGGCACTTCTCTTGTAACCTTTGGACCATCTGCAATTTAAGGGACAGGATCGTGGGAGTGAATCCTTTTAGGATAGGACAAACTATCCATAAGTCCTTTTTAGAGCAAGTCTTTAGGAGCATAAGGGGTTTTGTGCAAAAAGGACTCTAGTGGTCAAGTAAAGTTTGGGAAACTCCACATAAAAAGCAGCCAGGTCTACACTGGAGGGCTTCTCCAAGTCTTGACTGGGTCCAATCTGTGGTGTACATCTCCAAAAGTAGATGCCAAGGCAGCATTTCCAAATGTATTTGGCTTGCTTCACGCCATGGGGGGCTCAAGTTCCATCCCTGGAGCACCCTGTGGCATGATGAATGGACCAGAGGTAGTAACTGAATTCCAGGTCCTAGAGGTCTGAAAATCAAGGTGGGGAAGTCTCCAAGCTTTTTCCAGTGTTTCATAAAGCCTGTGGGAAAAAAACCACACAATCAGTTGACTTGCCAAAAAGCATTTAAAACAATATCAGAACTCAGGCATGATTACAAAACAAAACAACAATAACAAAAAACCCTCTTGGCAACCTAGGAATAGAGGGTAACTCTCAACTTGATAAAAAGCATGTATTTTAAAAACTACAATTAACACCATGCTTTTTTCTAAGACTGGTAAGGGTGTCTACTCTGACCTCTCCTAAGCCAGCCCCATCAGGCAAGAAAAGGAAATAAAAGGGACATAGATTGGAAAGGAAGAAATAAAACTGTCCCTATTTGTAGAAGACACGACAGTCTGGACAAACTATCCTAAAGAGCTACAAAAAAACTAGCATTAAGTTCAGCAGGTGATAGGATACAAGGTCAACTTACAAAATTTAATTGTATTTTTTTTATGTTAGCAATGAACACAGGGAAACTGGCATTTAAAACACAATACCCTTTACAATTTTAAACAATGCTTAGGTATAAATCTGATAAAACATGTACAAGACTTGTATGCAGAATACTGCAAACTACTGACAAATCGAAGACCTAAATAAATGGAGAAACATGGTGGTCTTGGATGGAAGACAATGTAGCAGAGATATCAGTTCTTCCCAAATTGATCGGTAGGTTCAGTGCAATTCCTATCAATATACCAGCAATTTTTTAAATAGATAAGATGAGCTTATTTTTAAATGTATATGGAAAGGCAAAGGAACTAGATTAGCTAAAGCAATTTTAAAAAACAAAAGTGGGAAGAATCATGCTATCTGATTTTAGGACTCACATGTAGCTGCATTAGGACAATGAAGTATTGTCAGAAGAAAAGCACAGAGCACTCAGACAGACCCACATGAGAATGGTGAACTGATTTTTTACAAAGATGCAAAAGCAATTAGGTGGAGGAAGGATAGTTGTTCCAATAAATAATACTGGAATAACTGGACAACCACCATAGTTGGAAAAAGAAAAAAACTTCGACCTAAACCTGAACCTTACACAAAAATTAACTTAAAAATGTATCACAAGTACCAATAGGCCAAGCCCTTGAACAAATTCTGACTACTAAGAATAGGCCCCCAGCTCAGGTGAACCTGGTCAAAGCAGAGGTAGCTCATTTTTGCCCCGGCGCCAAGGGGGCAAGGCTGACAGAAAAAAAAAAAAAAAAAAAAAAAAGGAGGAAACAGAGGTTTTTGTGGCTGTGTTTCTACAAAGGCTTGACTGCCTCTGGATACAGCGGCAGGACTTCTCAGGCTGCAACTGCCCCAGGCATAGGCAGAAGTGAGCTCTTTTGGGGGTTTGTCTGGAGCCTGTGCCTTCCCCAGGAGAGGGGTGAAGCCCAACTCAGGTGGAATCCCTCCCTCAAGGAATTCAGACCCTAGGGCTTGGCAATTTGAAGCCATTAAAACCAGCCTACAACCTCTCCTCTGTCTCCACCATGCCCCAGCAGGGAGAGTCTGCCAAAGTTAAAGGTACCGCATCATCTTATGCTGGTGGGACCTGCAGTCAGACAAGCACAACATACTGGGCAGGATAAGAAAAACAGAGTCCAGAGACTTCACAGGAAAGTCTTTTAACCTGCTGGGTCTCACCCTCAGGGAAAACCGACGCAGGTGACTCTTTCCTCCTGATAGGAGGCCAGTTTGGTCTCAGAAAATCCGGCTGGGCTCTATAATGCCTCCTAAGGGGTGGGGAGGGTGGGGGGGAAGGCACCATGCAAGCAGGGCAAGAAACAAGAAAACAAGAACTGAAAAATTCTCCTCTGTTAAACAAAACTTAAGCTAGAGGTCCAGATAAAGCTGAACGGAATGTCAAAGAACAGATAGACAACAAATTCATCCAGCAAGAAAACCCTAGGTAAAAGAAGTGAAAGAAATCTCCAGAATAAACTAATTAAGGTAATCACATGCCTAGATGCCAGCAAAAAATAACAAATCACACTGGGAAAATTGAAGATATGGCCCAGTCAAAGGAACAAACCAACAATTCAAATGACATATAGGAGCTAAAACAATTAATTCAGAATATACAAACAGACATGGAAAACCTCATTAAAAACCAAATCAATGAATTGAGGGAGGATATAAAGAAGGCAAGGAATGAACAAAAACAAGAAATTGAAAGTCTGAAAAAACAAATCACAGAACTTATGGGAATGAAAGGCAAGGTAGAAGAGATGAAAAAACAATGGAAAACCTACAATGGTAGATTTCGAGAAACAGAATAGAGGATTAGTGAACTGGAGGACGGAACATCTGAAATATGGCAAGAAAAAGAATATAGGGAAAAAAATGGGAAAATATGAGCAGGGACTCAGGGAATTGAAAGACAACATGAAGCACACGAATATATGTGTTGTGGGTGTCCCAGAAGGAGAAGAGAAGGAAAAAGGAGGAGAAAAACTAATGGAGGAAATTATCACTGAAAATTTCCCAACTCTTATGAAAGACTTAAAATTACAGATCCAAGAAGTGCAGCGTACCCCAAAGAGAATAGATCCAAATAGACGTACTCCAAGACATTTACTAATCAGAATGTCAGAGGTCAAAAAGAAAGAATCTTGAAAGCAGCAAGAGAAAAGCAATCCATCACATACAAGGGAAGCCCAATAAGACTATGTGTAGATCTCTCAGCAGAAACCATGGAGGCAAGAAGACAGTGGGATGATATATTTAAATTATTAAAAGAGAAAAACTGCCAACCAAGAATTCTATATCCAGCAAAATTGTCCTTCAAAATTGAGGGAGAAGTTAAAACATTTTCAGACAAAAAATCACTGAGAGAATTTGTGACCTAGAGACCAGCTCTGCAAGAAATACTAAAGGGAGCACTAGAGACAGATACAAAGACAGAAGAGAGAGGTGTGGAGAAGAGTGTAGAAAGGAAGATTATGAGTAAAGGTAAAAAGAAGGAAAATTAGATATGACACATAAAATCCAGAAGGCAAAATAGAAGAAGAAAGTACTACCCGTGCAGTAATAACACTGAATGTTAATGGATTAAACTCTCCAATCAAAAGACATAGTCTGGCAGAATGGATTAAAAAACAGGACCCATCTATATGCTGTCTCTACTCAAAGGACATGAGGGCAAGGACACAAACGGACATTTGCACACCAATGTTTATAGCCGCATTATTTACAATTACCAAGGGATGGAAACAGCCAAAATGTACATCAACAGACAGATGGCTAAACAAACTGTGGCATATACATAAGATGGAATATTATGCAGCTGTAAGAAAGAATAAAGTCATGAAGCACGTAACAACATAGATGGACCTTAAGGACATTATGCTGAGTGAGATTAGCCAAAAACAAAAGGACAAATACTGTATGGTCTCACTGATATGAACTGACATTATTGAATAAACTTGGAATATCTTGTTGGTAACAGAGACCATCAGGAGATAGAAATAGGGTAAGATATTGGGTGACTGGAGCTGAAGGGATACAGATTGTGCAACAGGACTGAATATAAAAACTCAGAAATGGACAGCACAATATTACCTAACTGTAATACAATTATGTTAAAACACTGAATGAAGCTGCATGTGAGAATGATAGAGGGAGGAGGGCTGGGTGCATAAATGAAATCAGAAAGAAAGAGAGACTGGCACACCAACCAAAACCATTCCTGCCAATCCTAAGAAACACCTAGGGCATTATATAAGATTCTACAAAGGTTCCATGCACAAAGGTAACTTTCCAGAAACGTACAATCTCCAGGTGGGTCTCTGGACTATCTGGCCATCTCTCTTGTTCACGTTCCACAGGGATTACAGTCTGGGAATGACTGATTCCCTAAAGATGATAAAGGCAATATTCTCCCCAGTAAAATGAGACTGGGGGACGAGAGGCTAGTGAAAGCCATTGGGATCTCCATCTTCCACCACTTTCAGATTGAAAGACTTGTGAACAAACCTGGACTGAAACAAACCAGTGACTAACCAGATTGAGAGTCATGCATTGAGAGTCACGCAGTTTCTCACGCAGGAGAAACTGATCCAAGGGCATCCTAGTCACTGCCTATAGTCCCCTGGGTTCTCCAGACAGACCTTGGGCCAAGCCAGGGGAAACTTCACTAGAGGATTCCAAGGTTAAGGAGATGGCTGCAAAGCACAGAAAAACCACAGCCCAGGTTCTGATCTGGCTCCATATCCAAAGAAATGTGGTCGTGATCCCCAAATCTGTGACACCTCAACGCATTGCTGAGAACTTTCAGGTCTTTGACTTTAAATTGAGTGATGAGAAGATGGCGACTGTACTCAGCTTCAACAGAAACTGGAGGTCCTGTGCTATAAAGCAGGTCTCTCGTTTGGAGGATTATCCATTCAAGGCAGAATACTGAAGCTGAATCTCCAGATGAGCTTATCCAGTGGATTCTCTCACTTCACTTATACTGGGGTATACTTGCCTCTACCCGCAAGCAATTTTAACCAGGCTTTTCAGAAACCATACTGAATGTGGCTCTCTTGTATGCCAGAATCTAGAGTTTAATCAGAACCAGTATGTTCAATTAGGAGCAGCTCATCATTGGGACATTAGACTCAGAAAAACAAGTAGAAGTTTTTTTTTTCACTTGTTTGATCATATGTTTATTAAATACTGTGAACTCTGCTACCACTGAGAATACAAAGGTAAAAAAAGACTAAATAATAACAGCATTTACTGAGAGTTTAGCATGCTGCTAGCACCATGAAGTGCTTCTTGTATGAGTTAACTGTGCTGGGTTGAAACTGTTATGTACCCCAGAAAAGCCATGTTTTGTTTTTTTTTTTAATTATTTTTTACATGGGCAGGCACCGGGAATCGAACCCGGGTTCTCTGGCATGGCAGGCTTACTGAGCCACTGTGGCCCTCCAGTCATTTTCTTTTAATCCAGTCTTTTGGGGCAGACCTATTGTTGGGTTTGACCTTTAGATTCGGTTGTTTCTGTGGAGATGTGACCCACCCAATTATGGGTGGTATCTTTCCATGACATTGTTTCCATGGAGATATGAACCACCCACTCAAGGTGGCCCTTATTTAGTTTACTAGAGTCTTTATAAGAGTGGACACAGACAGCAGAAAGATAAAACCAAGACACTGATGTTTGGAGATGGTAAACTAAGAGATGAAATGTAGAGTCTGCTCCAGAGAAGCTAAGTAAAGAAACACAAATGTCATAAGAGAATACTATGAACAACTATTAGCCAACAAACTAGACAACTTAGATGAAATGGGCAAATTCCTAGAAACACACAAACAATCTACTGATGCCAGAACAAAATGAAGATTTTGACAAACCAATCACAAGTAAAGAGATTCAATTAGTCATCAAAAATCTTCCTACAAAGAAAAGCCCAGGGCCAGATGGCTTCACAGGGGAAGTTTAACAAACATTCCAAAAGGAATGAGCATGAATCCTGCTCAGATGCTTCCAAAAAATTGTGGAAAAAGGAACACTACTTATCTCATTTTATGAAGCTATCATCACTCTAATAGCAAAACCAGCTAAAGATGCTACAAGAAAGGAAAACTACAGGCCAGTCTCCCTAATGAATAAAGATGCAAAAATTCTCAGCAAAATACTAGCAAATTGAAACCAATGAACATTAAAAGAATTATACACCATAAACAAGTGGGGTTTAAACCAGTGCTTGTTTGAAGCCATTATGTACCCCAGAAAAGCCACGTCTTTTAATTCTCATTCAATATTGCTAGGTGGGATCTTTTTATTGTTTCCATGGAGATGTGACCCACCCAATTGCGATGGTAAATTTGATTAGGTGGTTTCCATGGAGATGTGTCTCCACCCATTCAAGGTGGGGTTTAAGAGGGAACCATTTTTAGAAAAAAGCTTCAGAGCCAAGAGAGCCACATAACCAGAGATCTTTGGAGATGCAGAAGGAGAACAGCCCCGGGGAATCCATATGAAATGAGAAGCCAGGAGAGAAAGCTAGCAGACGTGGCCGTCTGCATTTCCAGCTGGCTAAGGTGTTCTGGACCCATCAGCGTTTCTTGAATCGAGGTATCTTTCCCTGGATGCCTTAGGCTGGACATTTTCACGGCCTTTGAACTGTAAATTTGCAATTTAATACATTTCCTTTTTAAAAAATAAAAAGTAAAAAGAGAAAAACAAATGTTAGTGTGAAAGTCACTGGAAACTGGAGCTGAGAGAGGTGTTAGAAATAAGAAGCCAGCGGAGAGGTACAGTAGACATTGCCATGTACCCTCCCATGTGACAGAGACCCTCCCGACAAGATCGGCTGTTCTTGAGTGAAGGTACCCTCTTTCTGATGCCTTAATTTGGACATGTTCATGTTTTTAGAACTGTAAAATTGTAACTTAATAAATCTTCATAAAAATAAATAAATGCTGGCAATGATGTGGAAAAATAGGAATCTTTTGTTGGTGGGAACGTAAAATGGTTCAGCTACTGTATAAAATGGTTTGGCAATTCCTCAGAAAGTCAAGTAAGTTACCACATGACTCAGCAATTCTACTTCTAGGAGTTACACCCGAAAGAATTACAAGCAGGAACTCGAAAAGATATTTGCACACTGATGTCCATTCACAATCGCCAGGAGGTAGAAGCACCCAAGGGTTCATCAACAGATGAATGGATAAACAAAATGTGGTGTATCCACACACTAGAGTATTATTTACCTGTAAAAAGGAATGAAAGCTCTGATAGATGCGACAACATAGATGAACCTTGAAGATGTCATGTTGCACCAAATAAGTCAGACCCAAAAGGACAAATATTATCTGATCTCATTCATGTGAAATAATGAGAATAGGAAAATTCATATTCAGAAATCAGAGCACAGATTTCCAGGGGAAGGGGTGAGGAAGGGAAGTTAATGCTTAATTGAAACAGTTTCTGTCTGGGGTGATGGCAAAGTTTGGTAATGGATGGTGACGAGGGTAGCGCTGCATTGCAAATGCAGTTAACATCACTGATCGTATACCTGAAAGTGGCTAAAATGATTCATTTTAGATTGAACATATGCTCCCAGAACAAATATTTTTAAAAAAACATTGAGCTGTATAACACAGAGTTGATGAGCCTTAGTGTAAACCTTGGACTACAGTTAATAGTATCATTGTGATAATACTATTTCGTCAATTGAAATCAAATAAACTCAAACAGTTAACATCAATTGTAACATAAGTACCACACTAGGATAAAATGTTAGTAACAGGGAAAACTGTGTGTGAGGCAGGTATATGAGAACTCTATACTTCTGCATGATTTTTCTGTAGACTACAGCTACTCTACTAAAAAAAAATGCATAGGACTATGCATCACACATACACACATACACACGCATAGTGTGTATAAGAATGGAGAAATCTGTAGGTTGTACCAGTATCAATATTCTGTTTTTGTACAAGAGGTTAACGCTGAGGGAAACTAAGGGTATACTGGATGTTTCTGGGCTATCTTTGTAACTCCTGATGAATCTATGATGGCTTCAAAATAAAAAGTAAGAAAGGAAGGAAGCGGGGGTGGGGTGAGGGGGTGAAGAGAAGGAAAATAGACCACTGACCTGTGGGAAATCACATAAAGACCAGACATCACCCATCAGATTAAAATCCTATCGTTTGGGGCCTTGGAAGTATGTTATTTTAAGGTGTGACTGTGGTGGGGGTTGGTGGTTATTCTAATTAACCTCCTTCTGCCTGGCATCAGCTACGATAGTGTCTGGTCTGCGGTGGCTGTTTTTTTTTTTTTTTGTTCGTGGAATTAATGAATGAATGGGCAGTAATTGGCAACATCTCTCCGAGGGGTAAACACCACAAGTCGTCCTTCGAGAGAGGAGGTTGGAGAACGCAGGGTTTAATAAGTGTGATTGCTGAATCATTATATTGATATTTCTTTTAGTCTCCAGTGTCTTAGAGCAGTCAGAAGTAAAAATTTGAAATAGTGGAACTGTAGCCCATAACAAACTCTGACTTTCGTTCTGTATTTACTTGTTGAAGTGTGCTTTGAAAACCATTTCTTTTCCTTTCTTTTCTTTTGCATATGTTGTATTTAACAATAAAGCATTAAAAAAAAAAAAAGGAAGAAAGAAAGAGAGGAGGTTGGAGGTCCAGGACTGGGCGCTTTCTCCCTGCTCTTGGCCCCCATGTCCTCGGAGCCCAGTCCGGACGTGAGTGAGAACAGCAAGAACTCTTCTCCTGGGTGCGCGGGGGGTTCAGGGGTAGAACTCTCACCGGCCATATGGGAACCCTGGGTACAATTCCCGGAGTACTCCTCTTAAGAGGGTGGACGGGTCGAGACACCCCATCAGGGCAGTTTAATTGTCATCTTCAGCGCCAGCTTGGTATGTCGAAAGTGCTGAATAAATGGATGTCACAAACCGGTTGAGTGCTTCTGCACGGTCAGCCATCTGCGGCACTGGGGCTACTCCTTCCGGAAGGAGAGAGAAGCTATCGACAAGTGAACACCAAATTCAAATCAGGACAAGGGTCATGGCGGCAAACACGGTGGTAGGTCAGAGGGGCGAGGGCAGGGGCACCTTGACACAGGTGGCCAGGGAAGGGCTGTCGGGTTAGGCAACTTTGAGATTAGGTGATGAGACAGGTCGGGAGAAGAGCGTTCCAGAGAGAGGCGATAAGAGGCGCAGAAGTACAGAAGGGAGAATGAGATTGGGCGGAGGCGGGGCGGAGAGGGGTGAAGTTGCAGAAGAAGGGATCAGTAGTGGTCCCTGCTCCTGCCTCTTCCAAATCAGAGACTCTGCTTGTGAAGGTGAGGTTGGGCTCTGAGCCTCTGAGCCTCCCCTCGGGCCTCAGGCTCCGGGCGCCGCCCTCCCCCACCCCCAACAGGAAATGGAAGCCCCTCTGCTTTGTAGGTGATGCTTGGGGGCTCCGGCAGCAACAGAAGTAGTGTTGTCAGGTTTTTCTTTCTCTTTTGCGGAATGGGGAGACTGAAATCAGACTGATTTGCGCCCTGAATGTAAACCTCCTTTGTCAGTTCAGAGGGAGCTGGAGAATGTCAAGGAAATGGGTTCCCACGCTGGGCTCTTTCTTTGCTCTCTTCTGGCTTCTCCAGGGAGCGGGGGTCAGAGGCAGTGGGAGAACCAGTGGCGCAATCTAATTCCACTCTTTCCAGCTCCCACTTCTTGCTCCTCCTGCCAGCCACCCCAAAGTCTCCCCTTGCCCCCAACATGCCTGCTTTCACCCCCGGGCTTTGCCCAGGCCTGCTGTTCCCTCTGCTTGGGATGCCACTCATGTGAATCACATTTTTTTTGCATGCCTAGCATGCTGCCAAGTTATCCTTCATGAGACCCTTCCTCTGTGTTCTTGGGCTTCAAACTGTTGCTACCATCCCCATAGTTCCCACTGAGGGAACTGAGGCTCAGAAAAGGGAGGTCCCAGAGCCACCAAGTGGCCGAGTTGGGATTAAGAGCCAGTCTGCCTGCCTCCTGCACCCGAGATCTCAAAGGCTTTAACATCTCCTCCTCCTGGTAAACCATGTCCCTTTTCTAAAGCCCTCATCAAAAATCCCCTCCTCAAGGGAGCTTCCCCCTCCTTCCCCAAACCAGAGCACCAGGCTTCTTCTCTGGGTGTCCCCAGCTCTGGGTGCAGGGGTCCCTTCCCCATGAGCCTTACCTGTGAGAGACATCCTGCTGGTGGCCGGTGTCACCCCTTCTCTAGGCTAGGGTGGCACAAGGAGGCATCATTGAGTGTTTTCTGAATGGACCAAAAAGGCGTGGGCTGCTGATGGGGGTCTGCAGAAGACACGTGGGGACCTGCCCCTCACCCAGGCAACCTTACACAGGCCCAGGCTCCAGCAGAGTGAAACTGACCATTACCTGTCCCATTTCTAAGTATATTTTTATACAATGGCTCCTCACAGACCCCACGCTCACAGTTTTCACCAGCTGGGACAAATCCATTGATTGCTGCTGTAATTTCTACCTCAGATAAGGTCTCAGGGAGAAGTGAGCTCTGGGACAAACCCTTCGTCGGTCCAAAGGGTTGAGGGGCTGGCACGGACCCCCTTGCTAGGTAATGGCTGCATCTACTGAGCATAAGCAGGTTTATTTTAGTAAAGGCATAAACACTTTGTGTGACTCGAACCAAAGTATAGCTGCAGAAGAAAAGCTGGAAGCAAATATACCAAAATATTAATGTTAACCACTTTAGATGATGGCAGTGTGAATAACGGTTTCTTCTTTATGCTTTTTTTCTTTATACTTTCTTTACACTTTGCTGTGTGTGTGTTTAAGGCTCTGCTTCATTACATGAAGTGTAACCCAGTACAGTTCCAGCCTGCTGACCAGATACACTTCTCTATCCAAAAAGGTGGGGCCTTGAAAAGACCATCATCTACCTTGGGCAACCTCCCCACAGCTACCTCTTCTGAGATCTGGCTTTCAGTTTTGAGACCCAGCTCATGGTTTTATTCCTTAATTTAGCCAGATTGGGTTTCCTGTTGGTTATCTGCAATTAAAGACCTCCGATATAGACCCCAAAAGGCAGCAGCTGTGTGTGGGAGAACATCTGGTATGCGCAGTGTCTTTCCCTGTCTGTATTGGCATACCACACCCATTATGACTTGTATCCACTTGCCTTGCCATTCCTCAGTTTGTAATGAGTGAATCCGGAGTCAAGCCAGAGTCTTGTAAAATGTGATTCTGAAAATGAATTAATTAAAAAAAAAGAAAGGGAGGGGTAAGGAGTATGGTATGTATGATTTTTTTTCTGTTGTCTTTTTCTATTTCTGAATTGATGCAAATGTTCTAAGAAATGACCATGATGATGAATATGCAACTATGTGATGATATTGTGAATTACTGATTATATATGTAGAACGAATTATCATATGTTAAGAATGTTTGTTTCTTTGTTGTCATTTTTTAAATTTAAAAATGAAAAATAATTAAAACGAAATGTGATTCTGAGATGACCAGAGAGTCAAACAGAAGAATGTTTGTTTCTTTGTTGTCATTTTTTTTTAATTTAAAAATGAAAAATAATTAAAACGAAATGGGATTCTGAGATGACCAGAGAGTCATGTGATCAGTCAAAACCAGGTTTGACTGGCTGGTTTAATAGAGGAATATAGCTCAGAGGAGTTTGAGAAATTAGTAACATATCCTCTTAAGCCATTTCCCCTTGAGTATCAGTAGTCTCAGTCTAGCTTTAGGCAGGAAAGTGTGTGCTGGTTCTGTGAGGAAAATCAAGAGATCAGCTTGGCTAATAGTTTGGCCACGTGGAGGAACAGAGAAGAATTAAGGCTGTAAAGTTCGACAAGAGCCTGATGCTGAGGACCCTGGCTTCTAGGCTGGGGGCTGAACTTTCACCTGGGGCAGAGGAGGGCTGGGTGGGCACTGAGCCTCTGAAAGACCATGTGTCCTCTGGTAGCAGTGAGGAAGGTAGGTTAGTGATAAGTTAGGAAGCTATGGAATAGTCCATCTCAAGAACCCCAGACCTCTCGACCCACTCTTCTGGTGCACGGCTTCACAAATCCCAGCCCTGGGCCAATCCCAGTCCTGTCCTTTCACATCTACTCCCACTCTGGATTCATGATCTCAGTCTCACCTGAACCCTCAGTATTGCCCAGAAAGCCTTTTAAGCTTTCCTACAGTCTCTTACTCTAAAGCAGGTATCTCAAATCTTCCCCGACTCTTCCTAAGCCTCTGCTCCATCTCCTCCCCTGACCAGACCAAGAGAGACCATCACATGTGAACTCCTTCCACTTCTGCTTTCTAAACTACCAATGCACCCTCCCCCGCCCCCATCCTTTTCTTCATCCTTCCCCCAAGGCCATTTCCTTCCCACTGCCCCAGTGACACATCTTTCTCTATTTTCCTTTCTCTGCCTATCTTCAACCTCTTCCTCTATAATCCTGCTTTCAGTATTTAAACATGATAAAATCTCTCATATCTTAAAACAAATATTTGAACAAACTTTCCCCATCCCTGGCTTGTCCTGTTTCCCCCATCCCTTCACCAACAAATGTCTTGAGAGTTGCCATTTTAGTTTATGAAGGCTTGCTGGAATGCAACACACCTGAGATGGATTGGCTTTTATAAAGGGGATTTATTTAGTTGCAAATTTACTAATTTGGGAAGGCACAAGGTGACTTCTGCTGGGCTTCTATCCCAGCTTCTGGATTCAAATGGCTTTCCCTGAGGCGGTTCTCTTTTGCATATCCAAGCATCTGGGTCTGGGCTGCTCCGAGTTCTGAGCTGCATTGCGCTGGGCTGTGCTGAGCTTCTCTCTGGTCTGACTTCTCCTTTTAAGCTTCACTCATTGTGGAAGGCACTCCCCTTGGTCAACTGCAGATGAAATCTGCCACAGATACATTTCACATGCTGATGATTTAAGCCCACAGCCACAGAACTGGGTATCATCATCTGGCCAAGCTGACACTTGAACCTAACTACTATGTACTACATTCCATCTTTATACTTCCTCACCCCCCATTCATTATTTCTGCTTTCTGACCCCTTGATACACTGAAAAAGTACCTGTCAAGTTCACCAGTGTCCTAAATACAGTTGTTCCAGTTGGAAATCTGGGGACCGATCTTAATTTCTCACTCCTTGCCCCATTCCCTCTTTTACAAGCCAGAGCATTAAGTCTTCTACCCAGCCCTCATGGGTAGATTTCTCCATCTCATGCCAGCCCGGCAATCCAAGACCCCATCATCTTTCATCTCTTAGCCATGCCTGTCCCCTCCCAGTCTCTCTGCAGTGATAAGATCATCTTTCTAAAACTCAAATCTGATGTGACTCCCTTGCTTAAAGCCCTTTAATGGCCCCCCATTACTCTGAGAATAAAATGTGAATTCCTTAACCTAATTTGCATAATATGACCCCCAACCTGTAGGAGGAGGCAGTGGACACCTACCTGTCAGGAAACAGCTGGGGAAATTTTACATTCAGAAAGGTCTTGTAAGAGGCCAGTGAAAATGGTAATTAGGTCATAGGTGACTTTAAGAAGAGGTGGTTAGTGGAGATGAAAGTTGTTACAGGAGGTTAAGAAGGAAGTCTGGCTGGTTGTACAACTATCCAGGCAGAGTGTAACCATAAAGGGAAGGAGACTCTGTGATTTGTAGGTAAAACAAGATTAAGGTCTTGTGAGGGAGAATATGCAATCAACTAAAAATGGAAGATAATGAGATTCAAAATGGCATAGCTGTTGGTAAGGGTTCTGGAGATGGTGGCAGAAGATGGTAGAAAGGGCATATCCTCATACATTGCTGGAAGGAATAGAAACTTTTCTCAACTGCAATTTGGAGATAATGCATATTTTGAAAAGTAACAATTTCCATTCCTTTTTGACTCAGCAATTCCACATCTAGGTTTTTTTTTTTTCTTCTGAGAAAACAAGCATGGATGTGTATATTTAGCTACAGGGGTGTTTTTTGAAAGTAAAAATTTTTTACAACTTAGATGCCACAAGAGGATTTTGATCAGTAGTGCAGCTATTAAAAAGGATGCAGAGGAATTGAGAAATACAGTGTTTTTATTATCCCATTTCTGTAGAAAAAAATGCTTTTATATGTAAGGAAAACTATAGGAAGATGTGTAACAAAGTATTAACAATGGACATCTCTGGACAGTGAGTTATGGATTTGTTTTTTGCTTCTCTGCACTTTCTAAATGTTCTTACTATGAATAGGAATTATACCCAAATCAGGAAAACAATTTATAAACTTTCTCTCTCTCTCTCACACACACACAAGTGAGTCCATTTATATGAAGTTTAAAAACAGGCAAAATACTTTTCTGGTGGTAGACGTTAGAAGCTGTTTATTTCTAAGCGGAGTGGATAGTGACTGAAAAGATACACAGAGGGAACTTACTGGGGTGATGGGACAATTCTCTATCTTTATTTGGGTGGTGCTTATGTGGGTATATACACAGGTGAAAATTCATCAAGCTGTGTATTTAACATTGGGGCATTTTAATGAATGGAAATATGTCAATTGAAATATCCCCACAAGAAGAGAAAGAGCAAGCAGGTGACACCACAGAGACATTTTGAGGTGAAAAAGGAAATGACAAAGTTCTGTAAACAGACCTCAATTTTCTCAGGAGGTAGGCTGTTGTAATGGGCTTACAGTGAGGAGGATGCAACAGGTTTGGCTCTATTTGAGAAAGTGGGAAACTGGAATAGTTCCTAGGGAGCAGAGATATGGGGAGTTTCCTAGAGCAGGATGCAAGAAAGGGCATCAACACCCAGGGTTCCTCAGTTTACTGTAGTGAATGCTAGGATTCTGCAGCTTAAGGAGCAAGAAGAGAGAAATGAAATTGTGGGAATTATGACATGGTCTTTGCTTATGGTGGAAAATGAAGCCAGGAGGGATCTAGTAGGGAGAACTGAAGAGGAACCGAAAGGCTTTGAGGCAGAGTAGGACAGTAGGAGTTGGAGAGAGAGAGAGAGAGGCTCTGGTCGGAGAAGGAATGTTCTTTCTGATCTGTTAAGGCTGAAGCAGTTCCAAGTGAAGACTGCATCCAGAGCCTGGCACTGTTAGAGGGGAATAGAAGGGAAGGAAGCTGACATTTATTAAGCAGGTTCTAAGGTCAATAATTTGCCCTAGATCAAAGTCCGCAAATGGCAGAGCAGTTTCAAATCCAGATTTGACTCTGAGTCCTCTTCCCCCCATAACTCCGTGGCCACACGAGTCCAATCAGGAACAGGATCGTGATTTTAGGGAATCCACATACATAGATGTAGGAGCCATCTAAGCTGCTGGAAATAAAAATGCTATCAGTTGCCAACACAGGGGAAGGTGCCCTGGGATAGCTGCAACCGGAAGGGGATAAAGTAAGCCAAGTGCCTCAGGATCAAGGCATCAATGAAAAGTGGCAGGAGAGAAATGTAGATCCTACTTCCTGGCCCCAGGATTCATAGGAAAATGAGCAGTCTCTGCCTCAGTTTAGGGTTTTTTAAAGTGGGGTTTTCAGGGGAAACGAGATTTCAGTTTATGGGGAAATTGAGAGTCTAATGGGGGGTTCTTGATATCATTACACTCTGGGAGTCAGCAAGTGGGGCCAACAGGAGAGGGGAGGGGCAGGGCTGTGGGAGGAGAGCCTCAGCCCCTCCTGGCAGTGAGCTCACAGGCATGGGGGACTCTGGGGGCTCACAGCTCCAGGGTAACAGTCCACATGGAGATCCAAGGGTAACACCAGAGTTGTGCGTCCAGAAGATGCCAAGCATTATCTGCCAATAAGCTAAACCTAAAACCCCCCTCTCCTTCACTTTTTTCCTCCTTCCCTTTATTCACAAAGGTTAAAAGTGAGGTAAATTAGAGACCATGTTTTGAAACAGTAACAGGAACTATTATTTACCAAAAGTCTACTATGTCCCTCTGCAACAGTCATTCAATCTTCTTAACAACGCTACAATCAACCCCACTTAAAAGATGATGAAATGGATGTCTAGAGTTGAGGGCACTTAGCCAAAATCATGGCCAGAGCCAAGATTTTGAACCAGGTGTGGCTGGCATCGGTTTCAATTTTCATTTACCCTGTTAACTGATGGCAGATATTTTCTATGTAAACTTGACAATTAATTGTGAAATGTTCATTTTTAGTGGATTCCAACCTAAGGCTCTGAATAAACTCTTCTTGCAGAGTTACCAGAATGAGCAGATGTTTTACTTTATACTTAACATATACCTTTAAAAAATGAAAGCCCCACATCTTCAGATAAGTAACAGGGCAGACTTAAAGGTGATAAGAATTCATACTCACAGGAAGAAACTCTTTGCACAAGGATACACAATGGGGAAGAGAAAAGCAGGCACATAACTAAAGCTTAAATTTCCTTTCAGAAATGAGAACATGAGCAATACTGTGAAAGGAATTTCAAAAGTCCAGAATCTTAGAGCTGACGCACTCGACTCCAGTCACTCCCTTGCAAGGGCACAGGCCTGTTCCAGCAGGAGAAATGACAAATGCCTTAAGAAGGTAAAAGATTATTGCAAGAAGACAATATTCCTTCACAATACACTGCCATAGGGGGGCGGGGAGCGAACAATGACACTTAACCATGTGCCCTGGTGCTTCATAGACATTTATTTCATTTAATCCACAAATCTATGCTGAGGTAGAAAGTGTTGTCTTCATTTGCAGTTAGGGAAACTAAAAATCAGGAAAGCTAAAGAACTTGCCTGAAGTCACAAAGCTGATCAATGACAGAATCCAAATTCGAACCCAGATCTGTCTGCTCTTTCTACTACACCACACTGCCTAAAGTGCCATTTTCCACAGGAATACACTAGAGTAATTCCTTGCTTCTTGGCTATGCAGTGCCTTGTCCCCTCTCCCAGTGTTGTCCAACCTTTTCCTCACACAAAGAAAAATACCTGGCACATCTCTTCTGGACAGAAAGACCCACAGCTTGTCGTGAAACTTTTGTTATAAAACATTTAATGTTAACCTACAATACAATGTAAACTTTTATGAAAAAAATTTAAAGTACACTAGATTTCTTCAGTAAGTTATCACGTAACTATTCAGGTGCAGTACAAGTTGGGTCACTGCATCCTTTGGGGATGGATTTCCCGTTGCTGCATTCTTCACAAGTCCTAAAAAAACAGTCGTAAAGTGGAACTCCTTGTCCAAGCACCAGATGATAATACTCCCGATTCTGCATTCTGGGGGACATCCTCCTTCCCATTTCCTCCAACTCTTTCCTTGGCCTTGGCACCATTAGCAATTTTCATAATGACTGCTGGGTTGGAAATTCCAGGTTCTTTTTAGTTAATTTTTAGAAGACAAATATTCTTTTCTAACCATCTCATCCAAATATCATAGTGGAGAAAAGTAAGGAGAAAGAAATATTTGCTGCAGGAAATTCTGCAGAAGTGGAAGGCAAAAACAGAAGGGCCCCACTTTGGCTGCAAAAATACAACAAACTCCAAGAGGATGTCCCTTCTTGGTCGTTTCCCATGGTTGCTTGGTTGGATCTACTTCAGTCTTGGGAGTGCAAAACAAAACCTGCAACAAGTGTTTTGTTTAGTCGATAACTTGCATATCCTAGAGGTGATTTGGAAACAAGAATGAATTCTTGTAGATCACTGACCTCTCAGGGTTTTCTCCCTTGCAGGTCCTATTGAGCTCCCAATGGTCCCTGGGAATAATTTACAGATTGTACTGGCAAAAAAGTGACAAAATGTGCAGCCCACCTTGAACTGAGAAAAGGAGACAGCCCTTAGGGGTCAGTACTAGAGACAGCAAGGAGACAAGGAATAGGACTAAGTAAAGCAGGATGATTACAAAGTGGACTATGGAGGTGCGTTTGCTTCAGCTGAAGCCTGTTGAACCCTAATGTAAATGGGTAAGCTGTCCCAAAGAGTTGTACTGACAAAAGCGGAGACTTTTCTTAATATACTGGCATCTGACCTCCTTCACTGAACAAGGTTTCAAAAGGCAAGAGGCATAAAGTGCATACTGTATAAGTAAGATGCAGAATTATCAAGGAAAAAAATTATGACTTGCCCAAAAAGGTGAGAGCAAGATGCTTATACAGAACACCCAGGAAGAATGAAGGTCCTTAATACACTCCCGCATCTTGTTGGGGAAACAGCCGTGAATTCCAGACAAGGAGGTAGGTTCAACTTAAGTGGGAAGAATTCCTCTTTGCATGGGTTTCAGCAGGAAGCAGATTCCACATGGGACCAAGTGGACGACATGGATCATCCTGTTAAGCCACTCTAGACACATTCTGACAACAGTCAGATGGCAATTTCCTACTCTTCTGGCCTTGGGACCATAGGAAACAAAGTGGAAGAACAGGCAGCCAGGAGCAGAATTCAATTCTCCTAGGCACATGCCAAGGCTACTGTGACATTCTCAGGCTCTCCAGGTAGAGCCCATGAGTCTCCTCACCCTGCCCCATGCTGTTTACCCCACAACTGAGGGCTGTAGAGAATATCAACCACACAACTGCTACCTAAAAGCACTATTACTTAGGTTTTAGTTGAACATGAGAAAGCCTTTGGAGACTGCAAATATTTTAACAAGTTATGCTCTGTCTTGTTCTGAACACTTGGTCTCATGGTATGGTAAGGAGCTACAGTAACTTCAGTAGGTTATAGTGTTACAAAGAGTCTGTACCAGGCTAGCTATAGAACAGTTTGGGATACTAACAATGGCATCTGTTAATACATGGCTGACCCATGTATCAGGAATTCAACCACAGATGAGACATCAGGAAGCTTAAAAACCCTATTACTTCAACATAGCAACAGAGGAAGAGGATGAAAACTGCCTCCAGCAGGTGGCTCCATCAGAACCGGAAATGCACCTGCCACCAGTTTACACAGGCCCGAGGCCTCTTGGCCCCCTTCAAGGCCTCTGGGTCTTTCTGTCCTTGAAGAGGAACCCACAGCACACCCCCACGGACACAAGCAGGGCACCCTCGTGTGGTTCTGCTGGCTCCATTATAGGCCCAAGTCCTCTGGAAAGGTGCCAAGCGTAGTTCAGGAACGCTGAGGGCTAGGGAGGAACAGCATGCACGAGTCTGCAGGGGAATGAAGAGCTGCCATCCTTTGGTTTAGACCCCCAACACCCCCCCGTACAGATTCCAAGGAAAAGCTGCCACTGTGTGTACAAGTGAGGATACACCAAGTCCTCATCACATGTATGAAGAATTTGTACATAAAAAGAAAATAGCCTCTGTGGGGCTATAAATCCAGGTCTCCTTCCACCTCTCTAAGTTGGGTGCATAGGTGGCAAGAAAGGACAGCAAGTGTTGGACCAGAAAGAATGACCTCTCCAGGAAGCTGAGAGGAACAATGGCAGAAATAAGCACAAACCAGCCCGGGCACCTTTATTACACTGCTGTGGGCTAAGGAGCCCAGGGCATGAACTCATGGGTTTAAGAACTGGCTCTTTATCAAATAAAGTTAAGGAAATAAAATACACCTATGTCAGCCTCATTCCTTTGGTCAATACAAAGCGACAGAAAAAGTTAAAAAGTTATTCATAAATTGTGGAAAGTTCAAGGAACATCTTTTTTCTGTCCCTTCTCTTCCTTCTCTTCTCCAGAGGTGGGAGAAACAAGTTCTCAGGAGATGCTGCAGGAGCTGGTTGATGGAGGTTTTTCATTTTTCTTTTTCATGAAAGCAGAATGAATGAGAACTAGTGGGAATGTCCCCTTCCCCAGTCAAGACAACGGATGGATTGGAGGTGAAGAGTCTCCTTTCGTTGGAAGGTGTGTGGAGGGAAGGGTGGGCTTGCCGAGCGGATACGTTCATCGCTAACCTCTCTCGCACACACACCAGGTTGTGACTCTTGCAGGCAGCGTGGTTTCTGATCCTTCCTTAGGATGCAGCAGTCTTTTAAAAAAAATATTGTATTATAATAATAATATGAATTTCTCTTTTTTTTGTTTGTTTTATCCATTTCTTTTAGGAATTGGGGTGGGAGGGGAGAGGAAGAAAGTGTCATTCATCTGTTAGGTCCTGAACAAAGAGAACTTCTGTGTGGCTGAGTCCAGCTTCCTGCAGTGTGGGGGGGTTGGGCCACTCCTCTGAGGGGACGCAGGGCAACACCCGGCGGGGGAAGTTGGCTTCAATTTGAAATTTTTCAGGGCTTTCCTTCAAGGAGAATAAGAAGTCATGGATTACCTGCAAAGGTTATAAAGAAAAAGAAGAAATCAAGTCAAAAGAAGAACTATGAAGTCAAAATGCCCCCCAGCTCTCCACAGGGATGACTCTCAGATATGAGTTAATCATACTGAATTAGAATTATTCCGGTTCTTTCCATCTTATAGGGCAAGTACCTATGTTAAAATATACAAGTACAGGGCAAGTATTTTAAAAATACTTATTACATAACCCCAATGCTACTCCGACTCTATATTGAATCAAACGTTTCTTTGTCAACAACAGGTCAGATACAAAGGTAAAGAAAAACTTATTTAGAAATAATTAGAGCATTACAGAAAAGATGGAAGTATGGGACAGAGTTGTTTCCCCTTGAACCAGTTGAAAGTAAATTGTGAACCTGATGTCTTATCATTACAATATACTTGAGGGTATATGTCTCACAAACAAGATACTCTCTGACATAACTATAGTTAACCCTCAAAATCAGGAAATTAACACTGATCCATTATTACCATAACATAATAATATATACTTTATGACTCAAACCCCATTCAAGTTTCACCAGGTGTTTCACAGCAAAAGGATAGAGTTTAAAATTGCGTTACATTTAGTTGTCATGTTTCTTTTAGTCTCCTCCTTTAGTCTGGAACAAATCCTCAGTCTTCCCTTGACTTTCATGACTTTGGCACTTTTAAAAGATTAATTTGCAATCTTTGCAGATTATTATTCTTACTATTTAAAAGATTATTGTGAAGGGTGTTCCTCAATTTGTGTTCACCTGATATTTACTCATGATGAAAATTCAGTTCCACATTTTTGGCAGCAGTATTACAGAAATGAGGCTACATTCTACTTTTTGCATCCTATTTAGGGAGAGCACAATTTCAATTTGTTCTACTATATATAATGTTCGCTTTGATCACTTGATTAAGGTGTTATTTGCCAGCTTTCTCCACTGTGAGTTATTCTTTTTCCCTTTGTAACTACTGACCGCTTTGTGAGGAGGTACTCTTTGCAATATTTGAAAATATTTTATTTCTCAAACTTATTAAGTATTCGTTTACTTACAACAAAATAGGTACATGGTTTCCTACTTTATTCAGTGGCTTATAACGTTACCATCATTACTATCTCAATATTCACATTCTTCCAGATGAAGTCAGAAGGAGCCCATTCAAACTGGCTTCTGTGTCTCTCTGATGTCTCCATTATTCTTTGAGCAATTCCTTGCTTTCTAACACAAGGTATTCCAGGGCCATCTTATAGATTCCCTATGCCAGCCCTGGAGTCAGCCACTTCACCAAGGATCCCTGATTCTTCTTAGTGGACAGTGGTATTTAGAAGCCAAGATCTAAGTGTTAGGCATGCTCATTACTATCTGGTGTCGCTGCTCCCAGGCACTGTCTGTGGCTAAAACATTGGAAATTATACACACAAACATATACTCATGCACATCTACATCTGCATTTCTCTCTACATAGTTCTTGAAACCCATGAGTTCACAACGTATACTCCACTTCCCCACATACACCCCCACCTTCCCATGTACACCCACCCACCTCACTCTGCCCTGGCTCTGAAACCTCACCCTGGGCCCACATGTGGAAACCATCCTTAACCTGATATCTGACACCCTCTCCATGGGCTACTCTTTGTGGGAACACCTTCCTCTGACTCTGACAAGGTACAAGCAAACTCTTGAAGCTGAGGCAACATCAGGAGAACTCACACTGCTAACACTCATAATATGAGTGAGAAACCTGTGGAATAGGTCACCCTTACCTCTCCCATGCCATATATGAAAAACAGACATAATGGATCTTCTCTCTGACCCTCTCTAGATAGCATTTTGTTTACAGCAAAGACTCTAAGGACGTGTTGTAAAAGGTACTGCTAATCTATTTCAGATTAGCCCCAAAGATTAGAAATAGATTATTTGAGTTTTTATTTTTTTCTTTTTGGGAAGCTATTTTTCTAAGAATGAGTTCTCTAAGTTTATTCCCGTATGTGTCACGCAGTCCTTTATTCATTTGTTTCAAACTTACCTCTTTGGAACTTTTAAGAGGCTATGACTTGAGAATTTAAGGAGTAAATCCATGTTACTTTTATTTAATCCATTCGTGATTTTATAAAATTTACATATTTTAGTCTCCTATCAACTTCAGTCAGTTTTGGTTCTCTGATTCTTTGCAATTTCCATGAATGTTCTCTCTCCTTTGCTTTCCTTAAGGTGCTTCAATCAGACTTGCACAAAATATTCTTGGCAAGAATCCAACATGGGTTTTGTGTAAGGATGAAATTATATTTTCTGTTTCCTTTTCAATCACTATATGAGAATTCCCATCATTGGTACAAAGTTGCCTTTTGCTTGCCACTGACAACAGGCTGATATCTTCAGAAAGCAGATGACATTATTTCCAGAGGTCCCTTCAGGTTTGCAATGGCTAGAAGACTCTTACTTGGATTTTCTTTGATGGATTCATTCAAAAGAAAGTCAACTGCCACTTTCCTGCCACACATAGGACCAGATTTTTCTAGTTTAGCCTTTTCTGGTCTTAGCATTTACCACTCTCATGAGATGACCACCATCTGCAAAATGAGCATTTCACTGTCTACTCACCCCTTGAGATTGATTATGAAGGACAGAGTTCATAGGAAGATAAGGACAGAATGTCTGTAAAAGTGCTGACAACCTATAAATCATTTTTCGGTTGTATGCGACTATCCCTATGAACATTAAAGGCCAATAACACCATGACATTTCTCCTGATTGACACTTCTTTCCCACCTCTGAGCCCAATCCTCATCTTTGACCAAGCTTTCTGTCAGTCTTAAAAACAGTTTTACTGAGGAATTGGTTTAAAAGCTTTCAAGGATTAAATAGTCAGCAAATGGTTCTTGGCCACAAGCCTATCCTGTGCCACTATTCTAATAGATTTCTTCTACAAAACCCTGAGGGGGAGTATATTTCTTCCAGTTAAACAAGGAGAAACAATGAATGGGCTACTCAGCCTTGCTTGATTAGAGTCATTTAATTGACGGCATCGTCATTTCTACTATGCAGTTTACTCTTGATTATGAAAGTGATCAGGGAAATGGCAGAATCTACTATTGTCAATTTGGAATGGCAGCATACCAACTCAATATAAGCAGAAATTTTCTTTTGGTTTTAAGTACCAATAACAAAAGCTAGCATTTGAGTACTTACTGTGAGCCAGGCCCAGTGTTGAGCACTTCATACGGATTTATAATCCTAACAACCACTGTCCTCAGGGGTGCCTATTATCATACCCTTTTTACAGATGAGGAGACTGCAGAGTGAACTGACCCAGGAAGCACATTTAGTAAACCTATAAAAATTAGAATTTGATCTCCTTTCTGTGACACTATTAAGAGTCATTGCTTTTAACTACTTTCCATCTCTTCCAAGAGAAAGGGGGAAAAAAAGCATGGGATGATAAACACTTTACCTGTGGATACCAAATATATGAGGTCACCCCAAAAGTACTCTTTTAAGGGGTAAATGGGTAAAAAGAGAATGACAACTGTGTCTAAACTGCATGCACACTTATATTCAGATATGGAATTCAAGTGCTTCTAGGCTACTAGAGGCAAAATGTTCTCTACAAATCAAGGGATTCTGGTGAGATTCTTAAGCCAATCCAAGAAGAGCAGCACAAAAGGGCCTCCCACCCTCAAAGACACAACTTTTGGTGGCATTTCTTTGTAAGGCACCTTGTTCTCTTAGCTGAGTTCAAACATAACAATGGATGAAAGAAAATCTTAATCATTGCTTTGGGTTGGCAGCTAGAACGTAAAGAACCTACAATAAATAGTTCACTGCATTCTTGCCAGTGTCCACTAATATCATACTGTGTCTATCTGTTTCTCTGTTCCTCCAGGCAGCAGATATACTAACAATATTCTTGAGAGTCTGTAAAAGTTTACAAATTAAAAAAGCTTTCAAACTCAAAGCCCAGACTGTACATACAGTTCAAACAACTTAGACAGTTCTTACTGTTAGAGACTGTGAAAAGTGGAACCGTCTCTCTACTCGAGAATCATTGGGTAATTTGAAGATGATCTTGACACTCTCAGGGTCATCCGGTGAAGGCTCAGGCGGCAGGCACTCCAACTTCCTTTCCTTTTCCTCCTGTAAATTCTGCAAACACACATAGCAAAGGGGAAGCTATGGTTCCAACAGAGAAATAGGAAACAAGAAATCCAAAGATCATGCAGGTTTGTTGTGCCATGAGAAGAAAAAAATTAATGACAACTAGGGAAAAAACCTCTTGGTAAGAGCCAGAAACAATCTGGTTTAAAGTACTACTGCATCACATGTCTTATTTACTGGCTATGTGTAGGTATTTAACTATTTGAGGAAAAAGAGAGTGGCTATAAGATACTGGTGAAAAACAAGTGGTAGTACATAACAAAATACGATGATGAATGAAATGCTGAATTAACCAACATTTACTACTCCTGTACCCTAATGTAAACTATAGACTATAGTTAATAGTACAATTACAATAATATTGTTCCAGTAATTGTAACGAAAGTTTCACACTAATGCAAAGTGCTAATACTAGTGAAAATTTTGTGAGTATGTGTGTGTGTTTTGGGGTGTATAAAGGAAACCTGTACTTTCTGCATGATTTTCCTGTAAATGTACAATTTCTCTAATTAAAAAAACAAAACTATTGCTGTGAATTAACATCATTTTGAACTGCTTATTATTTACTTATTTTTCAATGAACAGAGTTCTTTGCCTGGTGTCTACTCATTATTTTCTTTCTTTCTAAATAATTTTTTCGTTTCATGAAAATGTAGAAAATATAAAAATGGCAAAGAAAATTTAAATTACCCTAAATTCCATCATCTAGTTTTCTTCCTTTCATACTTAAGACTATGATGGCAAAATTTCCATAGTTTGGGAATCACAAGAAATAAAGACATAGGTTCATTACCCGTCGCCGTCTCTCCTCTGCCAACTTTTGCTGTTGTACCTCCTCTTCCTTCCGCCGCTTCTGTTCCCGCTCCTCCCGTTTCTTCCTTTCTTTCTCCTGGTCAGCCCTGAGAGAGGCCAGGTATGCCTCATCCTGCTGTTGTCTTAGCACCTGCGTCTGGTTTCTTTCTTCCCTGTGGACAGATTAAAAGCACAGAAGGAAAATAGCAATCTCACAAAGCTCTGTGTTTACTTACATTGAAATTTTGGAGGGGGTAAAAATGATGATTATTTCACATTACTATAAAGATGTCCAAAAAAGTGGAATGGTAGAATCTGAATGAGCCATCTTTTTTTCTCAGTTTAATTTAGCAGAAAAAGAAAGAGCAAGCTTTACCCTCCCGTTTTAACTTTTAGAAGTTTAAAGTTAAAAAAAAGTTACTGCATTTTTGTATCATGTGCTGTTTTCTTAAAACTTATAACTATACATACATACTCACTGACACTGCATGATTAAGACTTGAAAAATGTAGAAACAAGTTACTCAGAGTCCCATTAATGAAACATTGGAAAATTTTGGTGTTTCCCATTTTCTCTCCTACACATTTTACTTTTCCTTTTAGCTGAACATTTAGCCAAGGAGAATGCTTAAAGATATTAACATTTCTATTGTCATATATGCATCTTTTTCTTTTCAAAATTAAGAATGAATTATCAATAAATTTTTAAAAACTCCTTCAATGAATCTTGTTAAATATAACCATGTAACCACGCCAAATATGACATAAAACACTGCCATAATCCCATAAAGTTTCTTCTCCTACATACTTTTTACATTAGAATCATGCTACATTTATAAAGTTTATAGCCTGCATTTTTCTAACATATAGCAAGATTTTCCCATGTTATTAAAAGCTTCCCATAAAATACATGGGCATTTTGGCATAATATATCAAAAGCCTTAAATAAATACTATCTAACCCAGAAATGGCATTCCCAAGAATTTTAAATTTTAATGTAAGAAAAATACCACAAATTGTAAAACATTATTTCCACAGGTGCTATTTATAATAGTAAATAACTGAAAACAATTTTAAAGTCTAACAAGAGTGGCCTGGTTAAATTATGCTGTATTTTGATAATGGAATGTTACAAAGCAATTAAAAACAACACAGAAGAACAATATTTAACGAGGGAAAATACTGTGAACATTATTGTGTGTGAGGGCTTATAAAATAGTATTATCCCATTTCACCAAAAAAAAAAAATGTAAATGCGCATAAGTATGTGTGTGTGTGCCTATAAGATTAAAAGAAAATATACCATCCTCAATAAAATTCTTGCAAATTGAATCCAACAGCATATTAAAAGAATTATATACCATGACCAAGTAGGATTCATCCCAGGTATGCAAGGATGGTTCAAGATAAGAAAATTAATTAATGTAACACACCATATCAACAAATCAAAGCAGAAAAACCACATAATCATCTCAATTGACGCAGAAAAGGCATTTGACAAAAGTTAACATCCTTTTCTGTTGAAAACGCTTCAAAGGATAGGAATAGAAGGGAACTTCTTCAAAATATAAAGGGAACATTTGAAAAACTCACAGCTAACATCATCCTCAGTGGGGAAAAACTGAAAACTTCCCCTAAGATCAGGAACAAGACAAGGCTGTCTACTATCACCATTATTATTCAACATTGTTTTGGAAGTTCTAGGCAGAGCAATTAGACAAGAAAAAGAAATACAAGGCATCAAAATTGGAAAGGAAGAAGTAAAACTCTCACTGTTTGCAGATGATATGATACTATATGTTGAAACCCCGAAAAATTCACAGCAAAACTACTAGAGCTAATAAATGAGTACAACAAAGTGGCAGGTTACAAGATCAACACTCAAAAATCTGTAGTGTTTCTATACACTAGTAATGAACATGAGGGGGAAATAAAGAAAAAAATTCCATTTACAATTGCAACCAAAAGAATAAAACATTTAGGAATAAATTTAACTAAAGAGACAAAAGACCTATACAGAGAAAACTACAAGAAATTGCTAAAAGAAATCACAGAAGACCTAAATAAATGGAAGGCCATACCGTGTTCATGGATTGGAAGACTAAATATAGTTAAGATGTCAATTCTATCTAAATTGATTTACAGATTCAATGCAATACCAATTAAAATCCCAAAAACTTACTTTCAGAAATAGAAAAACCAATAACCAAATTTATCTGGAAGGGCAGGGTGCCCTGAATAGCTAAAAGTACTCTGAAAAAGACAAATGAAGTCGGAGGTCTCATGCTACCTAACTTTAAGGCATATTACAAAGCTACAGTGGTCAAAACTGCATGGTACTGGCATAAAGATAGATACTGATCAACGGAATCAAACAGAGTGTTCAGATACAGACCCTCTCATCTATGGACAACTGATCTTTGATAAGGCAGTCAAGCCAACTCACCTGGGACAGAACAGTCTCTTCAATAAATGGTGCCTAGAGAACTGGATATTCACAAGCAAAAGAATGAAAGAGGATCCATATCTCATACCCTATACAAAAATTAACTCAATATGGATCAAAGACTTAAACATTAGATCTAAGACCATAAACTGCTAAAATGTAGGGAAATATCTTATAACTCTTAGAATAGGAGATGGTTTCCTTGACCTTACACCCAAAGCAAGAGCACTGAAGAAAGAAAGAGATAAATGGGAACTCCTCAAAATTAAACACTTTTGTGCATCAAAGAACTTTGTCAAGAAAGTAAAAAGACAGCTTACACAATGGGAGACAATATTTGGAAATGATATATCAGATAAAGGTCTAGTATCCAGAATATATAAAGAGATTGTTCAACTCAACAACAAAAAGACAGACAACCCAATTACAAAATGGGCAAAGGACTTGAACAGACACTTCTCAGAAGAGGAAATACAAATGGCCAAAAGGCACATGAAAAGATGCTCCACTTCCCTGCTATTAAGGGAAAAGCAAATCAAAACCACAATGAGATATCATCTCACACCCACCAGAATGGCCATGATCAATAAAATAGAAAACAACAAGTGCTAAAGAGTTTGTGGAGAAAGAGGCACACTTATCCACTGTTGGTGAGAATGTCAAATGGTACAACTGCTGTGGCAGGCAGTTTGGCGGTTCCTCAGGAAGCTAAATATAGAATTGCCATACGACCCAGCAATACCATTGCTAGGTATCTACTAAGAGGACATGAGGGCAAAGACACAAACGGATATTTGCACACCAATGTTTATAGCAGCATTATTTACAAATGCCAAGAAATGGAAACAGCCAAAATGTCCACCAACAGATGAGTGGCTAAGCAAGCTGTGGTATATACATATGATGGAATATTATGCAACTGTAAGAGAGAATAAAGTTATGAAGTATGTAACAACATGGATGGACTTTAAGGACATTATGCTGAGTGAGATTAGCCAGAAATAAAAGGACAAACACTGTATAGTCTCACTGATGTGAACTAATATTAATGAATGGACTTGGATAATTTCAGTTAACAACAGAGGTCATCAGGAGATAGAAACAGGGTAGATACTGGGTAATTGGAGCTGAAGGGATACAGATTGTGCAACAGGATTGATTGTAAAAATTCAGAAATGGATAGCACAATACTACCTAACTGTAATACAAGAATGTTAGAACACTGAATGAAGCTGAATGTGAGAGTGGTAGAGGGAGGAGGCCTGAGGGCACAAATGTAATCAGAAGGAAAGATATTCGATAAAGACTGAGATGGTATAATCTAGGAATGTCTAGAGTGTATAGTGATAGTGACTAAATGTACAAATTTCAAAATGTTTTGCATGAGGAAGAACAAAGGAATGTCAATAATGCAGGGTGTTGAAAATAAATGGTAATTAATATTTTAAATTTTAGCTTATGTGTGAGACTAAAGCAAAAAATGTTTATTTGGTACAAAATTCATATTTCGACTACTGCAGTTCCTAATATAACTTACGTGGACAGCTTAATTGAACACCGTAAGTACATGAAACCTTGAGTAGGGCATGAGATTTTGTAGGTTTGTCCAGAGCAATGCCCCAATAAATCCCAGAAGGATTTGAACAGGGAATAAAAAAGTATTTGCAAAGTTCCCTTCAGGGAATGGTGAGAAAGGGGGAAAATTCAACTTCCTCAAGCACAGAATTCTTGATATTCTCACAAGCAGTGGGGACAACCAAAGCAATAGGATCAGCCCCTAATTGTGCGGTTTGTTCATATGAAACTTAACCCCGCAAAGGATAGGCTAAGCCTACTTAAATTATACCTAAGAGTCACTCCCAAGAGAACCTCTTTTGTTACTCAGATGTGGCCTCTCTATTTCAGCCAACACGGCAAGCAAACTCACAGCCCTCCCCCTCTCCACATGGGACATGACTCCCAGGGGTGTGGACCTTTCTGGCAACATGAGACAGAAATCCTAGAATGAGCTGGGACTCGGCACCAAGGGATTGAGAAAACCTTCTCCACTGAAAGGGAGAAGAGAGAAAGGAGACAAAGTGTCAATGGCTGAGCAATTCCAAACAGAGTTGAAAGGTTATCCTGGAGGTTATTCTTACGCATTAAATAGATATCACCTTGTTATCCAAGATGTAATGGAGAGGCTGGAGGGAGCTGCCTGAAAATGTAGAGCTGTGTTCCTGTAGCCATGTTTCTTGATGATGATTGAATAATGATATAGCTTTCGCAATGTGAAAACCTTGTGTCTGATACTTCTGTTATCTACCTTATGGACAGATGAGTAAAACATATGGATTAAAAATAAATAAATAATAGGGGAACAAATGTTGAAATAAATTTAGATTGAAAAAAAAAAGAAAATATACCAGAATGTTAAACATGGTGGTAAGATAATTGATGATTTTTAGTTTCTTTTATGTGCTTTTCTGTGTTGTTAAATTGTCTACAATTAATGCACATTATTATTTATGTAATGGGAGAGGGTTTATAATCATTCCAAATTTTTTACATTTAAGTTCTTTATACCATGTTCAGCTACTCTGAATGACACAATATATGTATTCTTAAGCACAGAATGCTGTTCATACTTTGAATTATTATCGCTATGAATAATATATGTTCATATTACATTATATACATGATAATCTGATGTAGAGTTATTTGGGTTAAAGTAAATATATATTTTGACACTAAATAAGCAAGCCTTTTAAAAAGTGGCCTAATGTGCATGGGTGGTTCAGTGGTAGAATATTTGCTTTCCATGCAGGAGACCCAGGTTCAATTCTAGGACCATGCACCAAAAAAAACAAAAACAAAACCAAAACAGTTGCCTAAGGCAGAGAAGTCAGTATTTGTAAGTTATACAAATCTACAGCTGGTCTCTCAGTTCCTAAAATGGAAGTAACTTGTACCTTTCTAGACGTTCTGACACCAAGTAAGTCTGGTTTGCATCCATGATAAACGTCAGCTGGTTAATAAGGTCGTCAGGTTGAATGAGGCCTTCTAACCGTCCCACCACAGTCAGCCTCCGGTCCTTTAGCATAATCACAGCCAGGAATGGGTATGTGTTCTCTCGCAAAGCCTGGGATACTGACAAAAAGAAGAACCAACAGATCAAGAGCAGGACTTGGGGGATGAAACAGATCAACCCTTAGCCTCTCTACAGTGATCAAGAGAGAACTGCTTCCCCAGGTAGTAAAGTAGGGAGGTATCATTTATTCTCTGCCTATCTTTTTGTACTCCTGTCTCTTAATCTTTTTTTTTTTTTGCCATATATTTGTGTCCTTATCTCCAGTGGTTAATAAGAATAGGACAGGCTTTTCTGGTGGGGGTGTCAATGCAATGATTAAGCTGAAGAAATGTGTATGTGATGGTAGGAGAGAGATCTAGAAAGAATCTGGCTATTGCTTAGCCTAATTTTTCCCTGCAGAAGAGAACAAGCCTAAACAGGACAAAGAGCAAGTCTCAGCATGAAGCTATTGGTGACTTTCACCACCATTATCTTCTTCTCTTTGTCTTTTCTTCTTTCCTAATCGCTTTCTTATCCTTTTTTCCTCTATATCTTCCCCCACCCCTGCCCCAAAAGGTTAGCTTTTCAAATCTAAAGGAGACTTGAAAATTGGTTTTCAAATAGCAAGATTTTATTATGATGGAGTTTTGACTATGTTTTCCTTGTTGATTTAAAAAGAGATTTTTTAAATAACTTTTATTATAAAAAATATCCTTGACCTCCTTCTATTAACCCCTCACCCACAAAGCCAAATTAAAGTGACTAAACACATGGCGTAGATGTTTTAAAGCAAATCTGAAGTAGAGATGCAGATTATAGGATGTAGGAAAACATGGCTTTGATCCCAGATTCTGGCACAGTGTCTGACATGCTAGCATGCACTCAAAGGTCGCTGAATAGAAGTAGCTAAAAAGTGACTATAATTTTCTTCACTGGATGCCTTTATACCTTATACTGACCTCTAAAAATATGTATTTCCAGCAAAGATTTGAACTCTCTCAATTCATACCAGCACTCAAGGTACTCAAACAACTAAACTGGTGTGCAAGACACTGGTAGAACTGCTCATGAAAAGAGCAAACATTTTGATTAAGATGAAAGGAAAGTTGCTGGCCAGGATGGGAAGTTTTTAAAAATAAAACAGGCTCTGGCAATGGTTAACTGTAAAGAATGGGCTTTGGAGTCAGAAAAACCTGGCTTGCTTCAAAACTTGTTGTGTGATCCTAAGCCATGGCTCAAACTCTCTTGAGCCTGCTTCCTAATCCATAAAGTGGAGGTAATAAAACCCATCTCCGAGGACTGCTGAGAGGATTAAACAAGATAATGTATGAATAGCACCTAGTATTGTGTCTACCACAGAATAGTCACACAATAAATGGCATGTCTTTTCAGACCCTTCCAAAGCATTTAACAATTTTGATGAGGCAAAAGAAACCCAACTTACCCCTGTATCCCTCAGGTTTGTTTGTGGAGCATGCCCAGAAGAGCATCCTCGTGTTTATTAATGAAATAACTTCAGGTGCACAGAGTGTGTTGCTGCGGAGAGGGATGAAAAGGACATGAGAACAACTTGCTGACTACAAACTATTAGCAGATAAGGTCAGAAAGGAGAAAGGAAAGGATAATTCCACTCACCGACAGAACTCATCAGAGTCCTGGTGATCATCTCCATGAAGGTAAACCAAAAGAAAGCGAAGCTCTCTCTTAGCATCATTAAGTGCCTGTGAGGAACAGAAGGTCACTGATTATTATGATGACTTTGCCTTGAGCTTTTAATTAGTTGATGGGTCCTAATGGTAGAGCTATGTGTTTAGAAACAAAAAGAGAAACCAGGAAAAAAGGCAAGCAAGAAAACAGAAAATGCTTGGATTCCTACCTTCACACCCCTGGCATTGTCCCTATAGAAACTCCAGGCAAGTAAGCTTTAATGAAAAGGTTTAGTGTTGTTAGGATTTAAATTGCATCAGGCACATGAGAATAGACAGGCTGACAAATACAGGTCCCCAGCAAAACACAGAAAAGTCAGCTGTTCCCACAGTCTAAAGGAAGAAAAAAACAAGAGAATATGGCCACATGAAAAGGGAGGTGAGAATTTTGCCACTTCACAGCTACAGCATCCTTGTAAATGTAACTGCAAAGAGGAGCCTGACTCCAGGTCACATACCAAGAGGCATGAGGGAGTGGGGACTCAAAGGCATTCTAAAGAGCAAGGTTTTAAAAGATCTTCAAAGACAAGGCTAATGCCCAAGACTCTGTGTATGCTTTTGTATTTGCACAATTCTGAACATACTACCCTTCGATTTCCTGAATGATCAGTGGTGATTTACCCTCAAGATCACAGAAAAGTGGGTGTCTGAGGGGTCTCCATCTTGTTCATCTCTGTATTTCTAGCACTAAGCATGATGCCTGGAATATAGTAGGTACTTAATGTTTGTCGAGTGAGGTGAGAGCAGCCAGAGAGGCTGTCAATGAGAAAGAACAGATGGGGGAGAATAAAAGCAGGAAGCAAAAGTGAGCATTTCTCTCTGTCTCCACATAGATTTAGGAGTTCTAGCGGCTGTAGGGTATAGCCACACTTCTGCCTATGCTCACAGTACTATTTCCACCTTCCTCCCTGGCAAACTACAGGCACACCTAACACCACAGAACTATTTTTTCCCCTGAAAAGTAACAGTACAATCAAAGGCCTGTGTGACTGGACTGAATGAAATGTAACCACCTTACATCTACGATCTATGCCCTTATTCAATTCTGTGAGGGACAGAGGAAGATTTACCCTCAAAGGGCTTACAGTCTAATAGAGGAGGTAAGACATGAACACACAAAACTTAATATAAGAAAGAATGTGCAACTGCTATAAGTTAAAAAAAAAAGTTACAGGAGAACCAAAAGAAATATTAATATTTTAGATTGTGAGGTAGGGTAGGGTAGGGTAGAACAAATCAAGAAAGGTTATAAGAATGAGTGACATGAGCTGGTTGAAGATGGGCAAGATCTCAATTAGCAAAAATGTGAAGAAGGCATTCCAGGTGTAAAAAACAGCAAAAGTGTAAGTATAGAGGTAGGAAAGTACAGAGTATGTTCAGCTGGAATCTAGGGTATGGGGAGACAAATTCTGCAAGAAGACTTCAAAGGAAGATTGCGATCAGATCAAGGAGGGTCCAGCTAAAAGATCTGGTATTTCCCCCCACCCCATAAGCAGTGAAGAGCTACTGAAGGTTTCTGAATAAAAGAATGACATGATCAGTGCTGGGCTTTGCTTCCTTTGAGGACAGAATCATATCAATAAATTGGCATCTATATGGTTTGTGGCACTGACCTGGCTGTACGTTCCCTGGTAGAAGACAGGGTGTGCCCTCCCATATTTCTCTTCAAAAGAGTGCATAAATGAAACAATGTCCCCAACAGGGTCAGTGACCCGGCTGCGAGGGTCGGGCCGTATAAAACGAAGAGCAAACCTGGGGAGGAAGGAATAAATATCACATGAATCCAGCTTAATGTAGTGCACATGGAATGGGCCAATCTGTCAAGACTCCTACAACAGAGGCAGAGGCATGGCAGCAGAGGGAGGTGAACAGTCTGTGAGGGGACCACAAAACCTGAGAGTAGAGTCTGGCTCAAAAGCTGCAAAGCAGCAAGTGTCGCTCCATTGCCTGTTCAAGAAGAATGTAAACTACTGGGATTATAAATTCTAACAGTGGCCCAGACAAATTCTGAGTGCTTTTTTGTAAAAAAAAAATTAGGGATAGGGCTAGAAGAATTGGGAAAAGAAGACACAGTGGGTCAGACTGTGCTTCTACTCTATGATGGCATTAACATGGTAGCCACTGGCCACATGTGGCTATTGGAATTTAAATTTAAATCAATTAAAATTTAAATACCATTAAAATTTCAGTTTCTTAGTCACACTAGCTGCATTTTAAGTGCTCAACAGCTACATGTTGTTAACAGCTTCCATACTGGACAGTACAGATATAGAACATTCCTACATCCTAGAAAGTTCTATTGGACAGCGCTGTTCTAGAACAGAGATATGCCTCTGTCTGACTGTCCTACTTGCCTCTCCCTCTCCTTTCTTTTCTTCTGGGATTTTGAATTTTAATTCATACTTCCAAGATATTCAAATTATGGACAGGAAATTTAAACTTCAAAATGGACAAGTAAATTCTGTGTGATGATTTATGATTGATGGTATCCATGGAGGAAGTTAGTTTTATAACAGAGTACATCTGGCTGGCAGTTGTTGTACGGTTAAGGATGCAATTACCTAGTGGCATCATGTTATCTTTTTCTAAGGAATCATCCTACTGTATTCATGTAGTCTCAATGTTTTATTCTTTGGGTTTTCACAGAAGGCAATGGGGCAGAGGCCTGTTAAGTCAATATGCTACGTAACATTGAACAAGTTGCTTGGATGATACAGCTGCATTTAAAATTAGTAACACATGCCATGCATATTTTTCCAAGGGAAGCAAACAATATTCATTTGAGGAATTTTTAGCACAGAAGTGACTAAACTATGACACTTTGTTCAGCAAATCTTAAGTCAATTCCTATTTCCTCAAATTTCTCCTTATACACAATTTCACTTGGAATGTCTCCTGAGTAATCAAATCAAATTTATTGACACAAACATTCCAGAGAAAATTAAAAGCACAAAATAAAAGAAGTTGTGTATGTGGGGGAGTGGCTAGACATCCTTCAGAAGATTGATATTTTGAGTGTATCAGCAAATTCTAATTTATTCTCTGAAATTATATACTTTAGGATTATCTTCAAATCTTGGTGATTGATGATTGACAAAGGCTTTTAACTTTTTTCTCATTATAATATATATACCTAGATGATTTAGGACACTCAGCTTTAAAAAACACAAACAAACAGATGTCAATTCAATCTTCTTTAGATTTAAAAGATTCACGTGCCCATTTTTAATGAACAGTACTAATCAGTTAAATGGTGAGCCATTAAGAACTTGGTTAAAGCAAGGAAGCCATTAAGCAGACAGGTTCATAAACACCAAGGGGCCAAGGTAAAAGGTACTGATCTGATCCTTGCACTTCTGAGATAGCTGGGTCTTCGCCTTCAGCCTCTGCTCCCTAGTTGGTTGTCCTATATATGGAGGGAGGTACAGGTTGCCCTGTATGCAAGACCCAGACCACATATTCTAGTTATGTCTCTGGGCCTGGATACCCCATAAACATTTTAGTTTTCCCTTAAAGCCTAGGCATGGTTCATCTGCTACTCAGCTCTAGACCAGATACCACAATCCTGATGTGGCTACTAGATGGGGACCACTCAACGTTTTCTAGCCTTGGACCTACTTTAGCTTCCAATGAGCTCTTTGAATGGTGAATGAAGGAAGCTATAAGAAAGGTGATGGTATGAAGCAAATGCTGTATATATGAAAGGGTACCAGTATCAGCAACCTGAGTTGCCAGGGCAGAGGGAATGTACAGGCATATGTAGAGATGAAAGTGGTGTAGGAGGAATCTCAGGAAAAGTGGGTACTCTCAGAGCAAGAGAATTTGTTGGGTTTCTAAGTAGTCAGATGGAGTAAAAGTAGTTTAGGGTAAAAGTTATAAGGAGTGTGAAGCTAAGAGACAATGGTGGTTAAAAAGGACAGGGTATGAAGATTAACGAGGGAATATAGAGGTAACAAACAAGGTGGGGGGGTACTCATAAATGTAAGTAGACTGATTCTTGAAAATGATAGGCAAGACTTTGCAATGCAAAACAATTCCATTTCACAACACCTATCATTACACCTGAACAATTTAAAATATTTTCATATCCAATTTAAAGAGTGCCCAGGAAGAGCATTCAATCTGAAGACAAACTGACAAGTTAAAATTGATAGAGCATAAACCTTATTCTGATCTAAATTTAAGCTCCAACAGGATAGTTTAAACTATGCTGTTGCTACTAATACAAACATACAAAAAGATACGTACCTAAATATATCAAGTATCGTGTAATAGGTAAACCGGAATGGAAGCATTATCAAGTAATAACCCCATCCAAGCAGCCCCTAAAATTCCAAAAACAAAGTTAGACATCTTTCTAATTTTCATATTCCTAGTACATTACAAAATGGCACGTTCAGAACTTTATACTTTTTTTCATCCTTTCACATTATTTCTCCTTCTGCAATATGGTTCCCTCTCCTTGGCCACCTTAGCCTTCTTACAGACCAACTGCATTTGAGCTCATTTTGTTTTATACTACATATTTTTTCCCACATATTTTATTTTTGTGTTAAATCTGCTTTAACATATTTCCCACAGCAACGTACATCAGTTGTTAAATTCAATTGCAAGTGTCACATGGTGAATATACAACTATGTGATGATATTGTGAGCCACTGATTATATACTTTGGATGGGCTGTTATGTGTATGAAAATATTGCAATAAAAAATATATATATATACAAATTCAATTGCAAGTTTTACCTCTCCAAATGAGAAATATTTATTCGTTCCTTTTAGATTTAGATTTTTGCATCAAAATATGGTATATTTGAAAATAATATAACCATTATTATTACCTTGGATATTTGCATAGAAATAATAATTACATAAACTATAATATAAATTACCATTACAGCAGCTCATATTTAGTAATAATGTTTATTATTATTTTAGCTTTTGGAGTACTTTCTTATACATCATATTGAGTTAACTTGGGACCCTCTCTGTGTCCATGGCCAGGCTGACATTAGGGCCGTGACACCAAGCCAAGCCCCAAACAAGTCTCAAACATCGGATACCAACAGAACTTCTCCTTGAGATGCATAACTGTTGTAGGCACCTGTACTACCTCAGAATACCTAACACAACTACTTAGAAATTCCATTCTTCAAAACATTGTTAAGGGCTCCCTAAAAAGTACTGTAATGGGGTAAACTGCTGCAAAGTTAAAGGGGCTGCTTTCTTGGCCTTAAATACAAATACAGGAGGTAAGTATAATCCCAAGGATAAGAAAGAGAAATTCCAAGAAGTTTTTGGGAGTTCATTACCTATACATATACATCTGACTTTCCTAACTAGACTGCAAGCAATCTATAGGGGAGAAATGACTCTAAATTATCTTTGGATGCCCAGCAACAAAACACCAGGTATATTGGAGCACTCTTAAATATCCGTTGAATGTAAATGAACTGCCACCTTGCTGCTAACCCTTCAAAACTAATTTCAAAGATGGCTTCAAGTTCCCAAGAAAGATTCCAAATACTACTTAGGAGTTTAAAAATTAAGTAAACTGAAGCAACAAAAAACTCAATAAACAGACTCTACCTTCAAAGTGGGAGAGCTACTAAACATGTAGCATAATTTTTAAATGTGTAAGTAAGTCTACTATGTACTCAAAACAAGGTGCAGAAAATACTCCCCTAATAATTGCCAAAAGATAGAAAAAAGAGGTTCAGCTAACAGGTTTATATTTTGAAATTTCTTCAGCTCCTATCATACAAATATCAATATGGCCAAGAGAATGTATTTATAAAATAAAAAGGAGGTAAATTTCAGCTGCAAAATAACTTGCCCTTGGTTGTGGTCTTGAGACAACATAGCTGTAGATTCTGTGGTCTGCTGTATTAACCTGCAGGGGTCGGGATGGAGGTGGGTTGAAAACACTTGGTACACCCTCTTGCTCATTCAATCTGTCCTGTACAGCAGCCTGAGAAGGAAAAAAAATGCAACAAGAGTTTCAGTGATGCTCCAAATTAACCCAGAAGAGCTGAAGTAATTACTGCTTGGTTTTGGAGGAAGGACATCAATATACCAAAAGGTCACCTGAGGAGTGTATCTTCACAGTGTTTTAATAAATTTAACTTAAATATTAATACCTCTGCTGTAGTGGGAAGCAATGTACAATGAAAGCTCTAGAATTCATAAACAGGAGGGGAGAGAAAGAAACTGTCTGGAAGCTAAATGTATGCAACAAGCATAAGGCTTTATTAAGATGGTATATGCTATTTAGGGTGCCTGGGGTACAAGGTGCTTCAGTGTGCAACCTAAGGAAAGTTGTCCACATAGAACACAGTGTGGATGGTGCCCTTGGAGTTGTGCAAAGCAGTAGCCCAGATGGGATGGTATTTGATGGAGGGTTCTGGCATAGAGAAACTAAGATTTTATAACTCCCCACTCAGAGAAGTTATTTGGGCTTATGAGCCTCAGTCTCTCCACATAGAAAATGCAGAAACAATATTTCTTAGGATTAATTTGAAAGCTTAATGAGATGAATGTATGCAGATCCTAACACAACCCCTAGCATTTTGATACTCAAGTAATGCCAGACAGCTGACATTCAATAAAAAACTTAGTCCCCAGGAACAAATGTTAAAATAAATTGAGTAGATTGAAAAAAAAAAAACAAAAAAAAAATTGGTCCTGGGGTATATCATCAAGCTCGAGGAATGAGATGATCTAGTGCTTTGTCTTCCCACAAAAGCTTTTAAGTGACAAAACTTGGCAGACTTTCTAAGTCTACTCAGCAGGTAAACTCACTGCTTCCTCCTTACATGGGACATGACTCCCAGGGGTGTAAATCTCCCTGGCAATGTGGGACAGGACTCCTGGGATGAGTTGGGACCCAGCATCATGGGATTGAGAAAGCCTTCTTGATCAAAAGGGGGAAAAGAAATGAAATGAAATGAAGTTTCAGTGGCTGGCTGAGAGATTTCAAACAGAGTGAGAGGTTATTCTTATGCATTATATTGATATCCCTTTTTAGTTATGGTGTATTGGGGTGGCTACAGGTTAAGTACCTGAAACTGTTGAGCTGCATTCCAGTAGCCTTGATTTTTTTAAAAAATATTTTTTATTGTAAACCTTAAACAAACATACAAACATTCTTGACATACAAACATTCTATACATGTTGTACAATCAATGCCTCACAGTATCATTACACAGCAGGGTATTCATCATCACGATCATTTTTGAACATCTGCATCTCTCCAGCAAAAGAAAAAAGAAAAAACTCATACATATCATTCCCTCTCACTGACCACTAGTAATTTATTTTAACCTTTGTTTCATTTATACTAATTTATTTTAATCTTTGTTCTCCCTATTATTTGTTGATTTTTTGTTCATGCTTTTTACTCTTCTGTCCATACGGTAGATAAAAGGAGCATCAGACCCAGTTGCCTTGATTCTTGAAGAGGATTGTATAACTATATAGCTTTTACAATGTGACCACGTGATTGTGAAAACCTTGTGTCTGATGCTCCTTTTATCCAGGGTATGGACAGATAAGTAAAAAAATAAGGATAAAAAATAAATAAATAATGGGGGAGATAAAAGGTAAAAAATTGGATGATCGAAATACTAGTAGTCAATGAGAGGGAGGGTAAGGGGTATGGGATGTATGAGTCTTTTCTTTTTCCCTTTTATTTCTTTTCTGGAGTGATACAAATGCTCTAAAAATGATCATAGTGATGACTACAAAACTATGTGACAATACTGTGAGCCAATGATTGTATACCATATATGGATTGATTGTGAAGACTTCTCAATAAAACGAAGCAAAACAAAACAAACCTGACAGAACCATCTTTATGAAAGCTCCAGAAAACAGTTAAAGGGTTGCAGTAATAGGGTGAGAGTCAAACCAATAAAAAAGGAACTGAGAAATGGTAGGAAAATCCTTACAGCACCCTTGCTGGCCCCTCCTCAAATCTACTCACTGGCTCTGCATGGAGCCAGACCACACTCCCAGCACAAGTTCCTGGTCCCAAAAACAGAGGGAGCACATTACTGGGTTCATGTATGTCTGTGCCAATCTAACTGGCAGTGGCCTGAGAGCCTGAACCAGGACAGGTGTCATGGGCTTGCCATCCCAGAACTTGTGCTGTACACGGCTCACAGAGTTCTCTTACAACATGCTGTAGAAGAATCAAATCACAGCTGTATGGGAAGAACTTTTGCTGGCTACTGAACATACAGTGTGGTTCAGGGACTGTGAGGAAGCACAGTTTCTTGAGGAAAAGGGAACATTCAAATCTTTACATGCCAGTTTGAAAGGATTATGTGCCCTAGAAAGCATCGATGTGGCCCCAATGTTTGGAGAGGGTGGAGCTGAGAAAAAGGTGGTCTCCTCAGTGTTCCCCAAGGTTGCATTTGGAGAGGCGGGCCACTGTGTAGGCCCTTGGAAAGGGTGGGACTGCTGCTTTCTAAAGCCCTGAAGATAAATGACTCTCAGACTCTGAAATCTAATGGAGATTGCCCTGTAGGTTTCTCAAACTGTTGGGGTCTGGTGACCCTTGTGTTCCAATTCCTCCCTATGGAAATGGGAATATGTATCCAATGACTGTCCCTCCTTTGTATTTTGGCAGCAGATAACTTGTTCTGAGTTTTACAGGTCTAGAGTCAGAGAATTTTGCCTTAGGACAGACCATGCCTTAGGTGACTTTGATGAGATTTGGTACTATTTCTCACTTTGTATTGTATTTGTATTTTTCCTGAAATGGTTTAAGGCTTTGCGATACTATGATGGAGTAAATGTATTTTGAGTGAATGTAATATGGGAATGTATTCCCATATTATATAGGAATAATATGTCTTTTTAGGGTCCAGAGGGTGGAATGGGTTGGTTTGAAAGGATTATCTACTCTAGAAAAATCGTGTTTTAATCCTGATCTATCTGGTGGAGGCAGCCACTTTTTTTAATCCCGATTCAGCACTGTAGGTTGCAGCCACCAAGCAGGGGTCCAGACCACAGGTCTCCAAGTTCCGGACCACAGTCACCTTTTTATTAGAAGCTCTCTGTGCTAGGGTGATATCAACTGGACAGATTTTTCCATTCTTCACAATGGGCTCTTGTCCAGGAAAGGTCTTGATAAGCAGGCTGCAATTTTTCCAAACATCTGGTCAGGAGACTATCCCATGGAAGACTGTGTGCTGTTCATTTTTCTCTAAGATGCAGTCACAAAGGACAGGATCCAGCTTCACAAGGTTTTGGTTGTCTGCATTAACCAGGTCATTTTTCTTGGTGTCATTAATGATGGTTTGGACCTCACGGCCCTTAAGAATGCTTCCCTTCTCAGCAGAAACCATGGAGGTGAGAAGACAGTGGGATGATACATTTAAATTATTAAAAGAGAAAAACTGTCAACCAAGAATTCTATATCCAGCAAAATTGTCCTTCAAAAATCAGGGAGAAATTAAAACATTTTCAGAAAAAAAATCACTGAGAGAATTTGTGACCAAGAGACCAGCTCTGCAAGAAATACTAAAGGGAACACTAGAGACAGATATGAAGACAGAAGAGAGGTGTGGAGAAGAGTGTAGAAAGGAAGACCATGAGTAAAGGTAAAAAGAAGGAAAATTAGAAGGACATATAAAAGCCAAAAGGCAAAATGGTAGAGGAGGGTACTGCCTGGGCAGTATGAACACCGAATGTTGATGGATTAAGTTTCCCAACTGGGGGACATGGACCAGCAGAATGGATTAGGGAACGGGACCCATCTATCTGCTGTCTCTACTCAAAGGACATGAGGGCAAGGACACAAACGGACATTTGCACACCAATGTTTACAGAAGCATTATTTACAATTACCAAGGGATGGAAACAGCCAAAATGTCCATCAACAGATGGGTGGCTAAACAAACTGTGGTATATACATACGATGGAATATTATGCAACTGTAAGAATAAAGTTATGAAATATGTAACAACATGGATGGACCTTAAGGACCTTATGCTGAGTGAGATTAGCCAGAAACAAAAGGACAAATACTGTATGGTCTCACTGATATGAACCGACATTAGTGAATAAACTTGGAGAATTTCGTTGGTAACAGAGACCATCAGGAGATAGAAACAGGGAAAGATATTGGGTAATTGGAGCTGAAGTGATACAGATTGTGCAACAGGACTGAATATAAAAACTCAGAAATGGACAGCACAACACTACCTAACTGTAATACAATCATTAAAACACTGAATGAAGCTGAATGTGAGAATAATAGAGGGAGGAGGGTAGGGGGCACAAATGAAATCAGAGAGAAAGATAGATGAGAAAGATTGAGATGGTATAATCTAGGATTGCCTAGAGTATATAATGACAGTGACTAAATGTACAAATTTTAAAAATGTTTTTGCATGAGGAAGAACAAAGGAATGTCAGTATTGCAGGGTGTTGAAAACAGATGGTAATTAATATTTTAAAATTTCAACTTACATGTGAGACTAAAGCAAAAAATGTTTATTTGGTACAAATTTTTATTTGACTAGTGCATTTCCTAATATAACTTATGTGGACAGTTTAACTGAACACCATAAATACTTGGAATCTTGGGTAGGACATGAGATTTTGTTGGTTTGTCCAGAGTGATGCCCCGATGAATCCCAGAGTGATTTGATCAGTGAGTAGAAAAGTATTTGCAAAGTCCCCTTGGGGGAATGGTGAGAATGGGGGAAAATTCATCCTCCCCAAGTTGAATTCTTGATATTCTCACAAGCAGTGTGGACAACCAAAACTTTAGGCTGAGCCCCCAGTCTTGGGGTTTGTTCATATAAAACTTTATCCAACAAAGCATAGGTCAAGCCTACTTAAAATTAGGCCTAAGAGTCACCCCCAAGAGAACCTCTTTTGTTGCTTAGATGTGACCTCTCTCTCCAGCCAACACAGCAAGCAGACTCACCACCCTCCCCCTGTCTACGTGGGACATGACTCTCAGGGGTATGGACCTTCCTGGCAACGTGGGACAGAAATCCTAGAATGAGCTGAGACTCTGCATCAAGGGATTGAGAAAACCCTCTCGACCAAAAGTGGGAAGAGTGAAATGAGACAAAATGTCAATGGCTGAGAGATTCCAAACAGAGTCGAGAGGTTATTCTGGAGGTTATTCTTACGCATTAAGTAGATATCACCTTGTTATCCAAGAGGAAATGGAGAGGCTGGAGGTAACTGCCTGATATTGTGGAGCTGTGTTCCAGTAGCCATGTTTCTTAATGATGATTGTATAATGATATAGCTTTCACAATGTGACTGTGTGATTGCGAAAACCTTGTGTCTGATGCTCCTTTTATCTACCTTGTCAACAAATGAGTAGAACATATGGAATAAAAATAAATAATAGGGGGAAAAATGTTAAAATAAATTCAGTTTGAAATGCTAGTGATCAATGAAAGGGAGGAGTAAGGGGTATGGTATGTATAATTTTTTTTTCTGTTTTCATTTTATTTTTCTATTGTCTTTTTATTTCTTTTTCTGAATTGATGCAAATGTTCTAAGAAATGACCATGATGATGAATATGCAACTATGTGATGATACTGTGAATTACTGATTATAAATGTAGAATGGAATGATCACATATTAAGAATGCTTGTGTTTCTTTCCTGTAATTTTTTTTAAAAAGTTAAAAAAAAAAAAAAAAAAAAAAGAATGCTTCCCTTCTTGTGGCCAGACTCCTGGAACAGCAGAGTCATGTTGGCTGGGACACAGTAGAGGGATTTCACATCTAGAAGGTGATAAAGCTGTCACCATCACCCTCCTGGGTAGTCTGGGAAGTCAGAGAGGGCTTGGGAATGATGAAAGATGTCCTTCTTGGGTACCTACAGTCCACTGCCACAATACTCTCCACCCCTTTGCTCAGCTCCTTCACCTGTATAATCTGTTCCATTGCTTATGCTGCAGGAACTTAGAGCTTTTTGAAGCTTGACTTCTTTATGTCCAGTTGTGGTCCTTCAAGGCAGCAGCAACAGATTGTCCATTTGTCCTTGAGGGGTCTTGCTGTCCAGGGTGTCCTGGTTTAGGCCTCTAATACTTGTGTCTTCTGAGGCTTCTGACAGGGACTTCTCACACATCTGGTGTGCCTCACGTTTCCCTGATAGTGGGGTCCACCTGGTTGGAACCCTTCACTTCACTGAGATCTGGGGGATCCCAGGCGAGTGGAGCAATGGAGAGTGGAGAGGACTTGTCTCCAGATCACCACAAGTGGTCCTGGTAAGTGTGGAGCATGGAAAAACTCCTTGCCTTCAGGTCTGAAGTCAGCACCTCAGCTGTGGACATGGCAGCAACTCCAATTGCAACAGGGGCTCTGTTCCCCACCAAGGCAAATGTACCAAGGCAGACCAGCAGGGAGGCACCACTAGTCTGGGCAGCATCAAATCTGCTCCCCTCACCAGCTCCTCAAGTACCAGAGGCCATGTTGTGAAGGCTGACGGAAGATCAGAATAGGACCACAAGGTATATACTGTTGGATACAGATTTTTCTCCAGTTCATAGGATGGGGTTACCACCACTAATATACACAGTCACTGCATCCCCTCTGTAAGCATATAACTTCATAACGTTGAGCTTCTCCTTTCCAAGGACTAACTCAGCCCTGATTGAGTTTCTCTGATGATGGGGAAAGCAGCTGTCACATCAGCTTGAAGTGTTCTCCTGTCAAATCCCTTAATGGCCATGTTGGACTTGACTCAAATAGGCCTTGGCAAACTTGTCTGCTGGACTGGCCTGGGGAAAATAAGGAGAGCACAGAAGCTGGGGGCTGTCAAGAAAGCAAGGGCATGGTGGTTGACTGGCCTACAGCCCTTGGGGCAGCCATGCTAGGATGCAGCTGGGAAAGCAGCCTGGATGGAAAACCCACACCTTTATTTTTTAAAATTAAAGAGTTGTAATTATAAAAAACATATATGCGGAGGGGAACGATTCCTAAGATATGGAAAAACATGTCTTTAATTATTTCTCAAACCAGGGTAAAATAAACTAAGAATGAATCTTACTATACCTCTATGTTCCAGTTATGCTGTTCCAAGGTATGGCGACATTGGTCCATAGATTCTATGCCAGTCAGGTCCTGAAAAGGATAAACAAGAAGTTACTTAGGGAAAAATCAACAGTACGCTTGTGAGTATTTTTATCCCTCGTAGAAAACTTATGAATACAATGCTTATGAACACCTTGAAACTTTGGATTGTTCCCAGTTTTCACCTTGTCTCTGACCAAAGCTCCTTCTCTGGCTTTCCTTTTCCAACTCTCTAAATGTAAATTTTCCTAAAGACATAAAATCCCTGAATTACAACCTTCTACACCCCTCTCTGGCAATCTCATTCAATCCTCAGGCTTCAACTACCCTTTTCTACAAAGATGAATCCTAATTTAATCTCTGGATCTGGCATCTCTTCTTATGTTTAGCAACTTGAATAGGTATACTACCTGTTCAAGATTCCCATGTAGATGTGCCACCAGTATCTCAAATTCATCATTTAAAACCACCCTATCTGTTAACAACATCACCGTTCTCCAAAACATCTAGGCAAAGATGATATTTGAAACCTCAGCCTCATCTTTGAATTAATCTATCCCTTGAACTTTCTATTTTATTGATCAAGTTCCAACAGTTCATTTTCTATCTCAAATGTGTGACTGCATTTCCATTTTCACTGTCAGTAGCTTTATTGATGCTTTCATAACTCCACAAGTGAATGATAATTTCTCTTCCTCCTTCTGAATCTTTTTCAAATTTGTTATTATTTTTTCTCGTCTGAGTTACTCATCTGTTTAAAACTATTCATTTGACTGGATAACAAATTGCAAAATCCTGACCCTGGCATTCAAGGGTTTCCATAATCTAGTGCAACTTAGCTTTCTAACTTACATTCTCAGTATTTCCTTTCAGATGCTCAGTATGCAACAAATCTAACTGTTCAAGTGTACATTTCAGGTACAGAGTCTCCATATAGCTATAACCCAGCCTTCTTTCAAGGTCCAATAAAAAGCTAAATCTATTCATCCATCCTTTTATTCAACAAATGTTTATCATATGCTTATTCTGTGTATTACTATGTCCAAGGACTATAAAGATGAATCAGTATAGTCTCTATCTATCCTTAAGAAACTTCTCTCAACAACCAGAATTAGGAAAAAGAAAATGATCTCTACCTGGCAAGAATCTGATAGCACTAGACTAATAGTAAGGAGACTGAGGTTCTTGCCCTGATTTTGTACCCTGTAACCATGGACTGGTTCTATTTAACTCTGTACAACATCAGAAGTTCACGCTAGACAGGATATCCTTCCCAGAGCTTAAAAAACAAAAAAATTAATTAAATAAATAAATAAAACTGAAGTGTGGATTCTTTCAAAATATAATTCTTTCAAAAATTGTATTTTGAAATTAGATAAGTAGTTTGTAAACTCTACTAATGAAAGCTTTTTAAATGTTAAAGATATTACACAAATGTTAAATAATATTGATGTATATAGACAAATCAGTTTTCCTTATCCTTTACTCTATAGGTGACCTATTTTTTTGTTGTTCTAATTTTATTTTTAAAATTATCATTCAGTAAAATAAACTTTTTAAATGTTGTAGAAGTCTATGAATTTTAATGTATGTTTAGATTCATCTAACCACCACCCCACTGAGAATATAGAATAGCTCAATCACCCACCAAAAAACTCCTTTGTGTTATCCCCCTATAGTCACACTGAGGAGGAAAAAATAAACAAAAGTATTACAGAATTGGTATATATGCAATGTTAAAATTAGAAAATATAGACAAGAATTTAAAAAATAAAATTTCACAGTATACCACCCAGAGATCACCAAATATCCTTCTGGATATTTCTGTGTACATGAGTATGTGCATATCTTTTAAAACTACAATGACATTGTCCAGATATTGTTCTATAAACTGCCGTTTCTCCGTCAACGATATTCACTTTTCCATTTCACTAAATTTCCATCTCATCTAATAACCAGATATAGTCAAATTTCCCGTTGTAGAAGGTCAGACAGCAAATAATTAATGGGCTATACAGTCTCTGTCATAACTATTATAACTTTGTGGTGTGAAAACAACCATAGGCAATACAAAAATGAATGACTGTGACCATATTTCAAAAAAACTTTAGAAATATAGAAGTTGAAATCTGAGTATTATATAATTTTCACCAGCTCAAAAAACATGCTTCTTTTGATTTTTTTAAAAAAATCATTTAAACATGTAAAAAATCATTCTAAGCAGGTGGGCAAGAAAAAAAAATGCACTGGATTTGACCCATGGGTTATATAGTTTACCAACTCCTTAAGGAGACAATCAGAATGACTGAAGAAGAAGTGAGGAGGAAATAAACCCCTCTCCACTACATGAATCAATATTATTTGATGCCATGAACACTAATACCACCCAAAACTATCTCAAGCATCACTGATTTGTGTCACATTTCCTAGAGCTCTGTTAAGAGCTTTGATAGCTTGAAGAGTCTGAATTTTAGTTCCTCACCATTTCAGTACCTTCCCATTTTGGCTGTTGCATTCTGGCCTGTACCCTCCCCCCACTCCCCACTCCCAATTTCCTATACTATAGTCACTGCAGAGGACTGGGATGCCCTGGGCACCTCCTGCTTTATACACATTCTCTTTAAGATTTGAGTTGTACTCTTACCACTTCTCAGGGTGCAAATGACCACAACTCCTTCTTTAAAGACCAAAATCATTTTCTACCTCTTACTCACCTATTATTATCTATCTTCTATTATAATTCTATATTCATTCTATAGCCCTCTTAGAGAGATATCCTGAGAGAAATGTCTGTGATTCATCTAAAATGCTCCCCAGTTACTAGTTAAGGAATAAGGGCTAAAATATTTACAGGAAGTTATTCCAAGTTAAAGAGACCTTTATGTATAATCTTCAGTAATCAGAGCTACAAGTTGAAATCCTCTAGATGTTTGACAAAGTCTCATTGTACATTAATACACAAGGGTTTTTAGACTCCAAATGTTCTGACTAGATGCCAGGCTGACTGTCAAATATACAAATTTGCAGAGTTTCCCTTGAGTTAAGTTAAGTAATGGAGCCCAGGAATCAGTGGTTTTTTTTTGGTAAACCTTGGCTGATTCTAATCTACAACCAGTGAGGGAAATCCATAATGTTAACATACAATTCTAAGTAAGTCCTTTATTAAAAATAAGGGTTATACACATTGTAGGAGAGAACAATCAGAGTAATTACACATCTTCAACAGACTGAAATGCTTACCCTAATTTGAAAGCAAAACACTCTTCTAATAAGTAAAGCAGGATAAACAGGAAGTTTAACTGAACAAACCTGCTTTTAATCACTACTGGTGAATATTAAAAGCATGCACTAGGGATAAACAATGCTGGACACACCTAGGACAAGATTAGCTATTCATATACAATAAATATTCATTCACCTAGTATTTTAGATCTTCAGGATACAGGTAGTACCTGAACTCATTAAGTTTGTATCCTAGTAGATGGAGACTAACCAAAATAATAACCACCTCTAACACACACAGTAAGTAAATAAATGAACAAAATTTAAGATACGGGATTCCTTTAGATTAGTTGCTCTAAGAAGGCCTAAGGAGACAGCATTTCAGCAGAGATATGAATAAAAGATAGGGGATCAAATATTCTTCACAAGAGTCAAAAGGTAGAGGCAGCCCAAGTGTCCATCAACAGATGAATAAAAACAAAATGCGGTATATCCATAAAACAGAGTATTATTCAGGTATAAATGGGAATGAAGTTCTAGGGGTACATGGTAGTTCAGTGGTAGAATGCTTGCCTTCCAGGAGGGAGACCCGAGTTCAATTCCTGGACCATGTACTGCTCCCCCCCCCAAAAAAGGAATGAAGTTTTGATATACGCAACAACATGGATGGACTGTGAAGACAGCATGTAGAGTGAAATCAGCCAAACACAAAAGATTGACTATTGTATGAGTCAACTTTTATGAAGTATCTAGAATAGGCAAATTCAGAGACAGAAAGTAGATTACAGATTAATGACGGTGGGCTATAGGAAGTTATTGCTTAATGGATACAGAAGTCCCGTTCGGGGTCATGAAACAGTTTTGGTAAAGGACAGTGGTAATGGTGGTACAATACTGTGAACATCATAACACTGAGTTGTACACATAAAAGTGGTTAAAATAGGATTTTTTTGTTACATACAAGTTACCACTTATTATCTATTTATCTATTGAAAAATGGATAAGGGGCCAACTATGTGAAGTTCTGTAGGAAGAATATTTCATTTAGAAGGAGGACAAGTGCAGAAACTCAAGAGACAGATGGGAATTGGACCCTATGCATTTGTCAAAACCTACAGAATTCCACAGCAGAGTAAACCTTAATGTATGTAAATTTGAAAAATCATTTAGGAGGTCCCAGAAAGGAACAAATACTGTGTTTAAAGAATCTAATTGTATTACAAATATATAAATATATGATACTACCTCAACTAAGAGTAAAGAAGAAAGGTACCGAATTAAGTAACTGGAAATGAGTGAGTGCAAAAGGAATTGCACATAAGGACTGTCCTTTAGTTGATAAAAATTGTTTCCTACAGGGTCCGTGATAGCAATTCTGAAACCACTATATACATAGACTAGAAATGAACAGTTAAGTAAATACTTAATGTACAGCAGGAGCCAAGTTTCTCACTGCTGGAGTCAGGGGTTAAAGAAAACCAAAGTAGAAGACTAGAGTAACCCATGTGGTAATGGGATAGAGTTGGAGACATCAGTTATCAATTTATCTTTGGCTTATTATAGATCAGATGGATAACTGCAGAAATGTTTAGATTATTATATACACAGAAGTATCCTTACTCTGTCAGCTGAGAGGGTCTTGGAGCAAGAACATGCCAGCAACAAGCATGCATAGTACCAGAACTTGGTTTCTACCATCATTTGCAATAAAAGGAACCAGTTCTTCTTGGAGAAACGGCCTTCTAAAAGAATTCTAGGACTGAGGCATAAAGTCTGGAGCATCTTTTAGTACCACAAGTAAAGAAGTGTTCAAAAAGACAAAATAAAACAGAACCCCACAATGATGGTGGTATGTCAAAGAGATCAAGGACCTAACCAAGTGACTGAAGCTTGAGCAATTTTAGTAATAAAATAAGGCACTAATGGACAACTCAGCAACAAAAAGATAAACAATCCAGTTAAACAATGGGCAAAGGACTTGAATAGACATTCCTCCAAAGAAGATATACAAATGGGCAACAAGCACATGAAAAGATGCTCAACATCATTAGCCATTAGGAAATGAAAATCAAAACGGATACCACCTCACACCCACTAGAACGACTATTACGAAGCAAAAATAACAATGCTGAAGAAGATGTGGAGAAACAGGAACCCTAGTACACCACTGATGAAAAGTACAGCCACTATGGAGAAGTTTGCAACTCCTCACAAAGTTAAACAAAATTATTCTATGACTCAGCAATTGCACTTTTAGGTATGAACCCAAAAGAACTGAAAGCAGGGATTCAGACAGATATTTGTACACCAATATTCACAGCAGCTCTGTTCACAATAGCCCAAAGGTAGAAGTAATACAAATGTCCATCAGCAGATGAACGGATAAACAAAATGTAGCAATATATACAATGGAATATTATTCAACCATAAAAAAGGAATGAAGTTCTGATACATGTGACAACATGGATGAACCTTGAAGACATTATGTTGCGTGAAATAAGCCAGACACAAAGGCACAGAGAGCATATGATTCCACTCATATAAAACAACAAGATTATACAAATGCATACAGAAAGTAGAGTACAGGTTACCAGAGATGAAAAAGGGGAAAGAGGATTGGGGAGTTAAAGCATAATGGATAAAGGGTTTCTATTTGGGGTGATGGGAAATTTCTGGCAATGGATGGTGAGGGTAGAACAATACTGTGAATGTGACTAATCTCAATGGTATGTTTGGAGGGGTTTAGATGGGAAAGTTTATTTTGAATATGTTCTCACAATTAAAAAAAAAAGAGCAACTAAAGTGACGACAAATGAAATACATGATCCTGAACTGGATCTAACTATGGAGGAGAAAAGGTCCAAAAGGGCATTGAAACATGAAAAAATTGCAATACAGACTTTAAGCTTTATATCAATGTTAATGTTCTTGAACTTGATAACTCTGGTTGTATAGTAAATTTTTTTCCTTAGGAAACGTACGTGGACATGTTCTATGTTCAAGGAGCATGATATACACAACCTACTCTCAAATGTTTAGAAAATACATAAGATAGAATAATACAGTAAATGCAGCAAAATGTTAAAATTGGTGAATCTGGGTATCTTGGGGTGGAGGGGTATGCTGGAATTTTCTGTAAGGGTTTTGTTATTTCTCCAACTGCTAATAAGTTTGAAATTATTTCAAAATAAAAAGCTTAAGGAAAAAACATAGCCACTCTGACTGCAGTGTGAGGATTTTAATTGTAGAGGGCATGGAAGAGAACCAACAAGGAGACTATTTAGAAGTTCAAGGGAAAGAGAAAGGTAACTTAAAATAGGATGGTAGTAGTCAAAAGGGAAAGAAGCAGACACATTTGAGCTATATTTTGGAGGCAGGACCAAAAGGACAGGATGATAGATTAAATACATGGGGATGAGGAAGAGAAAAATTAAGGTGGACTCACAGACTGGGCAAATGGGATGACTGTGTTATTTACTAAGAATGAGGAAAACTATTGAAATAATTTTGCTTATATTTGTGAGAAAAACTTTGTTCATGATAAAAGGAAAGTGTTTATAAAGAATAGGGGAAAAAAGTGGAACCAGACTGCAACCACAATGAATGCAAAGACGAAAACATTTTTATTTATTATATCATACATAGTGCTAAAGGCACCTTGTGGGAATGGATTGCCTGACCTCGATACTAGCCAGCAGTATGACCTCTAGTGCTCTATCCACAAGGTCAAAGCAATAATTATGCTGAACTCAAATGGCACTGACTGAAAATAGTTGCATCCATAACCCAGATAGGGATGGTTACTTGGATTTTTTTTCTTTCTCAGTTTTTCTTTTAAACCTACTATACCTAAAAAATAAAATTAAATACCAGAGAAAGATGGAAGGTAGGGGAGAATTCTCTGTGGTTCCAACTACTAATTAACATAATTGGTTTACATTATGTATTTCCTGCCAGTTCCCATTCCCCAAACAAAAAGTTAAGGGTTGTGATTCAACCTTCCTTTCAAACTTTTTTTTTTCTTAAATGCCAGAAACTGGTTACTTTGCTTCTAGACTGTAAGCATCTTGAGGAGAATTCATTCATCTCTGCCTTTCCTGCTTCATCCAGGGCTCTTCCGTATTTCCTCTCCTTCCTTGGGAACCAACCTCGCCACCCTACTCTTCCCAAAACAGCCCACTTCCCAAATCACTGCATACAGTCAAGGTTTGGGGAACCATCTCTATTTTCTTTTCTCTGTTGAGACTATTCTCTTATGCACTAGCATTCACAACCACTTTAATGGTTATATAATATTACAACTGGCTACAACAGTTTATATATGGATGTACCAACTACTTCCAATCAGCACTATTAAAAATGTACTTTAGGGCGGGAAATGGTGGCTCAGTGGCAGAATTAAAAAACTTTTTTTTAAAAAAGCATTCCAGGTCAAGTGAACAGAAGTCTAGCATGAATTACCAAAACATAATTTGGTCACAGCCAAATTATGACTAAGGGTCACAGCCCCTTAGTCAATTTCCAGACTTGAGACAATTTATAGACCTTGAGCCCCTTGATGAAGGGGAGGCCAGGTCTCTTTGGGGGAGAAACCTGTTACACTGTCAGAAATTGATACTATTAATCTTCCTCCAAGGCTTCCCCAAGGAGACTGATGGCCTTGGCCCAGGGTAACGGCACACTGGGGAAAAGGAAATGATCAGCTCTTTCGGGGATTATTAGACACTGGTTCAGAAGTGACATTAATTCCAGGTCACCCAAAACGTCACTCTGGTCCACCAGTCGGAGTTGGGGCTCAGGGGTCCAGGTGATCAATGGAGTTTTAGCTCAGGTCTGCCTCACAGTGGGTCCAGTGGACCCCCAGACCCATTCTGTAGTTATTTCCCCTGTTCCAGGATGCATAATTGGAATAAAATTACTGAGCAACTGCCTGAAACGCCACATTGGCTCTCTGACTGGTGCAGTGAGGGCTGTTATGGTGGGAAAGGTGAAGTGGAAGCAACTAGAACTGCCCTACCTAGAAAAGCGTGACTCACAATTAATCCTGGATTCCTGAAGGGATTGCAGAGATGACTGCCACTCTTAGGGACTTGAAGGATACAGGGCTGGTGATTCCCACTACATCCAAATTCCATTCTCATATTTTGCCTGTGCAGAAAACAGATGGGTCTTGGAGGATGACAGTGGTTCAACGTAAGCTCAACCCGGTGCTAATTCCAATTGTAGCTGCTGTTTCAGATGGGATGTCATTGCTTGAGCAAAGCAATACATCCCCTAGTACCGTGCAGCTATTGCTCTGGTAAATGCTTTTCTTCTCAATAGTTGTAAGGACCACCAGAAATTGGGGTTTATTCTTTTTGGAGTTCATTGGGCTTCTTTGACTTAAATATTTATGTCCTTTATCAGGGTTGGTAAGTTTCCCCCCATTATATCCTTGACTACTCTTCCTAGCCCTTTACTTCTCTCTTCCATTCTGGGACACTGATCAGTCTTAGGTTTGTATGCTTTGTTTGGTCTATCATTTCCCTGAGATCCAATAAAAGTTTTTTTCATCTTTAAAAAAAAAACAAAAAAACAACTTTTTTTAAATACCAAAAAACACCAAACGCAAACATTCGTAATTTTTGATCATTCCGTTCTACATATATTATCAGTAATTCACAATATCATCACATAGTTGCAAATTCATCATCATGATCATTTCTTGGAACATTTGCATCTATTCAGAAAAAAAAATAAAAAGAAAACAGAAAAAAATTCATACATACCATACCCCCACCCCTCCCCCGGCAATCACCAGCATTTCACTCTAAATTTATTTTAACATTTGTTTCCCCTATTATTCATCTTTATTCCATATGTTTTACTCGTCTGTTGATAAGATAGATAAAAGGAGCATCAGACAAAAGGTTTTCACAATCACACAGTCACAGTGTGAAAGCTATATCATTATACAATCATCTTCAAGAAACACGGTTACTGGAAACACAGCTCCACATTTTCAGGCAGTTCCCTTCAGCCTCTCCACTACATCTTGACCAACAAGGTGATATCTATTTAATGCGTAAGAATAACCTTCAGGATAACCTCTCGACTTTGTTTGGAATCCCTCAGCCATTGACACTTATTTAGTCTTATTTCACTCTTCCCCCTTTTGGTTGAGAAGGTTTTTTCAATCCCCTGATGCTGAGTCTCAGTTCATTCTAGGGATTCTCTCAATCCCTTGATGCTGAATCTCAGCTCATTTCAGGATTTCTGTCCCATGTTGCCAGGAGGGTCCACACCCCTGGGAGTCATGTCTCACGTAGACAGGGGGAGGGTGGTGAGCTTGCTTGTTGTGTTGGCTGGAGAGAGAGGCCACATCTGAGCAATAAAAGAGGTTCTCTTGGGGGTGACTCTTAGGCCTAATTTTAAGTAGGCTTGACCTATCCTTTGTGGGGTTAAGTTTCATATGAACAAACCCCAAGATTGGGGGCTCAGCCTACAGCTTTGATTGTCTGCACTGCTTGTGAGAATATCAAGATTCAATTTGGGGAAGCTAAATTTTCCCTCTTTATCACCATTCCCCGAAGGGGGCTTTTTAAATACTTTTTTATTCACTGTTCAAATCACTCTGGGATTTATCGGGGCATCTGTCTGGACAAACCAACAAAATCTCATGTCCTACTCAAGGTTCCATGTACTTATCATGTTCAATTAAGCTGTCTACATAAGCTATATTAGGAAATGCACTAGTCAAAATATAAACTTTGTACCAAATAAACATTTTTTGCTTTAGTCGCACACATAAGGTAAAATTTTAAGATATTAATTACCATCTATTTTCAGCACCCTGCAGTACTGACATTCCTTTGTTCTTCCTCATGCAAAAACATTTTTTAAATTTGTACATTTAGTCTCAGTGGAAGAATTTTGGCCTGCCATGCTGGGGACCCAGGTTCGATTTCCAGTGCGTGTCCATGCCAAAAAAAGAAAGCACTTTGATAAACAATTTCTGTTTATAAAACTTCTCTGTATTTAGAATTTTTTCTCTTAGGATTCAGTTAAAATTTTGTATGAAGGAATATGTATATTTTTAAGTTCTTGATACATATTGCCAAAATGCCTTTCGAAAGAACTATTCTAGTTTACACTGGATAGGGCTGGTTTCAATCTGAGTCAAAGCTAGATATGTCTCAAGTCAACATTCACTCCCATTTCAGTGCCAATGTGAGTTATGTAATGTCAGCTTTGTTCAGCCAAACTGCAGGTTTGGCTGGAGACATAGCATTAGCCTTGTTACCAATTCTTTCAAAACTCAGCAAAAACATAATGTTTGCCTGTCAGCATTTCTAGAAGACAGGTGAAAGAGTAGTAGAGGGAATGTTACTTAATAACTGTAGTCACAGGCTTCAAGTTCCTCCCAGATTAATTTCTTTAGCACTCAACAGATCCTAACTCTTTCAAAAGGAAATTTCTTCTGGGAACAGAATCTATTTATCTCTTTATCTCCAAGACCCAGTGCAGTGCCTGACATACTGTAAGAAATGTTTAAATGAATAAATGAATGAATCCTACACCTCACCTTAACAATCAACCTTTGCTTATTTTTCTAAAATCTTTAAACATTGTCCACATAACCTAATATCCAAGAGGTTATGTATACTGTCTAACATCTAGATAATGACAAGTAGTGGAGCTGATACTGAAACCTAGAACTGACTATTCCAAAGATCAGTTTCTTTTCTTGCCAAATATCTCTGATTATTACTCAAATACATGTTAGCAAACAAAAAGTTTTCATAAATACCAAGAGAATTTCAAAAGTAAAATTTTTACTCAATTGAGAATAAAATATTTGGAATTTTTCTAATTTTCACTTCAAAGAGCAAAGACAGAATGAGGACTTTAGAGATTTATAATTCAACTTCCTCATTTTGCAATAAAGTATTGAAAAGGCTTAGAAAATTTAACAAACTTTCCCAAGTCCTGTGCATGGCATTGGGGTAGTAGAACCAAGGAGATGTTCTTCTCCTTTAGGCCCAAGGTCCATAAACATATTGCTAGAGTTTTGCTCTACAGGCAAAGGATCTGGGGTTATAGGACCATAAAACACTGAACACCAAATTCCCCTCCTGGAAATTCACAACACATCTTTTAAGGGTCTGAAAAGTTCTGCTTTCAATAAAAAAGAAAATTAAACTTCAGATAGGAGGTGGTCTTTTTTTACATGGGCAGGCACCAGGAATTGAACCCGGGTCTCCAGCATGGCAGGCAGGAACTCTGCCACTGTGCCACTGTTTCCCACCCAGGAAATGGTCTTTTTTTTTTTTTTTTAACTTTTTTTTTATTAATTAAAAAAAAATAACAAACAAAACATTTAGAAATCCTTCCATTCTACATATATAATCAGTAATTCTTAATATCATCACATAGTTGCATATTCATCATTTCTTAGTACATTTGTATCGATTTAGAAAAAGAAATAAAAAGACAACAGAAAAAGAAATAAAATGATAATAGAGAAAAAAAACTATATGTACCATACCCCTTACCCCTCGCTTTCATTTACCACTATTTCAAACTGAATTTATTTTAACATTTGTTCCCCCTATTATTTATTTTTATTCCATATGTTCTACTCTTCTGTTGATATAGTAGCTAAAAGGAGCATCAGACATAAGGTTTTCACATTCACAGAGTCTCATTGTGAAAGCTATATCATTGTTCAATCATCATCAAGAAACATGGCTACTGGAACACAGCACTACATTTTCAGGCAATTCCCTCCAGCCTCTCCACTACATCTTGAACAACAAGGTGATATCTACTTAATGCATAAGAATAACCTCCAGGATAACCTCTCGACTCTGTTTGGAATCTCTCAGCCATTGATACTTTGTCTCATTTTACTCTTTCCCCTTTTGGTCTAGAAGGTTCTCTCAGTCTCTTTTTTTTTTTTTTTTTTAACTTTTTTTTTGTGTGTGTAATATAACCTATAGACAAAGCAAAGAAGGATAAAAGCAACAGTTTTCAAAGCACTCTTCAACAAGTAGTTACAGGACAGATTTCAGAGTTTGTCATGGGTACTATACCGTCATCTCAGAATTTTCCTTCTAGCTGCTCCAGAACATAGGAGGCTGGAAGGAATAAATATTTTTTTATCATCACAATTGACTTCTTAATTCTTTTTTTGTAAAAAACATATACAAAGAAGCAATAAATTTCAAAGCACATCACAACAATTAGTTATAGAACAGATCTCAGACTTTCCTCTGAAATGGGTTAAATTTCACAATTTTAGGTTTTTCCTTCTAGCTGCTCTAAGATACTGGAGACTAAAAGAAATATCAATTTAATGATTCAGCAGTCATATTCATTTGCTAAACCCTACCTTTTCTGTATAACTCCATCATCACCTTTGATCTTTCTATACCACTCTTTAGGGGTATTTGGGCTATGGCCATTCTAACTTTTTTATGTTGGAAGGGAAAGGGGCTGTCAAAAAAATGGGGGTAGAGAGATGGAATTAACTGATGTTCTGGAGAGAATGGCCCCTCTAGGTTTCAGGATCTACTGCAGAGGTTTTTAAGGGTAGATTTTAAGAACACTGGACTTTTAGTTGTTCTTCAAAGTTCCTGAGATTCTAGGAATCTATGTGACAGGATCACCACTATCTGCTCCTGTCCCGCAGTCTGCCCATCCAAACAGACCCAACAGACTAAATGGTCTGCTTCTCCGCCTCAGCCAGATCATTACTAGAGAAGACAAGGGGAGGTGGAGTATAGTTGGGGAAATTCTCCAGGTTGGTCTTTAGGAAGAGAAGATGCTCAATGGTCTCTGCTTTGAGAGGAGAATTTTGTTCTACAATGGTGGGACTGTTCAGGGAGGCAAAGATACTTTCAGAGAAGGCTCCTGTGGGTGGGCAGGATAGATACAGGATGGCCAATCTTGCTAGGGCTGGCCAGACTTCACACTTCTTCTCCCAGTAAACTAGGGGATCCTCCTGGGCTCCAACTGTCTCATTCTCACGCAGGTACTTCTTGACTATGATGCTAGCAAAGTGGTTCTCCATGGAGAGTGAGGCTCCACTCTTCTCTGATGCCAGCAGTCCCACACTCTCCAGCTGTTCCAACAGGCTCTTTTCCTTCTGGACTAGTGGGAAAGATCCAGAGCTTCTCTTCTCTAATGGTTCCTTCCCCTCAGTCCTGGGGCTCTTGGCTATTCTACCATGCAGGGATGGAGCCATGTGGATATCCTTGGGGTTCTGCACATTCTGGGAATGCAAGGATGACAAGGCAGGCAAAGAGTATTCAGATACCATAATCTCCTTCACCTTGTATACTAGTACTTGTTTCCAGTGATCAATATCAGCCCCCAAGGGTAGGATAGCCTCAATCTTCCCCTTGAAACGGGGGTCCAGCAAGGTAGCCAGCACAAATTCCTCCCGGTGGAAAAACTCATTGATGTGATGGTCTGTGGAGAACTGCAGGGCCAAGCCTTCAGCCAGTCGGATAGCTGCACTCCTCTCCCTGGCACTCTGCTCCACAAAGTGCCCGTGAACCTGCTCCAAGAAGATATGTAGGTAGTGCAGCTGGGGCAGCACCTGGCTTAGAGAAGCCAGGGCTGAGCTTGCCTCCAGGACCACCATCTGAAAGGGCTGGAGGAGCTTGACCAGACTGTCTGTCAGACTCCAAAACATGGAAGACAAGGTTGTCCCAGCCTTCCCCAGCTGGTGTTTTTTCTCGTACTCTTGAAGAGGTTGCTGCTGCTCCACTAGCCACTCCATCAGATGGTAGGCTGAAATCCAGTGGTCTGAGACTTCCTGAAATGGCTGATGGGCTGGGAGGCCACACTGATGCTGGAGCTGGGTGAGGAGCCTCCGGGCCTCTGCAGAACCTTGGAAATGGCTACAGATCGCCCTGGCTGTGTCCACGATAATCTGGGCACTGTGATGGTGACACAGAAAGTTCCTCACTAAGTTGTCGAGGAAGTGGGCAAAACAAGGGATGTGGGTATAGCCCTCTCTCTTCACTGTCCACTCCAGGTTGGGCCAGCCACCTGATACCAGGAAGCCTGGCCTCAGGGAGCTATGGCTGAGCCACAGGCTGATCTGTTCTGCCAGCTCCAGCTGCCTGTCCTCTGGTGTTCTCTCCAAGGGTAGGGCTTGGACCCAGAGCACAGCTTGTTTCCTCAGGCTCCCTGATGTCACCTGCCTGATGCCTGGCTTTATCACCCCCCAATGGGCAGTGATCACCATGTAATCTACTGCTTAGTCCTGGGTTGACGTGAATGTGGTGAAGTGAACTTGGTTTCCTTCAGCCCACTGCATCTCCTGAAGCACCTGCTCACCCATAGCCTCATGAAGCAGAGGTAAGGCTTTATCTGAGAAAAAGGCTGGTGAGGGAAGATGGTAGCAGGGGTCGACCTGGGCCATAAATCTCCTGAAAGGCTGCGATGAAACAAAGGAGAGCGGCAAGGCCATGCTGCAGAGCAATTCTGCAATGCTGTGGTTCCAGGTCTGTGCTCAGGGTTGGTTGGAGGCATATATACCACCCAAGTCTTCCCTCACTTCCACACAGGGAACAGGTTTATCTCTGGCGGCAGTGGTCAGGGATGATGGGACCATAAACAACAGCTTCTGCCTGCCCAGGGCCAGCTCCCCCTCACAATCTTCAAACAAGAAGGCATCTGAGCCATATCTTGGTGATGGGAGCCCACCAGGGGCAATGCTGAAGGTATCTGTGGGCAAACCCTTCTGCTTTTTCTCCTCAGCCCCTCTCACCTTCTTCCCTTGACTGGCTGTTGTTTGCCACCTTTCCCACTCCAGCCGGTGCTTACTTGCCAAGTGAGAGACAAGTTTCGAGGTTTGGAATTGCCCCTTAATTTTGCCAGGTCTGATACTGGCATAACAGAGAGTGCAAATGACATGGCAGACATTCTTGTGGTCAATGTTAAAGAACTGTCTGACATCTGAGCTGGGTTTCTGACCTGTGGTGTCTAGAGGGTCTGGCACACGCCAGTGAGAATTCAAGCCCTTGGTCTTTGGTTTTAGACTTCTGGCCTGCTTTTTCAAGCAGGGTGGTGAATGGTTCCTCAGCTGAGGCCCTAACTTCTTCCCCACATCAGGAAGCAAATGTTTTTTCTTACACTTCTTGAGGCATCCCACCTCTCTGGCTGGATGGGAAATGAGGATGCCACCCTGCCTTTCTTCCTCGTTCACAATAAACTGGTTTTCCTCACACTTGTCAGGAATGGTCACCTGGGAGAGTTGGGGGAGGTTTTGGACCAGAACTGGGCTAGAAGAGGTCTGGCCAGAGCTGAATGGTTGGCTCCTTGACGTCTTCCCTTTCTGCTTGACTTCCTCTATCCATCTAGTTGGATGCCTTCTTCTGCTTGGATGCCTTCTTCTCATGTTGCAGCAGGTGTTCTGGCCCAAGCACACACTGGAAGCTACAGATTCCAGACTCTCCATTTAGCTTATTCTGGCCAAGGCTGGCCTGGGAGGCCATTGGAAGGCTTGGCAGGGCTACACAGGAAACATTTGGGTGCTCAAGCCTCCCAAGAGGGCTGGCTTTTCTCTTCTTATTGCAAACAGGTAGGCTGAGGGCATCTCCTTCCTCATTTTTCAGGACAACTTGGTCTAGACCAGGTAAAGGGACTGAAAGGCAACTGGAGAGAAGAAAAGATCTTCCCCTTTGGCGGGAGAGGCCTCTTCTACTCTCCTTTTGGGAGCCACGAGATCTTATCACCTTCTCTTTGTTTACAAACTTGAATTTGACCTCAGTTCCTGGCATGCCTTCCCTGAAGCCAAAACAGCCAAGTCCACGAGCAGTGTTAGTAGCTCTGGTGTTGAACCCAGGGTAGGAAGAAGCAGCACACACACAGGGCTCCAGCTCCACTGATCCTGAGGGTGTCTGTCTCTTGGGGGGCTTTTTTATTTTTTCTACTTTCAACATGCTTGGATACTTGGGGAAATGAGAAGATGGGCCCAGGCTGCAAAGCAAGATGAAAAGAATGGCTCTCAGCTGCCCTGCTCAACTTTGGGGAACAGTAAGGAAGAAAAGGTGGCCCATA